>NW_026571353.1:6736861-6930695 GCF_026225935.1 Boleophthalmus pectinirostris | reverse complement strand
TGCTTTTTATAAAGCGATACAATTCATATTATGCTGAATTGAGTCAAGCATTTTGTCCAGGCCCTACATAATATTTTCTGTTTCTCATGTGGCTCCATGGGGAAAAAAATGCCCCTATCTTAAAATGGAAACTTTAGGAAACTTGAATATTCCCCTAACTGAAAAATGCAACCTTAAGAAAATCTTCACAGAAAGTTCCCTAAATTCATTGTACATTGTCTTCTATGTACACTACCAGTCAAAAGTTTTAGAACACTCTAATTTTTCCAGTTATTTAGTGCAAGTCGTGCAAGTCGTGCAAGTCCAATGAAGAGCTTGAAATGGTACAAAGGTAAGAACTGAACAGACAGAACAAAACACAAATCCAAGCTCTGGCAAAACTATCTCAGGAAAAAAGAACATGATGGTAAAGCTTGAAAACATGGAGTGTCCAGCACAGTGTCCAGACTTAAACCCCATTGCGCTGGTTTGGGATGAACTGGACAGAAGTGTGAAGCAACCTACAAGTGCCACACATTTATGGAACTTCTGCAACAAACTTGGGAAGAACTTTCTGAACAATATTTGATTTCTGTTGTTAAAAGAACAAGCCACCTTTGTGTTCAGTTGTTATATCTGTCAAAAGTGGACACTTTCAGGAATCAAACGTTTAGAATATGATTTGGTCAACAATAAAAAGTAAGCAGTTAAAAAAAAATTGGAAAAAGTATGGTGTTTTAAAACTTTTGACCAGTAGTGGACATGTACCGCACGAGCTAAGAAACAACCAGGGAAATATTCAAACATTTTATCAATCAATCAATCAATCAAACTTTATTTGTATAGCACTTTTCATACATTTGAAATGTAGCACAAAGTGCTTCACATGCAACAGAAACATTTTTAATACATTAATTAACACCCCCCCCCCCCATACCACAATTTAAACAGAAACATAAAAACTACAAAACTAATAAACATAAAGCTCTTAAAGTTATAGTAAAAATTAAAAGTGTATAGCTAAGACCAGATGGAGACAAAATAAAATAGTAATGATAATTTAATTTAAAACTACCATAATAATAACAATAATAATGATAATTTAAGTTAAAACAGGTAAAAGTTTCAGTTAAAAGCTAAATTAAAAAGATATGTTTTAAGTTTACTTTTAAAAATATGAACACTCGCAGCGGACCTCAGATCCTCAGACAGACTGTTCACAAACGGGGGCCATAAAAGCTGAATGATGCCTCACCGTGAGTTTTAGTTTGAACTCTTGGGACAGTTAAAAGGAGACTACCTGAGGACCTGAGAGTCCGAGAGGGCTCATATGATAAAAGCAGATCAGATAAATAAATAGGACTAAGACCATTAAGAGCTTTATAAACCAATAAAAGAACTTTAAAATCTATCCTGAAGCTCACAGGAAGCCAGTGCAGAGACTTCAGTACTGGGGTGATGTGCTCTCGCTTCCTGGTCCTTGTCAGCAGTCGTGCTGCAGAGTTTTGGAGGAGCTGCAATGAAGCTGTAGATTTCTTTGGAAGACCAGAAAGGAGAGCATTACAGTAATCAACACGATTTGTAATAAAAGCATGTATTAAAGTCTCTGCACTGGCTTGACAGAGAAATGGTCTGACTCTGGTAATATTTTTTAGATGATAAAAACAGATTTAGTGATGGACCTGATGTGTGGCTCAAAGCTGAGCTCACTGTCAAGAATAACTGGTAAACTTTTCACCCTCTCACAGGGGTTCAGTGAGTAGGTTTGGAGCTTAGCTTTGAGCCTCTCTCTCTGAGCTTCAGGACCAATAATTAAAACCTCAGACCAGCTCCACACTCATGTACCATACTGTCACCATTTTGGACGTTTAAAGTAAAACTTGCGCAATCTTCAGCAAATACTAAATTACTAGACACCCCTGAACATCTCCTAGCCCCCTCTTCCACACAAAACAGAAATCAGATCAAAAACAGGCAAAAAAGTTACACATGCAAACACTGTGAACATAGTAAACACTGTGAATGAAATCGAAACATTTCTCCAACTACACTACTAGAGCGTGAACTATTTTGTAACTTTAGCATACATTTAGACTTAGGAGGTGCAGTTATGTTCAACTTTTGAGGCGATTTATCTAGTTTCCGCTCCTCTCCTATAGCTCCTGACATGCCAGACTGGGCTGATCAGCGATGCTCCTAAAATAGTGCATGACTCAGAGCGAGAGGCGAGGATCCAAGTGACAGGAGCTTTTAAAACCGCTGCCACGCCGTCGACTCACGCCGCATCGTGTCGTGTCCCTGCGCCGCAAAATATAGCCTCATTTAGTCCGGACACTGGGCGGGTGATTGACAGGTGCGGTAGTGAGAGACTCCACATGATTTGCATAGAGCTCCCTTCGCACATGCTCAGTAGGGTGTGTGTGCAAGTGCCAATCATGTTAGTAGTGGAAAGGTGCATACGGAATTGACTGCACTTTGGTTAGAAACTTTTTTTTTTTTTTTTCCTGAATAAATCTTTCCATGAAAAAACCTGCAGCTGAACTCATGTTTATTTAAAGGTACATTGTGTAATTTTCCTGGTGGAGGGTTCGTCAAATACTTTTCTCTCTGTGGAGATGTTACTGCTTTAAAATGTTTCGCTGTGTGGCTTTAATCTTTTCTATCTTCATGGAGACTAAACCAAACCAAGTTACAGATCAGATCTCTGTTTTTCTAGTTATCTTTGAGATATAAAACCACATGTCATTTAATAAATATAAGTTAGGGCTGTTTAAGGTCATACTGTGGAACATTCAATGGTAGAGCAATGACATATCCATAGAAACAAGCAGGTTTCATAGTATACTTTGAAGTATTTATCTTAAAGCCACACTCTGTAGCTTTTCTACTGGAAAGCTTGTTGTTTTGCCTAAAATGTACCACAGTTTGCCATTAATCTTGTATTAGTTTAGCACTTTTACAATTAAAGGTGTTTTTATTGCTCAGAAACGCTTTGGAAAATATGTATTATTACAGTGAGCAATGTCAGCTCTCCACAGATTGGATCTTACTTGTCTCCATGGAGATAGATACATTTAATGCCATACAGTGGAACACTGAAAACTAAACAATAAAACGGTATGTGTTTTTATTTATCTTCTATATTGAACACATTTTGCTTTTTTCTATTTTAAATGAAAAGGCCCATACTCTACCATTTTCTGTTGTTGTTTCCTCATCAAAAACATACTTGGATTTGTGTTCAGTTTCATTCACATGACAAACATGTGTGAATGAAAGAAAACACAACTCCAGGTCTGTTTTTGATGAGGTACCAAAGTGCTACAAAACATGCTTAAAGCTGCGTTCAGACCGCGGCCTCAAAAATAGGCGCTGGATGCTTCTAGTTGGACGCCTTTGCATGTGAGTTCAGACGCCCCCGACGCTGCAGTCTGTGAGCGCCTTGTTTTCCCAGTTGAGAAAGTGGCTTTAGTGTATTCATGACATAAACCATCAGCGAAGATGATCGGCAATTGCGGTTTATACGTACCATATTTTCCGGGCTATTAGGCGCTCTGGATTATAAGGTGCACTGTCATTAAATGGTCTACTTTCTAACTCTTTTCACAAATAAACCGCACCAGACTTTAAACGCAACACAACAGTTGGATGGCTCAGTCAGACTTTGTCTGACGCGTTCACGGTGACTCTGGGCTTTGTTCAGTTGTGGCGTGTAGGGAGGGTGCTGTCTGGGACCAACGGATTGTCGGCGTGTTCGCAGTGACTCAGTTGTTCAGTTGTGGCTCTAGAAGTGGCACATTGCACTCACTTTTTCGGTTTGTTCCTCCGTTCCGTTCCTCGTCGGCGTGGAGTGATGAGTGTGGCTGCAGGTGTTTTTCACTGTGCGGTCGCTGTCTGCTCCGTGTGTGTTTGCGTGTTCTGCGGGTGGTGCGGCTTTGTAGTTTATTGAAGTCGTGCTGGGACACCCGAGTGGATTCGTGTATAGGGCGCTCTGGATTGCGGGGCACACAATCGTTTTTTGATGGGGTTGAAGGCTTAAGAGCACGTCTAATAGCTTGGAAAATACGGTATAAATTTAAACTCCACTAATGACACGGTGTAGATTTGTTGTTATGGTGTTTGTGGCTCCCAGGTCTTTCTTTCTCTTCTCTGTCTTCCAAATAATAACATCGCTGATGCCTGAACGCTCAAAACGCACCACGTCGACGCCAGATTCTCATTGCGCTGACGCCTGAAAACACACTGCAAACACGCCCTGGACACGCGTCCACATCGACTCTGCATGTAAACTGGACGGTCTGAATGCAGCTTTAAACTCATAAAAGTCAATTTTGCGTAATATATGACATTTAATTGCCCTCTCCATGGGGTCTTCTTGTATGCCATTTCCACCTTTCAGATATATATTTGTTTTCATATAGAGACAGCACATTGAAAAGTCTTCTGCTTTCTAAGAAACACAATCCATTAGCTGCATTTAAACACACACCACAAACACACACACACACACACACACAGATGAATGACATGTTTGGGCCTTGGTGGAAGCGCTCTCTGTATAAAAACATTGATCTGATCCGTGGCAGTGAAGTATTGACAAAGGCATTTCACACTCGGGGCGTTTGTGATGAACACAGATTAAAAGTGTCAGCGCTCCCCTGAGGATCCACCGAGGGGCGCTGGAGCGAGGACAGCCAACCAACAACTCATCACAGGGAGGAAAATGTTTGGGTTCGGTGGTATTTCATTTACTGGTAACAATATTGTAAGACTGACATATTCTTAATGATTAAAAAAGCATGTTACTTGTAAAGAAAAAGAATGTCATAATTATAATTTGGTGTTTTGGTTCTCAAGACGATTACCCAATCAGAAAACAGAATAAGCCTCCCCTTTGCCAGTTTCAAAGGTTAAATCCGGTTGGTTTAAACCTAAAAGGACTGTCCTTTATCTGCAGGTTTAGGCACAACCCAGGTTCAACTGCAAAAACATTTAAGAGCGAGGGCTACATAAAGTTCCTTTAAGTAAGTTGAATTTACAAAAATCGTGGTGTTTTCCTGCAAATGATTAAAGAATACAAAAGCTTAAATGAGCTGAATTTGTTGTGTTAACAGAAAATAGACCAAAAGGCACTACGCACTGTACTGCCGATTTACATACATTTGCAATTTGCCATCTGCAGTGTTGGGAGTAACAGATTACATGTACCGGCGTTACGTAATCAGAGTACAAATTATGAGTAACTGTATTCGGTTACAGTTACTGTTTCCATGAGTGGTATTTGGATTACAGTTACTTTGTTGAAATAAATGGATTACACAGCGGTATTTTCCTGTTTTCACATTTTGGGCTAATGAGTAATTCCACTCATTGCCAGATACTAAACCAGGTCTAAACTAGAGCTAAACCAGATCTAAACCAGGACTAAGCCATGTCTAAAACAGGACTAAACCAGGACTAAACCAGATCTAAACCAGGTCTAAAACAGGACTAAACCAGGACTAAAACCAGATTTAAAACCAGGTCTAAAACAGGACTAAACCAGGACTAAACCAGATCTAAACCAGGTCTAAAACAGGACTAAACCAGGACTAAACCAGATCTAAACCAGGACTAAACCAGGACTAAAACCAGGACTAAACCAGATCTAAACCAGGATTAAACCAGATCTAAACCAGATCTAAACCAGGACTAAAACCAGGACTAAACCAGATCTAAACCAGATCTAAACCAGGACTAAACCAGATCTAAAACAGGACTAAACCAGGACTAAAAAAAAACAGGACTAAACAAGATCTAAACCAGGACTAAACCAGATCTAAACCAGGACTAAACCAGGACTAAACCAGGACTAAACCAGGACTAAACCAGGACTAAACCAGGTCTAAACCATGTCTAAACCAGGTCTAAACCAGGACTAAATCCTGCTGCGTGGACGTGTCTCCTCCTCTTCTATCAGTAATATTTTTAATACAGTTAAGTAAAGTCTGGGCTTTTTATTTTCTTTTAGCAAACAAAACTTCTTATATGAAGATATCCGAGTCTTTGCTTCTCTACAGCAAATCAAGTAATCCAAAGTATTCAGATTACGTTACTCACTTTAAGTAATTTAATGGATTATGTTACAAACTACATTCTGGGGTGTGTAATCTGTAATCTGTAGGGGAATACATTTTAAAAGTCACCTTCCCAACACTGGCATCTGCATCTAGGGACTGTTTAAAGAGCCCATGTTACACAATATTCTGTTATAATGTTGTTTCTTCATCAAATCATATCTGGAGTTGTGTTTTGTTTCATTCACACACGTTTAACACAAAAAACCTCTTCATATTTAGGCCAAGTTCTTTTCTCAAGCAGAAAACTGGTAGTAGGACGTGCTGCTCTATGTTTTCAAAAAGGTAAAAAGCTGTTCACTTAAAAGCAGCTACTTATTAGTCTGTCTGCATCCCTAAAGCTCAGACTGTGTTTTAGGGACGCAGACAGACTAATAATAAAGGTTTACTCAAACACAAATGAAGCAAAACACAACTCCAGGCATGTTTTTAATGAGGCAACAATGATGTAAGATGGTGGAAAGCTCACAAGAATCAATTTTGCAGAATATAGAAGCCCATATTACACCATTTCCTGATCTATTTTATAATGTTTCCTGGGACCAAGTCTTTGTTTTGCAAGTCTCAAGTAAGTCTCAAGTTTTTAATCTCAAGTCCGAGTCAAGTCCCAAGTCGAGTCTCGAGTCACTGGCCCATAAGTCCAAGTCAAGTCCAAGTCGTCATTTCAAGTCTTTAAACCAAAAAAGTACCAAATATAGCTTCGATTTTTGCAATTTATATGTTTTTTAGGACAAAATGTACTTAAAAAAAAATCATAGTATATTCATATATGAGTATTTATAAAGTATATAGAGTTGTAGAAATTGTGTTATTTTTTTCCTTTTTAAATGTCTTGACAAGATCTTAGAGTGAATCATTACAGTCAGAATAGTAAGAATTAAGATTTAAAAGTGCTTCTCAAGTCACAGGCCTCAAGTTCGAGTCAAGTCCAAAGTCATTGACCTTCAAGTCCAAACCGAGTCCCAAGTCTTAGTCCATTTTATGAAGTCAAGTCTCAAGTCCTAAAAATAGTGACTCAAGTCTGACTTGACTCCAAGTCACGACCTGCAAGTCTCATCCTCTGACAAACAGACCTGGAGTTTTGTTTTGTTTCATTCACACATGTTAAACACACAAACCCTGCAGATTTAGGTTGTGTTCTCCTCTCAAACAAAAAACTCTCTATGTCGTGTGGTAATACAGGATGTACATGTTTTACATAACCACACATAACGTTTTAACCATAAAAGACAGAGATTGCCAAAGATTGTAGTAAGTCAAGATGGTTGACACCTCTGAGCGTCTGTGCTCATAGCATTTGATAAAACAGGCCTAAGTACCGGTATTCCTCAAGTAAATTACAAATTACGCATCTCGGTGTACATAATTGCACATCCCTTACTATTTTATTTTTGAAAACTTTTTTTCACTTGCAAATGATACATAATACACCCAACAGGACGTAAACAGCCTAGTGCCGAGCAATGAATCGGGTGCACGCGTGTGCGCGCAGATGCCCGCTTGGCGTAGACCCGGCACACATTTGTGTGCCAGGGCATTTGTTGTTTTGTGCACAGAGGATAAAGACCTCCAGGAAGGCTACCAGAAGAAAGAAAGAAAGAACAGAAATGGCGCACAAAGCATCACTTTCCTTGCTGAAAGCAGTGGCGATGGTAACGGAGCCTGGCAGTGATGCAGAGTCCAATGTGGACATTTTTTATACAGATGAAGAGTTGGATTACCTGGAGGGTCTGGACCATATTGAAGAGTAAGTAGCAAATATTTCATAGCCATTTAGAGCAAACATCACAAAGGATGTATAGCACTTCATTAGGGGATAAAAGGGGGAGTTTTAATCGCAAAATTAAGAAAAAAAATCCAGACGAGGACAAATGTACCAAAAAATGTCCTTAGGTCTGGAAGGGTTAAACTCCATACACTTTCACTAAAATCATTTAGATAATTTCACTCCTGGAACTGCCAATCTCTGCTGAACAAAAGAGAAAAAGTAGCTGTTAACTCGAACTGCCACTTGATGACATTACAAGGTGGAAGAGAGCATTTTGAGCTTTGGGGATGCAAAAACACAACTCCAGGTCTGTTTGTGATGAAGAAACAACATTAAAACACAGATCAGAAAATAGCGTTGCATGAGCTCTTTAAGCTACATGAATGCCCAATTTCTTTTATAAATTTCCTCTCATGTAAAGATCTAAACCACAGACAGTTTGAGTTTTTCGCATTCATGGCGAACACGGATCACACAAGACGCACAGGACTGTCACATGTGGTACCTCTCCATCGCAGTGGCCGCCTCCTGCTCTCTTTTCCTCCTCTTTCTCTCAGCAATGCCCCGGAAAGCCCTGCCAGGACGTCACAGCGGTTATCAGGGGGTCAACACAAGAATTTGGACACAAACAGAAGTGTGTTTTGGGCTCGTTTTTTATAGTGCGTGAACTCAAACATGGAGAATTAAATCTGGTTGCTCAATTTAAGTCATGGCATGTCCATTTGGTGAATTTACTGTACACCTTTTACACAGTTTTCTTTAAAGTATGTAGGAGGTGGTGGTCAAAAATACAGTCGTGGAAGAAGCACTCAATTTTGTAACTGAAGTAAAAGTACAGCTACTATATATCAAAAAAGTAAAAGTATTTTGCACAGACTTTTTTAAATTTATTAATTTTGATAAAAATTTGAGCTGAATTTTCTTCAACAGAAACAACTAAATCAATAGTTTTTTCTAGCCATTTTTATTTGTATATTTTTGCTCAAATTATGAATAATAAATAATTGTAACTTTTCTGTCCTGTTGTAATGTAGTGGAGTAAAAGTAAAAAGTATCCACTTTAAAATGTGCTCAAGTAAAGAAAAGATATCTAGAATTTAGTCTTAGGTGCAGTACGTTATAGGGGTGTGCAAAAATATTAAAATATCAATATATCGTATTGTTTAATGTGATGATACAGTATCGATATCATGGGCTGCTGTATCGATATATCACCAAGAGTATTTTTTGGTATATTTTATCAAATTATGTTGCTACAGCTACAGTTTTGTTGCTTGTTCAAAGGAAACTAATTCATTTAGGCAAAACATTTGACATTTTCACTGTTTTGATGACTAAAATGTTTGTGTTTCATATGAACTTTGCACAAGAAGTGGTTTAACAAAGACTTTTAGTATCACATGCACGATTTTGCATTTATTATTTTATTGAACCGTATCGAATCAATTTGACATATACTGTATCGAATCGAAAGCTCATTGTATCGTGTTATGTATCGTATAATGGCTTATATATATCAAGATATGTATCGTATAATGGCTTATATATCGAGATATGTATCGTATAATGGCTTATATATCGAAATATGTATCGTATAATGGCTTCTGTATCGAGGTACGTATTGTATAATGGCTTCTGTATCGAGATATGTATCATATAATGGCTTCTGTATCGAGGTACGTATCGTATAATGGCTTCTGTATTGAGATATGTATCGTATAATGGCTTCTGTATCGAGGTACGTATCGTATAATGGCTTCTGTATCAAGATATGTATCGTATTGTGGCCTGTGTATGGAGGTATGTATTGTATCAGCAATTTTTTAAATGATACCCTGCCCTGGTACTTTACTACTTTTACTTTATGTCCCACCATTGCAAAAAATAGGACTAAGACACTACAAAGGCAAAACAGAGATCTTAAATTGAGAATTTTGTCAATTTTTTTTATTTATTTATTTTTTATATTTCAAGTGAAAATTTGATTCTAAACATGCAGCGTATAACTTATCTGGTGGAGGGTCACGCTGGTTTCCGTGGAGCTGGAGTATTTCTTTGCCTACAATGTTGCACTGTATATTACTAATCCTTATTAAAGTTGCTGGTCAGATCTGTGGAGAGGCAAGCCCACTCACAGTAAGCAGGCATGTTTTTCAATGAAATGAAGTGAAACGATTATTAGATAGAAAGGTTTAAGGTTTTATGTGGAATGTGATGTTCCATTCTGTGTACATGTATCGCCTAAACTGTTCCTTTTTTAAAAAAAATCTAAACGTTTTCAAACCAAGACGGGTCTTATTTTCATCATTTTAAGTGGTCAGACATTCAGATTTACTTCCCATTGATTCAATTGAGTTCAGACACATTGTTTTGATTGTAGTTCAGGTTAGTATCGACATACAGGGTTAGTCGGAGTTTAGTAAGCCGGAGTTGGGGTTAGGAGCGAGACAGGGTTAATCCACCAAGGCAGAAACATGAGGGTAACTACGGCAACCACATAAACTGTACACTATGCACACACACACACACGCACACTCACACTCACACAGAAGGGTTCAATACAGTAACACTGAACAGCACTTTTAACATTACAACAAGATAAAACACAATAACTGAGAAGGTAAAGGCACAAACTTTTTCACTTGTTCCACCACAACTTGCTAACAAAGTCTTCCACCGGGGACTATTTCTTTGGGCATAAAACACAACCTTTAGAAGCACAGAGCTATATACAAGCCATTGCCGTCCTTATAAAATGAAGACAACATTAAAATCCATAGAGCGCCCTATTGCACTGACATCCCTGGTGATGAAGTGCTGGGAAAAAGCCATTATAGCACCAACTTTTTACCTTATTATTGACCCAATGCAGTTTTCGTATTAGTCCTCCAGAGCAGTTGTAGATGCAGTCCCCAACATTGATAAAACTTCCAAAACCTCATCAGCTTAGACTAGAATTTTCACAGTTTAAAGTGCATAAGACTACACATGATTTTGGTTTTATGATTTACGGAAAAGGTAAAACCACAACTGTTACCACGCGAGCAACCATAATTTTGTTAAATGAAAGTTTTGGCTACGTTTATATGATGATGGTCTGAACAAAAGACGCAAAAGTGCTGTCACGTCTTCACTTTTTATTCCGTGTTTAGACGAGTGTTTTCAGGAGGAAATCTGCGTGCATACGGTGACGCAAAAGTGTGTGGAATTTGATTGGGTTTGCATGCCAGGTTTCTGCGTACTGTATGTATGTGACTTAAAACGCGTACGCGACGTGAGCAGATGTGATCAGAGTTTTGCATCTTGGGCAGTGTAGACGGAAACGCTACAACGGAGCGTATTCAACTTTTCCACTCTGGAGGGTGGTTTCAGATTTTTGTTTTTTTAAGCCCCAAAAATGCCGTCACCGTCTAAACAAAAGGCACTTCTGATAAAATATTTTGTTGTTTTTATCCGCAAGTGTTCTCATGTAAACAGGCCTTTAAACTATGTGCATAGTATTTCCTGTGTTGATGACATAGATGGAGGGTTTGTTTTTTTCCCCTTTTCTTTTTGCACACTTTGTACGATTACGATTTGAATCAATTTACATCAAAGTCAGAGCGGGGACTCCTCGTCTTTCAAGTGGCGGAAGTGCTTTGCATTTTCATTCTTATCATATTCTACTTCAATTCCATTTCACTAGAAAGGACCACACCATAACAACAGAATACAAGAACGATATTTATTGACGGTGGATCGATGCGATGGCTGGGGGGAGACTTAGGGTGGGGGGCTCCGTTTCCAATCCACAATGGTCACGCAGCTGATTCGGAACCCCCCTTCCTTAAAGATGGTGTCACGAGGACGGAGAGAGGGGTTTGAGAGTGCCGGGATTGTCAGTATAAAAATAGGGCTTCTGGGTAATTGAAGGTGTGGTTCAGATAATCTGTGGTTGGCTGGAGGAGGTTGAGGCGTGGTCCAGCTCCTGAACCTCAGTTACTCATATTAACTCCATCTGTATAGTTATCCAACTAACTGCAGAACAATAACAGCTTTGCAAGTAAGAAAGTCAGGAGTAAACATGTTTCATAATAATACTCGATTTCACAATTCGGCAACTTTCAAATTCTTGATTATTAAAAACTTGAATTCATCAAATGAATTAGATTAATTGTCCAACCCTAGTAAAGATATTCTGATTTAGTATCATATTGTATTTTCTTCTCAGTGATTTTCCCCATAAACTACCACATAACTTTCCTGGTGGAGGGTCGGTCAAATGCTTTTCTCCATGCAGATGTTATTTCTTTATCTGGAATGTTCCACAGTAAGACACCTTTCTATCTTCATGGAAAACAAACCAACCAAGTTACAGGTCAGATCTGTGGAGAGGCGACCCCGCTCACAGTCAGAATGTTTGTTTTTCTAAGGATTTTTATGCTATAAAACCACCTGTAATTGAATAAATGTAAAGCAGAGCTGTTTAATGTCACACTCAGTGTTGGGGAAGTTAGTTTAAAAAAGTAATGTTTGCTCATTATTTCTTTAAAAAGTAATCCCTTACTTTACTTAGTTACCCTCTATGGAAAGTAACTATTTTTATGTTACCTGTTACTTTGGAAACTTTTTCATGGTAAACTATATCTAAGGCTAAATCCTTAGAACTTAGAAGAATTTAAGTGGATGTTAAACCGTTAGGAGGTAAAAGGATGGGGTCTGCACTAGGGGTGTGCAAAAATATTGAAATATCGATATATCGTATCATTTAATGTAATGATACAGTATCGATATCGTGGGCTGCTGTATCGATATATCGTCTATTGAGTATTTTTTGTGTATTTTACTAAATGATTTTGTTACAGCGCTACAGTTTTGTTGTTTGTTTAGTGGAAGGAAACTCATTGACAGCAAAAAGGTTCGTTAAAATTAAAATTAAGAATATTTGACTTTATCTGAGTCGACTCTACCAATGGAATAAGTGTTTTTCTACATTCAAGCGACATTCAATTTCAATTTCTTATTTTAAGGGTTGTTGTTTTTCTTTTTTTAAGTGTAGCAAGTTGTATTTTCATATTTTAAGAACAAAAAATTGTATTCCGCTGATAGATAATTTAACTAGTCAAGGGGAATTTACTCAAATCATGATAAAACTTTCTTAATTCAAGTCATCTTAACTTGGCTAGATTAAATCTTTTGCAGTGCATGCGACACATTTGGCATTTTCACAGTTTTGAGGATTAAAATGTTTTTGTTTCATATTCACTTTGCACAAGAAGAAGTGGTTTAACAAAGACTTTTAGTATCACAGCCATGATTTAGCTTTTATTTTTATTGAACGGTATCAAATCAATTTGAAATATATCGTATCGAATCGTAAGTTCACTGTATCGAAATATGTATCGTATCGTGGCCTATGTATCGAGGTATGTATTGTCTCGGCATCTTCTTAATGATACCCAGCCCTCGTCCGCACAGTCTGCCTGAGGGATTCAACTCGGCGGGCAAGGGATGGGCGCTCGGTGCAGGAGGATGCCCTTGAGGGACCTCTCCCCGGGTGTCGCTGGCCCCCGCCAAGCGCACTTCCTCCGAGGCATTGCACCGTGACCAGCTCTGGGTCAGCCAGGAAAGGTGAAGGTGGCATGACTCTCCGGTTGTGTGCTTTACAGCTCCTCCCGCCCAGACCTCGCACGCTTCCAAGGGCTGTGGGATCAGTGTCCGCTGTGCCCGGAGCGACTGCTGAACGGGACGGACTGTATGTCGCCAGGGCGGGGACCAGAACGTACACAGAACGATGCACTGAATTGAAAAAGGAACTACATTTCGTCACCAAATATTTAGTCATTCCGTGTTACACTATTTTTACCCCAAAAAAAAGTAGTTATGTTACCACCCAACACTGGTTATACTGTAGAACATTTCAGGCATTTGAGACACCCTCCACCAGAAACGTTACATAGTGCACCTTACAAATCTAAAATAATGTACTAATAAACCAACTAAAGCACGACAACTCTACTGCTGATGATGACAGAACATAAACCGCACTGTATTTCTGGATCAGCTGTCCACTGCCCCTGACACTGACAGGTTAAAAGGACACACTCGTTTTCATTGGGGACATCAGGCTGTCTCTGCAGTGGACGTGTGTGGACAGAGTGGACATGCCCAGAGGGGACAGTAATGGCTCTGACACATGTCCCAAACAATGGAGATCTCCACAGACAGGCCAGATATGGGCAGACTAAGAGGGAGACAGTTTTACAGGGATAATAGTGGCAAACGTGTTTTACATCAGTATTACGTCATATACAAGGTAAAGAGTCTGAAATAAGTTACATCATGGGTGAATGTTCGAGTTAGTTAAAGGTGCATTGTGTAACTTTTATGGTGGAGGGTCAGTCCAATATTTTTTTCCGTGGAGATGTTCTTGGTATTAAACATTTCTATATTCATGGAGACCAAACCAGACCAAGTTACAGGCCAGATCTGTGGAGAGGCAGGCAGAATACCTGTTTTTCTAGATATTTTAGCCCTAAAACCACCTCTAACTGAATAAATGTAAAGTAGATCTGTTTAATGTCATACTGCGTAACATTCCAAGCAGAGCAATGACATTTCCATAGAAACAAGAAGGTGAAGGACAAAGGGCATGATGACACTGTTCTATAAAACGTTTATGGAGTCAGTTTTAACGTCTCTGCTAAAAACAACAACTCCCTGAATCAGTTGGTTAAATGGGCGAGTGAGGTGATTGTCCATCCTCAGAGCAGCCTGGACTCTCTGTACTCAAGACAGCGGATGTCCCTGAGTATTCTAAAAGACGTACAACATCCACTCAAACTCAGAGTTTCAGCTGCTTCCCTCTGGTCAGAGAGTTTTAGTCCCAAGATCTAGAATGAATCATTTTAAAAGGAGCTTCGTTCCAGCTGCTATCGTAATTATGAATAAACTAATCTATTTATCTATCAATTTTAGCACGTTTGTTTTGGAAGAATCACATGTTTTTAAATATATATATTTAATATTTATTGTGTATTTAGACAAGTGTGATGGATGACTTTAACAAATTGTTTATGGAACAAACCATTCTGCACTGGAGCACTTTATTTTGTAATTTGTGTTTTTATACCTGTTTATTGCACATAATGTGGATGAATGAAATGTGAAATATGGGACCAGACTCTCAAATCTGCAAAACAAATTTACCAACAGGTACGAATAAAGCAACATAACCTAAATCTCATATTAGGCTATTTTCTGATCTGTGTTATAATGTGGTTATCTCATCACAAACAGACCAGGAGTTGTGTTTTGTTTCACTCACACATGTTTAACACACAAACTCTGCATATTTTTAGGCTGAATTCTTTTCTCAAACAGTAAACACTCTGTTCCACCCTATGATGTCATCTGGTAATACAGGAAGTGCTCCTAGAATCATTTGGATCATTTCAGCCCTGGAATTGCCAATCTCTGCTGAACAAAAGATAAGAGGTACTGTAGCTGTTAACTTGAAAACTACCACTTCATGACATCACAAGGTGGAACAGAGCATTTTGAGCTTTGGGGATGACAGACTAATAATAGACATGTGTGAATGAAACAAAACACAACTTCAGGTCTGTTTTTGAGGAGGCAACAACATTCTAACGTGATTTAAAGCTCAAGAAAGTCCTATTTTGCGTAATATAGGACCTTTAAGTGGAAATCAATTGCGTATGATGTTTTAATAGAAATAATATCCGATTTACTCCTCCACTTGAGGCAAAGACTCTCCACCCAGAGGAGTTCAAGTATCTCGGGGTCTTGTTCACGAGTGAGGGAAGGACGGAACGGGAGATTGACAGGCGGATCGGTGCAGCTTCGGCAGTGATGCGGTCGCTGTATCGGACTGTTGTGGTGAAGAGGAGCTGAGTCGAAAGGCGAAGCTCTCGATTTACCGGTCAGTCTTCGTTCCTACTCTCACCTATGTTCATGAGCTCTGGGTAGTGACCGAAAGGACGAGATCGCGGATGAAATGGGTTTCCTCCGCAGGGTGGCTGGGCGCTCCCTTAGAGATAGGGTGAGGAGCTCAGTCACACGGGAGGAGCTCGGAGTAGAGCCGCTGCTCCTCCACGTCGAGAGGAGCCAGTTGAGGTGGCTCGGGCATCTGTTCCGGATGCCTTCTGGGCGCCTCCCTCGGGAGGTGTTCTGGGCATGTCCCACCGGGAGGAGGCCCCGGGGAAGACCCAGGACACGCTGGCCTCTCGGCTGGCCTGGGAACGCCTCGGGGTCCCCCCGGAGGAGCTGGAGGACGTGTCTGGGGTGAAGGAAGTCTGGGAGTCCCTGCTTAGGCTGCTGCCCCCGCGACCCGGCCCCGGATAAGCGGACGAAAATGGATGGATGGATGGATAATATCCGATTTATTTTACATATCTGCAAAAAGTCAAGCAAACTCAAAAATAACAACTGTGTATATCCTGCATTCATCACCTTCTTACATTCGTACACTTCTAGCGTTCTATAAATTCTCCATTAAATAAAGTCATGGCACTTAAACCTGTACTTGTATAGACATCTCCATATGTCCTGGGCCTCTCCATCACGGCCGCCTTGCAGATAAACAAGAAGAATGGGCTCATGTAGTAAGTGCTGTGCCTGGGGCCGGTCCTTGCTTTGACTCATTGTTCTTCATTATGTGTGTGTGAACTAAAAGCTGCTGGGGAACTTTACATGTGTAGTCCGGTCTATTAGAAAATAGTACATACAGGGTAGACACTTAAGTGGGTACATCAAGTGCCACTATAATTATATACAGTAAAAAAAAAAAAAGAACATATGCTTTTGTTCAGATTGTACGATGAGGAGGAAGTTGAATTGAAAGGTCTTATATTACGCAAAACTGACATGTTAGAACGCTGTTACCTCATCAAGAACGTAAATGGAGTTCAGTTTTGTTTCATTCACACGTTTATTACTCTGCCTACATCTCCAAAGCTCAAAATGCTCCGTTCCACCTTGTGATGTCATGAAGCGGGAGTTTTCAAGCTACCTGTTTGTTCAGAAGAGACTGTCAATTCGAGATTAAAGAGCCACTAATAGGCCTGTAACGATAACAGATTTTGCTGGAAGATTAATTGACCAAGGATTTATTGCGATAAATGATAATATTGACATTTTGAGACCATTTTCAAATAATATAATGACCCTGGAATAAAAATGCAAATACACCCTCTCAAAGATCAGTAAACCTTACTTGCTAAAAGAACATTTAACACAGGAACTGCAAGAAAAATCAACAAGTCTAAATAAAATAGACTTGTTAACATAAAAATAGCCTAATGTAGCGAGGACTTGAATAAACCATTGCTGAACCAAGCAGAGCCAAAACAATAAATAAATGGAATTATTAAGTCTCTGTTACAAAACTGCCCTTAAAAGTTATTTTAGTCACTGACTTCCATTGGAATATTGTCGCTTTGTCTGTGGCTGCTGCTGTGAGCCTCGTCATTACCTCCGCCAAGGAGGTTATGTTTTTGCCGGCGTTTGTCTGTTTGTTTGTTTGTTTGTTTGTTTGTTTGTCTGTTAGCAACATA
Organism: Boleophthalmus pectinirostris; assembly: GCF_026225935.1. Taxonomy (NCBI): domain Eukaryota; kingdom Metazoa; phylum Chordata; class Actinopteri; order Gobiiformes; family Gobiidae; genus Boleophthalmus; species Boleophthalmus pectinirostris. Next base: position 6,913,275 of record NW_026571353.1, on the reverse strand, counting down.
ACTCAAAAAGTTATGGACCGATTTTGATGAAATTTTCAGGATTTGTTGGAAATGTGAAAAGGAAGAACTGATTTCATTTTGGGGGTGATCCGGAAGAAATCCTGGATTCTGAATCACTTTGAAATTTTAGTTAACACTGTGGTAAATGGGGCCAAAAATTTAGTTTCTCAATATCTCGGTTAATTATTGATCAAACCCCATGAAATTTGACTCAGGGATGGACAATGGGATCCTCTTTCATATTCCAAAGGCTGATCCGGATCTGATCCAGAAGACTGATTTTATCGCAATTTATATAAAAAATGGGGGTAGTCCTTGGCGGAGGTCTGCGCTCTCTGAGTGCTTTTCTAGTTTTGGTCTTGAAGTGTTCGTATTAACCCTTGACACAGGATCCTATTTCTCTATGAGGGAGCCTCTGTCCTGTCTGGTATCATGTCAGTTTCTTTTTGGATTTCGGGCTCTCCCGGGGGCTACTTCTGTCGCTCGGGTATGGGTTTATGTCGGCTGCTGGGTTTTGAGACATTTCTTCTCGTCGTTTGTGTGCTCGCAGCATTTGACGCATGTGGCCGTTGAGATGTACGTATCCCACACACTCATGTAAATTTGGCATTGTGACTTGTTTTGGCACACGGCAATGAACTGTTTTAGTTCTGACGTTGGCACTAGTTTTTGTTGCAGCTTCATGTTCACCGCACAGACAGCGGCGCTTTCTGCACTCAGGCTGCACGCATTCAGTCTCTTTGGTAGAGAGCGAGAGAAGAGGAAAACAAACAAACATACAAAAAGAATTTATCGCGTCCGGAAAAGCGTTACAGGGCTAGCCACTAAACACCAAAATCACTTTTTTCTACTGATTTGTTGTGTAATTGGGTCTAAAATAGAAATGTATACCTAACCCTGACCTTATTTTAGCATTTTAGTGCATATGTGTAAAAAATCTGACTTTTGGGTCAAAAGTCGTGTCTGTAACGGTCTCTTTAGGGTCAACTACGGCCAGGACATTTGATTTTCAAGTGGGACTAAAGGCCGAAAATGAGTCAGAAGCAGGTTATTACGTGACGAACACAGCCACTAGTGTCTATGGCCGGTACGTGAGGAACTACTGGGCGCTGCGATGTCCCACCGTGTCTAGAGAAAAGGGAAATGTCAAGCGCAAATGTTTCAAAAGTCGCGCCGTGTTGGATTGTTGTGGCTGTCGGTCAACTGTCAATCATCTCTCCAGAGCCCGCCCCACACCCGCTCCCCCCAACCCGCCAGGCACCGCCCACTCTGCAGGATTTTTCAGATTTGGCTTAGGGGCGGAGTAAAGCTTCGGGAGGGCGTTTAATGGTTCTTTAAATTATACAAATGGTTTTAGTGAAGGTGTCTGGAGTTTAAAAACACTTCCTGTATCACCACATGACATCACAAGGGGCAACAGAGTGTTTTTTGTTTGAGAGAAAAACTTGAGAAGCCTAAATATGCAGGGTCAGTGTGTTAAATGAAATAAAACACAACTCCACATGGGTTATTGGATCTTCATGTTTGTAGAAGGGCTCTGATCTGAAATGAAAATAACATTGGGGAGCTCCAAAGAACCCATGTGTGGATTCATTTTCTTTCTCTCAGATTTGAGTTTTAAGTCCAGTCACTTCAGCTTGGATAAGAGTTAACATCTACATGAGTTTGTCTTGCTGTGTTTTGCTTTGAGCTCCGTCTGCAGCTCTGAGGGTGAGTGATTTTAAATGCGAGCTTTGTGTTCCGTTTAATGTAGCCTCCATGCCTTTGCCTTCACCCTCAACTGTTTTGTTTTCATCACGGCGCTGCTCTGTGCTCAGTGCTCTTTTACACTGCAAAACTACATACTTTGTGGATTTAAAATACAACGGGATCTTTGGAAATGCGCTCCATACTCAAAGAAGCAGTGCGATGTTTCCGTTGCCACATTTACATGAGAGCTTTAATCCCAAATAAATATGAATTCATTCTGAATTCCGCTTTAAAAAGATCATGTAAACACTTAATTCCTAACGAAAATGATTACTGGGAATTAAACTGAATTCCGAAGTAAGTGGGTGGTTTATTCTAGCCAGGCTGGTGCCACCTAGTGCCTCCGCTCAATTTCATTTCTCTCCAGCGACTAGGTCAGGAATCAGAATACAATAGACGGTTCGCAAAAACCCAGGAAGTGCAAGTTCGAGCACCAGCCAATCAGCGAAGAGTCATATATTCAGTGTTGTCAACGATTCCTGAGATCGAGGATTTAAAGCCGGGACAAAGAGAATGTTTGGTGAATTTTATCAAGGGGAAAGACGTTATTGCCCTTCTTCCTACGGGATTTGAGAAAAGCTTAATATATCACTTAACCCATTACATACGTCACGACCAAACAGAAGCGATTGGTTAAATGATAAAAAGTAACCGCCTACTGTCGAGCGAGCGAAATCTAAGGCTGCGAGGTCAGACGGTTTGTACGAAGTGAAACGAAGTAAAAACAGCTGATGAATCAGGCTAGGTTTATTACTATTTTAAAGACGAATTAATTTATTCCTCGATCATGTAAATGTTTATTCTTTTTTAAAAATAATTCTGGTCATTCAGTGCATGCTCATTGGGTCGCCCTTCTGACGCAATCCAGGCGATCCAGCTCCACCAGTCCTGGCTTCGGACTTTCATCCGCGTCTCTTTGGATTTGCGAGCAGGACGCGGGAGAGGGCAGACGTTGACTCAGTTTGTGTTCTTTCTCTGTTCTCTGACACTCTTCCCTTCTCCTCTTCAGCTGATGATTGATGACAGAATTCTCGAGCTGCTGCTTAATTATCATTGAAACGACTGCGAAAAAGTTTGTATCGTGTTTGTGTCCATGGTGTAACGACAAACAAAAAAAGCCGAACAGCTGAAGTGTGTGTTTTCTTCCGGTAGATGTAAATATATTCGTGTCTCTGTCCAATCAGAACCCTTCCCCACCCCCAGACGTTGAGCTGAGGGTAAAAAATAAAGCAGATTTAACGTGTTTTCCAAGTAAACCTCAATTCAGAATTATTATTTCCATTTAAACTCGAAGGAGAATATTTTAATTCCGAACTATTTAATTCAGAACAATTAATTCGGAATAAATAAAAAAAACATCATGTAAACGTAGCCAGTTTGATTTTAACTCTTTAAACTACTTGTGTATCGTGTCATTTTTCACAATATTCCTTCCACTTAAAGCTGACTCAAGGGATTTCACATATTACACTGACAGACAGGGTGAAGGACACGAACGGACTAAAGCACGAAAGCTACACAGAGGCTGGCACTAGGTTCACGAGTTACTGACCCACAAGCAAAAAGGAAGGAGCGACCAGAAGAGAAGGAAGGAGAGAGGAAGAGGAAGAGGAGGAGGAGGAAAGTTACTCACGAGATTCTGTAGTCAGCATTTGGAAAGCAGCCATGTGGAAAAAACAGAGAGAGAGCAAAGAGTTAGAGGCAGGAATCACGGGGCATGCAGAGATTCAATAAAAGAGTACATGCAGTTTTGTCAAGCCTGGTCCAGTGCTTTTTCTATCTTCTTTCAGTGTTTTTTGGCTGAAAAGATTTTGCAGCACAGCACACACTAATATGATACAAAATAACACCGTTTAGGGGGAAAAAAGTGGGATATAATGGCGAATACATTCATGCCAGTTCTACTATGTCTGTTATTTCAGTTTGGAAATAGTATCTGTTCTGCTTTCTTTTCTGTAGCCAAGGATTTCCAGGGACACAAAATGGGAAAAGATCTAATTAAATCCACGTGTACATGTTTGATAACTCAATTTGCAATTTTGTTCAAAGCACATTGGTGTTATTTGTTTGAACATTGTTTGCAAATGAAGTTGTTGACACCTCGTGCAGTATAACCTCGTTTGTACATATTAGGACTGCACGATGTGGAAAAAATACATGGATTTTTTATTTATTTTTTTCAAAGCCTGATCCTGTCAGATCTCAGAAGCAAAGCAAGGCCGGGTAGTTTTAGTACTTGGATGAGAGGTACTGGGAAAATCAGGTGCCACAGCGGGATGGCAATGGCAAAACTGTTGTTGTGTCCTTAGGCAAGACACTTCACCCACATTGCCTAGTATGAAAGTGGTGTTTGTGTGAGTGATGAGTGTGAGTGGTCGGAGGGACCGATGGCGCAGATTGACATGGCAGCTGCACTTCCGTCAGTCTGCCCCAGGGCGGCTGTGACTACAACAGTAGTTTACCATCACCAGGTATAGAGTGAATGAATAATGCTGAATAATGCTGTGTAAAGTGTCTTTGTGACATATGTCTGTGAAAAAATATAAATAAAAGACTTACTATTAAACTATGATTTTATTGCATCAACACTTTCACTGAAATAGTTTAATATGGGTTTTGACATTGATATTTGAACTACTAGTTAAAGCCACACCATGTAACTTTTTTGACAAAATAGACTAGATAGACCTTGCTTTAAAAACGATAGGAAAAAACTCCACAAAACTGACTCTACATGTTGTTGCTATAAATTACTCAATTACTAGTCACTTACCAAAGAAAATCCTGACTTTTTTTTTTTTAACATTTTACTTTGAAAATACGGCACATTTCAGTCAGAGGAGAACTTTGGTTTTGGTGTCAACATTCTTGTATCAGTATATTGTGCAGCCCCGTTAAAATGAACGTTTGTGACTGTTAGGTGACTGCAAGCAAAAGGACTCTCACAGAGCTCCACGCTCCACGGGGCTAAACACAACCGACGCCCGATCGCACTTTGCGGACACCCTGCTCCATGGGTTCGGGGTTTAGATCTGGTTTAGACCTGGTTTAGACCTGGTTTAGTCCTGGCTTAGACCTGGTTTAGTCCTGGCTTAGACCTGCTTTAGTCCTGCTTTAGTCCTGCTTTAGTCCTGCTTTAGTCCTGCTTTATGCCTGCTTTATTCCTGCTTTAGTCCTGCTTTAGTCCTGCTTTAGTCCTGCTTTAGTCCTGCTTTAGTCCTGCTTTATTCCTGCTTTAGTCCTGCTTTAGTCCTGCTTTAGTCCTGCTTTAGACCTGCTTTAGACCTGCTTTAGACCTGCTTTAGTCCTGCTTTAGACCTGCTTTAGACCTGCTTTAGACCTGCTTTAGTCCTGCTTTAGACCTGCTTTAGACCTGCTTTAGTCCTGCTTTAGTCCTGCTTTAGACCTGGTTCAGTCCTGGTTCAGTACTGAAAAAAACTAAAAAAAAAATCTTTATCAGTTTTTTTCATTTTGGTTTAGAGACAAATAATGAAGAAAATTGCTGTTTTTTCATTATCTTATTTTTGGTTTTATTTGGAAAAATGAATGAACAAATGACACACGGATTTAAATGCTTAATTAATTTCAGTTTAGTTTTTGATGCTCCCCCTTCAGAGCGCTATCCCAAAACAATCAATGTGCATCCCACTAATGAACACAGATCAGGTTTGTGAAGCTGTATTGTATTGTTTCGTAACCTGCTTTCGTATATTTGTGAAAAATGGCACCCACCGAAGACAAAATGGGTGAAGTGTTTTGCGCAAGGACACAGCAACAGTTTTCATGGTCAAATCTAGGATCAAACCTTCCACCTATCACTATTATAACAAATAAAGGAAATTAACACTAATGAAATGCCAATACGCAATCAATAGTGTAATGTTCCAGATACTCTCAGAGACTACTTTATTATGCTGACCTTAATACGCTCCAGTGGAAACGGATTGCCGGCAGACTTGTAGATTTTGGCCTATGCACGGAGAAAATGACACGGTGTGGGATCGAGGAGAGAAAGGAGGACAGTCTTTGTCTGTTAGAAAGGGATAATTATAAGATGTGCCGGATAAGTGGTAATTATCCAGTCACCGAGAGCCACAGGGGGGTCCGGGGGCAGCTGAACTCTGTGGAGATGTCTACTGAAGTGACTGACTGACTCGTGCTTTTCTTGTGATCAGACTCCGAGAAAAATAAATGACGTAATACTTGGGCTGGGCGATATGGATCAAAAAATATATCTCGATATGTTTCGCTATATCTCGATATACGATATATATCTTGATATATGTTCAAGAAAAAATAACCCCCTAAAACTGAAAACTGCAAAAACAAATCTGCCAGATTCCACAAGGTCTTTTTTTTTTTTTTAAATTGAAGCGTAAGAGGTCGGCAGTTCATATAGGAACATTTAAGATTACAAAAACCCTAATTACATAAATAATTTAACTGTAAAATAAAAGAAATAATACATATTTCCTTCTTTTAATTCATAAATAAAAGAACTCAACACAAGCTCATCTTTGCATTAACTCTGTTATCCAGACCAGAACCAGAACCATGAGCTCATTTAGCAGAAGAAACTCAGGATGTTCTTTATTTTAATAGATCCATGTTATTATCCAGCAGTGAGGAGCTGTGAGGTTTCCCACAATCCACTGCAGATCAAACCCAACGTTTCCAAACACTATTGTACAAGTGACACTGCAACAGATTATTAATTAAAATCTTCTGCATAAATAAACTTTACATTGCTAAACTTTACAATATTTAAAGCATAACGACTCTAGAGTCACATCAGCCTGTTTGAGATAATAATGTGTTTAATGCAGTTTTGCGCACATGTGTTTACATTTTACAGAAACGAAACTTAAGCGCATGGCTCATTTGCATAAACAGCGCACTTCTCATGCAGCTCAGCTCGTTTAGCTTCTTTCAGGAAAAAGGACACGACTCAGTGGAATATGAGGATGTGCTGCTGATGGCCTTGTCTTTAAATGGTGGAAAAGGTTTGTGGTGCTTGAAGCTTTTCACTGGCACCAACTTTCCGTATTCACGGCGATAGTGAGGAGTAGGGATGGGCATGATTAATCGATTAATCGCTAATTGATCATTAAGAATTTCATCGATTACGTTAATTTTAATCGACAAACCGAATGTAGGTTGCTGTGTGTAGCGTGACCAAACAGGGGTCTGTACATGTGTCTCTTTGCATCAGAAGGAGCGAGCAAACACAAACATTCGGTCAGTCTGCAATGCGTACCGAAGCACAAATGTGTATTTAACGATGATTTGTACAAGAAATTCCACGCTTTCCGTTGCGTTCGGGACAAGTGTGAGTCCATGTGCACAGTGTACAAAGCAGCACATATGTTTCGGTGTCCAGTGGGAAAAAGCTTTACCAGGTGAGAGTCGCGCAACGTCAATGACGAGTCCCCACCTCCCTCCCCCCGTACGGTGTCCTGGTTTTGACAAACACAAATCTGGTCACACTAACCTGTATTCACCTGAGTCATGTCTTTTAATCCAACAGAAACTGACCGCATCAGCGACACAAGAGCTGTAGTTTTATTTTCGCCGAGTTTACGCAAATTAGTGATGCGGTTTTAAGTTTCGTTTCTGTGAGAGTTGCGCTAAACTGAATTAAACACATTATAATCTAAAACGGATTGATGTGGCTCTAGAGTCGTTACGGTTTATATGTCGTAAAGTTGAATTTATTTATGCAGATTAGTAGTGCAGATAGTAATAATAATGATGATCATTTTAATATAAAAACGTTAATGATTAATCGATAATTGATCGTTAATTCTTCCGACGATCGATTAAGAAAATTTCATCGAATGCCCATCCCTAGTGAGGAGTGAATGAGACACGAGCGAACAAAATCAAGGAGGCGGGGGCACGCGGAGGCGACGAGAGAAGGTAAACAAGCGAAGTGGCAAAATCAAAATTAAATATAAGCATTATATCGATATATACGATATGTCAGAATTCATATCAAGTTATATATATATTTAAAATATCAAGATATCGATATATTTAAAATATCGAGATATCGCCCACCCCTATGTAATACACAGAAAAAGTATAAAAAGAAGGGGTACGCAGGATCATTAAAGGTTTGTGATTACGATTTACTTACACTTCTATGGGGTATTTCTTGTTAACACATAACATATTTAGATCACCATCTTAACTTTTATTGTTTTGAAAATACTATATTTGACAAAAACAGTGTATTCATGCAGGCCCGTCGACAGAAATTTGGGGGCCCGGGGCGAGACACCTCACATGGGCCCCCCTTTAATATAAATGAATACAAAGAGAGTCAAATTCTGGGCTCCTAAGTCCCTGGGGCCCGGGACAATAGACGCCTTTGTGCCCTCCTGTCGACTAGTATGTATTAGTTTCAGTTTAATTTTTGACTCTCTGAATCCCCGCTCCCCTTGTTCACTCCCCCTTCAGAGCACTATCCCAAAACAATAATGAAACTACTGCACATTGTATCAGGTTTGTCAAGTTGTAGTGTATTTTTTTTGTATCCTGTTTGTGTAAATTTATGAATAAACTGTGGTGGAGGCGCACAGACGATAGAAGTAACCATAAGGAGAGATCGCTAAATTACTTAAACATGCAACCACTTCAGGCATGTTTTGAATGAGGGAACAATATTATAACTCTGCAGACAGCTCCAAAAAGTCAAATTTGCATAATACCCCCTTTGTAAAAGTCATTTCAGCATTGATTTAAATTGTGAGACATTCTAACAGAAAGTTTAGAAGACAAGTTAAGGTTGGCTGCTTTCACTATGAGCTACTATTTATAGAAAATGTCAACTCTGCTAAAACTCCTGCACTGCTGGAGATTTTAATGATTCCCAGTTTAGGGACTAGCGTTTTTGGGGGAGGATTTAATTTCTTTACCCAGAGCAGGGAGGCGTCTACCTGCAAAATCCATCCTGCCAGGCTCCCATTGATGTGGTCACCTTGAATCCACTGAAGGATCAGATCAATGACAGAGAAGCATTGTGGCTTGGGATGGTTTATATACAATCAGTCTGGTGCCACCTAGTGCCTCCACTCAATTTCAATTTCTCTCCAGCGACTAGGTCAGAAATCAGAATATACTAGACAGTTTGCAAGAACCCTGGAAGTTGAAGATCACGCACCGGCCAATCAGCGAAGAGCTGTGAAGCCATGACGTCAAACTCAAGCTCCTGTCTGGGTCCATTTTGTGGTACAGCAAACAAAGTGGTCGAGATGGATGTAGACGAAGCCATACGATTCCTGAGATCGAGGATTTAAAACCGGATCGAGGATTTAAAGCCGGAACAAAGAGAATGTTTGGTGAATTTTATCAAGGGGAAAGATGGTATTGTCCTTCTTCCTACGGGATTTGGCACATTACATACGTCACAACCAAATAGCAGCAATTGGTTAAAAAAAAAAAAGTACCTGCCTACCGTTGAGCGAACAAATCCTAATGCTGTGAGGTCAGATGGTTTCCACGAAGTGAAACCGGCTGATGATTCAGGCTAGGTCTATGTAGGTTAGATAGTGAAAAGCGCCTAAATAAAGCCAATCTAGTTTTTTGTTTTTGTTCTTTTTACTTTTGTTAATCTTGCAAAACTGTCATAATCCAATCCAAGAGAGAAACCACTGGGATAGATGGGGCAGATATCTGTGCATTTCTAAAAATGAATTTGTTTTTGACTGATCAGTTTTCTCAATTAATCTGTCAGTCAGTATCCCTTTATTTGTCCCAAAGAGGCAATTTAAACACAATGAGTAGTTGACATCAGTGTCTTGCAGTTTTTTCTACTTATTTAGAATGTATTATTACCATTTATATTTTTTCTCTTTGTTATTATAATATATAATGATGTGTAATAATAAGTAATTTCTGTTGTGTATCAATAAAGTTTGTCTACACAATAATCTCAAACAAAAGGCTCAGTGCAGCTCCACAGGTAGTGTCATCAGATCTAGTGTCAGTGCAGTTTGTGGAGAGTAGCAGTCCTCAGGACAAAAGTGTCCCTCATCAGTATCCTCTGTGTCTTGCAGCATCAAGCCCTCACTCTTTTCTTTCCTTTTTTTCTCTTTTCTTTTTTTCGCTTTTCTTTTCCTACTCTGTTGAAACACTTCACCCAATCAGATTCAAGTATTCGACAAAATGTTCTGCCTCTTCCCAAATGGTCTCAACAAGAGTTATCCCCGACTGATAATATGTCAAACTTCACTAACGACAGCCATGTACATTTACAAGATGCTTTGGCGTTAAAGGTGCATTATGGAGGGTCCTTCAAATACTTTTCTCCATGGAGATGTTATTGCTTTGTCTGGAATGTTTCACAGTATGGCATTAAAACTGTTTTTTTTCCTCCTTGGAGACCAAACCAGACCAAATTACAGGTCAGATCTGCGGAGAGAAAACCCCGCTCTCAGTCTGAATTCCTGTTTTTCAAGGTATTTTTGAGCTATAAAACTATACTTGGAATGAAATAAATGCAAGTTAGTGCTGTTTAATGTCATACTGTGGAACATTCCAGGCAGAACAATGACATATCCATAAACAAGAAGGACGGACACCTAACCAAATGTTACACAGCTCTACCTTACAATTAATCAATTACAGGAGATTTTACAGCTCCAAAAATACCTATAAAAACAGACTTCATTCTGACTGTGAGTGGGGTTTCCTCTCCACGGATCTAAATTGTAACTTGGAAAGGTTTAATTCCATACTCTGAAACATTCCAGACAAAGCAATAACATCTCCATGGAGAAAAGCATGTGATGGACCCTCCACCAGGAAAGTTACACAGTGCACCTTTAACTACAACTCACACGTATTATTTGTAGTAGTCAAAGTAGCAGACAACGAGAACTGGCAGTTTCGTTTTTCTTGTAATACATAACTGGCTGCTCTTCCTTCTGGCAAAGCTGACAAACGTGAAACGTGTGAGATAGTTGTAAGATTTCTGGTCCTGGTTTGTGGGAATGCAGTTGGCAGAAAAAGCCTGTGTATTTTGGTGCCAGCGAAGGGATTGTGAGAGAAAGAGAAAGAGAGACGGGGTGAAGGGCGGGTAGGCGGGCGTAAGAGAGAGGGCGAAGGGTGGGTGGGCATAAGAGAGAGAGTCGATGGGTGGGTGGGCATAAGTGGGCTGGAGAGAGAAGGCGGGTGGGCATAAGAGAGAGGTAGGTAGGGCGGGCGGGATATAAGAGAGAGAGGTAGGTAGGGAGGGCGGGCATAAGACAGAAAGTGGGTGTCTAGGTGGGCATAAGTGAGAAAGTGGTTGGGCATAGGAGAGAAAGCGGGCGGGTGAGCATAAGGGAGAGAGGTAGGGAGGGCGGGTGGGCGTAAGGGAGAGAGGAAGGAAGGGCGGGCATAAGGGAGAGAGGGAGAGAGGTAGGGCGGGCGGGCATAAGGAGAGAGGCAGGGCGGGCGGGCATAAGGGAGAGAGGCGGGCAGGCGGGCGGCATAAGGGAGAGAGGCAGGCGGGCGGGCGGGCATAAGGGAGAGAGGCAGGGCGGGCGGGCGGGCATAAGGGAGAGAGGCAGGGCGGGCGGGGCGGGCACAAGGGAGAGAGGTAGGTCGGGCGGGCGGGCATAAGGAGAGAGGTAGGCGAGAGAGGTAGGGCGGGAGGGCGGGCGGGCATAAGGGAGAGAGGTAGAGCGGGCGGGCGGGTGGCGCGGGCATAAGGGAGAGAGGCCTGCCCACCTACCTCTCTCCTTATGCCCCCTCGCCCTACCTCTCCCTTATAAGGGAGAGAGGTAGGGAGGGAGGGCGGCATAAAGGGAGAGAGGTAGGGCGGGCATAAGGAGAGAGGTAGGGCGGGCATAAGGGAGAGAGGTAGGGCGGGCGAGGCGGGCATAAGGGAGAGAGGTAGGCGCGGGAGGCGGGCATAAGGGAGAGAGGTAGGCGGGAGGGCGGGCATAAGGGAGAGAGGTAGGGCGGGAGGGGCGGGCATAAGGGAGAGAGGTAGGGAGAGAGCGGGCGTAGGGAGAGGGCGGGCGGGCATAAGGGAGAGTAGGGAGAGGTAGGGCGGGGGCGGGCATAAGGAGAGAGGTAGGGCGGGCATAAGGGAGAGAGGTAGGGCGGGCATAAGGGAGAGAGGTAGGGCGGGAGGGCGGGCATAAGGGAGAGAGGTAGGGCGGAGAGGGCGGGCATAAGGAGAGAGGTAGGCGGGAGGGCGGGCATAAGGGAGAGTAGGGCGGGAGGCGGCATAGGGAGAGAGTAGGGGGAGGGCGGGCATAAGGAGAGAGGTAGGGCGGGCGGGCATAAGGGAGAGAGGTAGGGCGGGAGGGCATAAGGGAGAGAGGTAGGGCGGGCGGGCATAAGGGAGAGAGGGTGGGCGGGCATAAGGAGAGAGGTAGGGCGGGAGGCGGGCATAAGGGAGAGAGGTAGGGCGGGCATAAGAGAGACGGCGGTGGGTAGACATCAGAGAGAGGGCAGATGGGTGGGCTGGCATAAGAGTGAAAGTGGGTGAGAAGGTGGGCAGAATAGAGAAAGTGGGTGGGCATAGGAGATAAAGTGGGTGAGCATAAAAGAGAGGGGGGGCTGGTGGACATAAGAGAGAAAGTAGGTGGGCATAAGAGAGAAGGTGAGTGGGTGGGCGAGCATACGAGAGCGTGGGCGTGTGGGCGTGTGGGCGTGTGGGCATACTCACGCTTGCATGGTGGTAGTGGCGGTCTGGAAACTAAACATGTTCTCTTTGGGAAACCAGCTGTTGGGTCCGTCCTCTGAAAAGGCAGTAATGAAAAGGGTCAATGGGAGAAAGACGACAACAGAGACAAACGAAACAAGAGGGTTTTTACATACAAGAGTCAATAACGCATTTTAATGAAGGACTGGGAGAGGGTTTGTTTATGCGGGCACTTCTGTTTATTCTACTTATTTAATTAAAGAGATTACATTTGAGTGTTTCTAATCTATCCCTGCAACCTATTCCCTACACTGCAATCAGCTGTAGCCAAATACATTTCAGTAGATTGCAATTGTAAAGACAGAAAAATAAGAAGAAAAGAAAACACAAACATTTTAGATTGCTTTGCTGGTCTCTGGTTCCATTAATCTTACCATTGCAAGTTGCTAGCAAAATAATACAATTTTTTCAAACTTACAATAACTACACAATAAATAAATCACACCCCCCGTATTAATGCTGCAGTACGTAAGATTATACTCAACAATTCACTATTTGTGTTTTTAGTTTTTTTCCAGAATAAAGTGTGTTCTTATTATGAGCAGCCTCGCATCTCCATCAACCTGACTTATCTGGGCTGAAGCGAGGCCTCTTTCTGCTTGTTTCCATGGAAATTCTGTTCCTTTTGGCTACAATTTTCTAGCCAGGCTGGTGCCACCTAGTGCCTCCGCTCAGCTTCATTTCTATCCAGTGACTAGGTCAGGAATCAGAATACACTAGACCAGGGGTGCTCACACTTTTTCAGCATGTGAGCTACTTACAAAATGACCAAGTCAAAATGATCTACCTAATACAAAGCCAAGCAAACTGCACTGAAACACTCTGTGCCCCTTTTTTGGACCCTCACCCACAGTTTGAGAACCTCTTCTTTAAGAGAACTTCCTCTGGCACTTTACACAAAACTGTGAAAAAAGTGAAGGAAGATTTTTAAACCTGTTTTTTAAAGTTCCAAACTGGAGTTGCATTCTTTTCTGGTTTTGCAGTGATATTTACCAGCCTCTGCACGTTTACCAAACCAAACGCACATCGTGACAAACACAGATGCATTTGTGCACTTTTGTTAGACAAACTTCAGCCAAATGTGGCAGTAGGTCTGTTCTGTAGATCCGCTCTATGCTGTAGACCTGCTTTGTGCCAACATTGGAACACAAATTTAGACTCGTTTTTGCTTCACGTTTGGTCTTGCTCTTCTAATCAGCCGCACTGTGGGAGGGGCTTGTGTTCGCTGTACGCAGGAAGGAGCGAGAGCGTGAAAAGGCGAGGGGCGGCGTGCTGACGTGAGGCAGATGGACAGGTAGGATGTTTAGGAAGTTGAACCTGCCCTGTGATGCACGCTGGTACACGAGGGCACACGCTGTTGCAGACGAGCCGTGCATAGGGAGCGTGTGTGTTTGTGATGTGCCGTAGAGTCTCCGCGGGTTTCAAATGAGCGCACAGGCTGCACTGAGACGCCCCACACGCTCCTGCACCCGCTACAAGTTTATTGCCAACAGCAATATGATCGCACTTGTTGAGTGTCAGACCTTGAGTGAGAGACAAGACCGAGTCCAAACGCGAGTCCGAGATGAGTACTAAGACACCGCGATCTACCCACACGACCTTGGCGATCGACTAGTAGATCGCGATCGACGTATTGAGCACCCCTGCACTAACCCCTGAACAGACCGCGCGCCTTTTTTTCTTCTTGATTGTGACTTTTTATATTTTTTTTAAAAGTACGATAGTATGCAAAATTTACTCTGTTGTTACCTCTTCAAAAACAGACCTGGAGTTGTATTTTGTTTCATTCACACATGTTTGAATAACCCTTACAAGTCTGTCTACATTTCTAAACTCTTTAAATAAGATAATCCTTTTATTATCTCCCATGGGAGAAATTTGTCTTGGGACCGGGGGTAACATGCTTTATCAAAAAAACAGGACAACACAACATAAAGCACCACATAAACAAACACCATAGAACAAAAATAGATATGAGACCAAGTATGACCACGAGTGACGCACCAACAGGACCTTTAAAACATTCTTTACAGGCAAGCCCTTTGCATTCTTGTATTCTATTAATAATTTCACACTCCCTATGTGCGGTTTTAATTGCACATTCCCTAAGCCTATTTGCAATGCTCTGTTCCACCTTGTGATGTCATGAAGGGTATGTTTTACCCTTTGTTTAGCAGAGATTGGCTTTTCCAGGCCTAAAATCATCCAAATGAATTTAGTGAGAGTATATGGGGTTTAAAAACACAGTGGAGCACTTCCTGTATTACCCCATGACATCGCAAGGTGGAACAAAGTGTAGGATGAGAAGAACTTAATCTACATATACAGGGTGTGTGTGCTAAACGTGTGAATGAAACAAAACACAACTCCAGGTCTGTTTGCGATGAGGAAACAACATTAAAACATAGATCAGAAAATAGGGTAACATGGGCTCTTTAAATTAAAACAAACAAATAAATAAATATTTGCAATGTAAATTTATTCCACATTTCCTTACCCCTGTCTTCCGACAGCGCTCTATCTTCGCTGTACATCCTCTCCAGTTTCTTGCGTGGCTTCCCTCCGTCCCGCGGCGGGATGTCCAGATCCAGGGACCTCTGGCTCTGACACGGGGCCCGGATACAGGCCACGCAGTCGGGCGTGTACTCCTCTCGAGAGCCCCCCCTCCGGAGCCCCCAGTCCCGGATGTTACTGGCGCTGCCCGAACTCTTCAGAGGCTGGGAGGAGGAGGGGCCACCGCCACCGCCGCCGCCGCCGCTTTGATGCTGGTTACCGTGGTGATGGTTGCTCCGGTGATGGCTGCTCCTGTGATGGGTGCTGGTGCTGCGAGAAGGCTGGCTGGTGCAGGATGTGTTGGGGGCGACAGGAGCCTGGGAGTGGGGAGAGCACAACGTTAAAGGTGCACTGTGTAACTTTTTGGTTGGGGATCCGTCACCTGTTTGTTTCTATGGATATGTCATTGCTCTGCTTGGAATGTTCCAAAGTATGACATTAAACAGAATCCGAGTATCATTCGTTCATTTGTTTTTCAAAATAAAACCAAAAATAAGACAACGATTAGTCCTGGATCAGTCCATATGCAGCACGGAAACTAAAAAAAACAAATTGTTATGCATTTTTTCATTTTGGTTATGGGAGACAATTTTTTTTTCGTTTTTGGTTTTATTCTGAAAAATGAATGAACGAATAACACATCGATTAAACAGCTCTACTACATTTTTTCAATTACAGGTGGTTTTAGAGCTCAAAAATACCTAGAAAAACAGGCATTCTGACTGTGAGCGGGGTCACCTCTCCACAGATCTGGCCTGTAACTTATATTGTAATTTATATTACTATATGTCTGCTTTTTACTTACTTGTACATATACATTTATATAATTATGCCTTATCTGACACCAGTCTCTTGCTATTTTTTGTTGACACTTATTATTTAAGCATTACTACCAAATACTTTAATTTAATTGTTTTACTCTTTTTGATTATATTATATTGTGATGTGTGAGCTAATGTGTCCAACTATTTTCCCTTGTTTTTCCAATAAAGTCTGTCTAAGTCTAAGTCTAAGGAGGATGTGGCTTGCTGTTTTAATGGAGAGCTAACTAATATTACAAATGTTTTCCCCTGAAACCATTCACCAAAATTTAATTCAGAAGTCAATTAATTCTGCTGATATGTTCCCATTGCCTTCAGTGTGACCCGCTTTTTAATTACAGCTAATTACACGGCCAAAATATGATTTGCAAATAAAAGGTAATGTGGATCAGGAAATGTCCCCCAAGGCAGTGTTCTTGGTCCACTCCTATTTATATTCTGTGTAAGTTGTTCTCAAACTTTTCAGTATCATTAAAGATAAAATTTTGTTTTTCCGAGAGCCGCCAGATCTAAACTCAGAAAATATCACGAAAATAGGCATAAACATGTTAAAAAAACGGGACCAAATAGATACTATAGTTTTAAATAATGACCTGAATAAGCACAAATAATCACAGTAGCTCAGTTGGTAAAGCGTTTGTCCACTGATCCGGAGGTTGGCAGTTCGAATCCTGCTCTCGGCATAAACATTGAGTGGTCCAATCCACTGATCCACAGGTTGACTGGTGTGGTTCTAGCTCCCACAGATGAATACTGTTGTTGTGTCATTAGGCAAGACACTTAACCCACCTCGCCCCCAGTGTGTGAATGGATGAGTGGTTGCTTGTTGTAAAAGCACTTTGAGAGCCTTGAAGGTGAAAAAGTGCTGTATTAAAAAAAAAAAAAAAAAAAAGAAAGAAAGAAAAATGGGACAAAATATTAAGATCTGTCTCTAAATTAAACTAACACTAAGCTACATTTATATGACAGTCTGAACAGAAGATGCAAAAGTGGCGTTGTGTCTTCACTTTTTATTCCGTGTTTAGACGAGCGCTTTCAGGAGGAAATCTGCGTGCATACGGTAACCCAAAAGTGTGTGGAATTCGATTGTGTATGCATGTACTTAAAGCAACAAGGGCATCTTTGGACATACGCAAATTTCCACTATACGTATTTTCATCAGCTACTCCTTCCACAGAGTTGTCCCACCATCGACTGGTTCTCCAGGTCTCGTCCATATCCGTCTGACTCGCCTGTAACCAACTGGTGCATCCAGAATTTGACAGAGGTGATTGCAGATCCTTCTCTGTTCACTAATAGTATCTCTGCAGATTCTGTCCACTTGTTGGGATGTCTCCTGTAAGTTTATTAGAGCTGCCAGAGCAACTTGAAGGTCTGATGCATGGAAATGATCCGGAATGTTTGTTTCTGTGTACTCTATGTATGTGACATAAACGCGTACACAACGTGAGCAGATCTGACCAAAGATTTGCATCTTCCACTCTGGAGGGTGGTTTCAGGTTTTTGCATTTTTAAGCCCCAAATACACCGTCACCGTCTAAACAAAAGGCACTTCCGATAAAATATTTTGTCGTTTTTACCTGCAAGCGTTCTCCGGTAAACAGACCCTCAAACTGCTGAAGGTCCCGGTGTACCACTCAAGGCCACAGTCTGAGAAACATTGATCTATTCTCTCCTATTTTGTCATATATTACACCAGTATCTTGATAAAACTATCCTATCCTAAAATTCTTACCTGGGCCTGAGACTGCTCCCTTGACGTCTTGAGCACCTCCAGCTCCAGGCTCTCCTCACTGCCCCGTCCTCCCAGAGTCATGCTTCCTTCTCGGGTGATGGTGTACACGCGCGAAGGCTTCTCTCTGGAGGCGGGTGCTACCGTCTGATCCTCTGATGAAATGCTGTGCTCGGTGGACAGTCGGCGTTTGGAGGGTCCCACGGGTGCCTGGTTCTGTTGGGTGCTTCTCTGGGGCTGGGTGCTGTGGTTGGGTTTGGGTAGACAATGGTTCTGAGGAGGCAGATTGTTGTTATGTAAGCGGGTGATGGTTGGAGACTCGTAATCTGGGACGGTGAAGGTGTCAGCCAGAAGGTGATCTGCATAGACACAGAAAACAAGAATATGAGGACAAAATATCTAGGTCAATTACTATGTTTATGTGTTTACACAAAATAAGACAGAATTTAGTCATTTAGAGTGTGCATGGCAGGTTTTGCGATTATCTCATTTTGACTTAAAGCTGTATTACGTAACTTTTTTGGTTGAAGGTCTGTTAATCACTGAGATGCTATATAAGATGAATTTAGTTGATAATGGGTGTTTTTATTGCTACAAACATCTTTAAAAATAGACATTCTGACTGAGTGGGGTCACCTCTTCACAGATCTCACCTGTAAATTGGCCTGGTGGCGTTTCCTACTTGTTTCTTTGGAGAAGACTTTAAAATATTGGAAGTAAAGCAATAACATCTCCATGGAGACAAGTAACTAGCACCTCTAGCAGAAAAGTTACACAGTGGACCTTTAATTTGGTAGAATAATACCTGTCGTAAATAGAAATGATTGTTTAACACCAATCAAGAGGCAATTTGTGAAGAAAAGTAGAAAAATATGTAAAGTGAAAAGTGAAGGTAATTTGCTTCATGATTTGCTTTAACTTAATTTGTCAAATAATAACTTCTGGGTACATTAAAAGCAGTTCTGGCTCAGTGTAAAACATGGTTGCTAATAGGGATGGGCATTCGATTAAATTTTCTTAATTGATTGTCGGGAGATCATCATCATAATCATTAACGTTTTTATATTAAAATGATCATCATTATTACTACTATTACTAATCTGCATAAAAAAGTCAACTTTAACTTTGTTTACTAAGCAAAAAAAAAAAAAAACAGCGCTGATGTTGTTCAGCTTCTGTTGGACTAAAGGACAGGACACAACTCTGTGACAGAGGGATGTTGATGATGATGATGGTGAGTGTGTTCTGTGTGTGTGTCGCGTTGGAGATGGTTCAGGTTTTCAGAGATCAGACGTGTGCAGGTTTAGCGCAGCTCTTTATGTTGCAGTAACCGGGATACTGCGTATACATGCACCATGACGAAACCAGGGTACTCAAAAAACCCGATCATACCCGGGACACGGATGTGCTGTAAACACACTCACTGAGTGGTACAGTGTCTCCAAGGAGCCAGAACCCAAACATGGGACTGTGAGGCACAACTCCAGTGTTTGTGTCAGACGCAGCCTAGTCTCTACGCACAGCAACCTACATTCGGTTTGTCGATTAAAAATGAACGTGATCAATGAAATTCTTAATGATCAATTATTGATTAGTCGACTAATCATGTCCATCTCTAGTTGCCAAGTAACACTTCCCTAGTGTGATGTCATAATTTCCAATCAGGAAGTAAAATTTTAAAAGCTAAAAAAATATCCTGCCATACGTACACTTGACACAGATGTCTGGCTGGTTTAAAAATGTGTTTCAGCTAAGTACAAGATCTTGTGCCACAAGATTTCGTGAGACAAAAGTGCCACAAGATTGTGAACACAAGAGAAAAATGATCTTGTGAGATTTTTTTTTCCAAGTGTTTACATTTCAATTGGACAAAAATGCCCTGTGTGAGAAAAGTGTATAAAGTGTGTGGTGAGGAGTTTTACAGCCTTAAAACAGATATAATCCTTGTAAAATATAAAGTTGACTACATTGTGGATTTCACCTATCACAGGTTATTTTCAGAACGTGAACCCGCGATAAACGAGGGACCACTGTATTGTACAAACTCAGTCCAAACTTGGTAGGAACAATTATTCTGGAGAAATTTTCATATAAACATGAAATAAAAACTGTGGTGACCCTGACGTCCTGTTCTTTAAGCCTGAAGTCCACGTCTATTTTATTAATCAGACGGAAGAAGATCAATATTAATATGGAGAAAAAATGTGAGTCTTTTTTTCCTATATCACCGAGTCCTAATTTAAAGTGTATCTAATTTCTTTCATTTTACACAGGACAGCAACATTTGGGATCAAGGCAAAACTCTGCTCTGAAAAAGCTCTGAAAGTTGTAAAAAGAGATTATAAACCCATTGTGGTGAATACTCTGAAAGTTAGGGAGGGATGAGAGAAGTGATGAAAATAAACGAGCTGAGACAGAAAAAAGGACCCGAGCAGATGTGAGGTCCAGCAGAGTGGAGCTGAGAGAGAGCTGCCAGTCGCGCAAATGACTGCCAGACCAGAGGGCATTGTGGGTAAAAAGGATAAGGGATGTTATTCTTGCTGACCATAAATGATTTAGAATTTTGTTGGAAAGACACCCCAGCAGCTATTTGGATCACACTACCATCAAATCTCAAGCCAATATTTAAATGAACTATATTTATGAACTGTCTAAATGAAACTTAAAGCTCCATTGTGTAACCTTTAGTTGTGGGGTCCGTCACCTGCTTGTTTGTTTGCTAGAATGTTCCACAGTATGACATTAAACAGCTCCATGTTACATTTATTCAATTACAAGAAGTTTAAGAGGTCAAAAATATCTAGAAAAACAGGCATTCTGACTGTGATCGGGGTCGCCTCTCCAAGGATCTGACCTGTAACTTGGTCTGGTTTGGTTTCCATGAAGATAGAAAGGTTTAATGCCATACTGTGAAACATTCCAGGCAGAGCAATGACAAATCGTAGAAACATGCGGGTGACGGACCCCACACGAAAAAGTGACATTGTTTCATCCAAGGACAGAGCACTGAGTGGGATTTGAACCACAAACCCCACAAAGTAAAGTCATGTAAAGGCTCTCACGTGCTCCGTTGTGGTTCTCGGGGCTGGAGGTGGACAGGTATTCGCTGAAGGCTCTGGCTGCTCTGTGGAGACAAAACACAAAATAAAAAGTCAAACAAGTCATGCAATGTCTACAACCAAATCAGATCAAAATTTTCTTTCTATATATTTTTTTTTACACTTTCAAATGAACATAAGAAGAAGCAGACTAATAAAAACATTTGTCATGGACTTATTATAACGGTGCATGTCTCCGGTGACCATTAATATTATTCTAGGCCCTATATTCACGCTTCCCTGGAAGGCGTTTGGAAACATGTGGATGACGACTTCTGGTGTGTCGTCACCAACACCGGCATGTGATAAATCTGTGGATTCAGCAGCAAGCGTCTTCACAACCTGACAAAGTTTTCCACGGGGAACGGGACTCTAATCGTGTCTTCGATGTCACTGTGCGGTTTTTGGCCCTTTTTTGAGCCAATTTTTCACTCGTGCGATTGTTTTTGAGATCGGGCCGACTTTTTGACTTACCGTATTTTCCACGCTACAGGGTGCTCTGGATTATAAGGCGCACTGTCATAGAATGGTCTATTTTTGAACTTTTTTCACAAATAAACCGAACTGGACTTAAAACGAAACACAACAAAACACATTTTGACGCTGCAAGGTCAGACGGTTTCCACAAGGTGAAACCGGCTGATAAATCAAGCTATCGTCAACTGCTTGTCTCCATGCAAATATTATTGCATTGTCTAGAATATTCCTAACCTATTTATCATGATGGATGCAAGCAGGTTACACCACTACCCTACATTACAGGTCAGATCTATGGAGAGTCACCCCAGAGCACAGAAGGAATTATTGTATTTTGGAGCAATAGAAACACTCGTAATGTGTTCGGGCTTGAGTTGGACTCGGACACATCAGTGCGTCAGCTATTTCCTGTCTACAGTACCGTATTTTCCACACTATTAGGTGCTCTGGATTATAAGACGCACTGTCATAGAATGGTCAATTTTCAAACTTTTTTCACAAATAAACCGCAATGGACTTTAAAAGAAACACAACAGTTGGATGGGTCAGTGGGACTTTGTTTGGCGAGTTCACGGTGACTCTGGGCTTTGTTCAGTTGTGGCGTGTAGGGAGGGTGCTGTCTGGGACCAACGGATTGTCGGCGTGTTCGCAGTGACTCAGTTGTTCAGTTGTGTCTAGAAGTGGTACATTACACTCGCTTTTTCGGTTTGTTCCTTCGTTCCGTTCCTCGTCCGTGTGGAGTGATGAGTGTGGCTGTGGGTGTTTTTCGCTGTGTGGTCGCTGTCTGCTCCGTGTGTGTTTTCGTGTTCTGCAGGTGGTGTGGCTTTGTAGTTTACAGAAGTCGTGCTGGGCTGGGACACCCAAGTGGATTTGTGTATAGGGTGCTCTGGATTGTGGGGTGCACAGTCTTTTTTTGATGGGGTTAGAGGCTTATAGTGCGGAAACACGGTATTTTCACAATATGCATCTCAATGTCTGATATTTATTGAGATTCACAAAAATGTGAATATGTTACTTTTTCCTTTCAAAAGCCTCGGAAAAGCTTTGAAAGTCTTTCGTACTGTTTGAATATGAAGAATTTAAAAGTGCATAATAATAGTTATTTCTTCATGTAGTCTGCACTGACATCACAAAGGATCATGGTCTATGTAGTTTTTCCATTTTTCTGCTATTGCTGCACCTTGGCGAGGCGAGGCAAGTTTATTTGTATAGCACTATTCAAACAAAGTAATTCAAAGTACTTTACACAATAAAAAAGACATTAAAATCACAAAGAAAGACATCAGAATCACCATAACTATTAATTTAAGAAGAGATTTGTAATCTGATATATTGTGATGGCCGATGATATTATTGTGAGACTTCTGACGAAACAAAATCAAGATATTTCAGTGATTGTTACATCCAAACCGATTTCGATACTGTATCTTTAAATCCCCGATATCAACCTACACGAGTGCAGAGACTAAAAACAGCATTTATTCCCTTTAAACAAAACTAAAATAAAACAAAACTGATCCAAATGTCAAAAATCAAACATTCTGAGACTTTCTGGACCAGTTACAAAGAGTAAATACTCTCATTACGTAATTTTAAAAGCACAACCGGAATAGCAACTGAAGCGATATTTGGAAGCCGATATCTGATCCAGCAAAGTTTTTAATATCGGCGCTGATATCGAACACGAGTATTACACATCAGTTCATCCCAAATTTTTTTTATTTCTTATCAAAATGGTCTTGTTTGGTCATTTTAACTACCATGGTCTTAAATTGCCCTTCTGGGATAGATGGCATTATATGGATTGATTGATTAAATGTACCCATCTCCATGGCAACAAGCAGGCAACGCCATCAAAATAAAACCAAACGAAGCCGCTATCAGTAAGAATGTTTTTAAATCCTCAATCCTCTGATAGTTTTTTAATAAAATGAATTGTCTGGGTTATAAAATATAAAATGACATCTTTTGAACAGATCTTTGAAATGAACAAAGACAACCGTGATTAATAAATCCAGGACGGTCCGTGTCTGGTCATTTTTCATACTATATTTCTGTCTGAGATTACAAAAGCTATGAATGCAGGGGGTGAATATAAAAAAAAACACAATTCTCCATCAGAAAAGCCTCGGGACTGGGAGGAAAGTTATGGATGTGCTGAGAAATCTAAACTCAAGATGGAGATTTGATATAACAATAAATTCAATGAGCTCCAAAACACATTTCAGCTCTGTGCGTTCTATAGGGACCGTCGGCTTTTGGCGTTTGAGAAAAGAGAAGCATTTTCACAGGTTTATAACACATGATTCGATACGTATCTCCCACTAGGGTTGCCAAAAGTATCAAAAATCTGATATTAACTGATATTTAAAGAAGATACTCTTTGGAGCAGGTACTGATACTAAAAAAAGGCAAACTCAGGCCAGAAATGAACCTTTTCGGAATGATCTTGACCTGTATCAGAACAAGTAATATAAAAGAAAGTACTAGGAAATAATGTTGAAAATCACATTCAATAAATGTGAAATAAACCAGAAAAGTTACACATTTCTGGTGGAGGGTTCGTCAACTTAATCAGGCTGGTGCCACCTAGTACCTCCACTCAATTTAAATTCTTTCTAGCGACTAGGTCAGAAATTGGAAAACACTAGACGGTTTGTAAGAACTCCGGAAGTTGTAGACCGCACACTGGCCAATCAGCGAAGAGCTGTGAAGTCATGACGTCAAACTCAAGCGCCCGTCATGGTCCATTTTGTGGAACAGCAAACAAAGCGGTCGAGATGGATGTAGACGAAGACAGACATTCTGTGTTGGCAATGATTCCTGAAATCGAGGATTTAAAGCCAGAACAAAGAGAATGTTTGCTGAATTTTATCAAGGGGAAAGACGTTATTGCCCTTCTTCCTACGGGATTTGGAGCATTACAAACGTCACGACCAAATAGCAGCGATTGGTTAAATAAAAAAAGTACCTGCCTACCGTTAAGCGAACAAATTCTAACGCTGCGAGGTCAGACGGTTTCCACAAAGTGAAACTGGCTGATGAATTAGGCTACCATCAACTGCTTGTCTCCATGGAAAGGTTACTGCATTGTCTAGAATATTCCTAACCTATTTATCACGATGGAGACAAGTAGGTTACACCACTACCCTACATTACAGGTCAGATCTGTGGAGAGTTGCCCCTGAGCACAGAAGGAATTATTGTATTTTTGAGCAAAAGTGAGCATATGTTCGGGCTCGAGTTGGACTCGGACACATCAGCGTGCCAGCTGTTTCCTGTCTACAGTAAAACTCACTTTGAGAGTCTTAAGTGTTCAAAGATCGGAGCACTGTATTTCTAGTTTAGATACAAGTCAAAACTGTGTTGGAAAATGTGGGGCAATACTTCAGATATGTGATTTTTAAAGCATAAAAGATTGGAGATAAAGTACACAGGATAATCTGTAACTTATGTTATTAGGTTCTTTTTTCAGACCTAGAGTTTTGTTTCATATCTGACAGTTTGGACTGCTCACTATCAGTCTTCCTCAGAGTGGTCACGTGATGTTGCTGTGACATGTCCGGTCAGCTGATTTAAACAGGTTTTGGTGCTGTCTTCCTACCGGTGGAGGCAGGACGACAGCGCCATCTACAGTCCGACTTCCTCAGGACAGTATCCCAGGTGTGTGAGAGTCAAAAAGCCCCCTTGTCCCGGTTTATAGTCCTGCAGGCATGTTTCCGTATTCCGATTGCCTCTTTAATCCAGCGACGGTGTTTGTTTTCCTCTGTCCCAATGATGTTTGTTCCATCCCAGTCCATAATGTGGTTCTCTCTTTTACAATGGTCAGAAATGGCAGATTTGAGTTGTTCCTGTTCTGCTTTGTGTTTTGTTGCTCGTGTGCACGCCTTCGC
The DNA here is from genome assembly GCF_026225935.1 of Boleophthalmus pectinirostris. Lineage (NCBI taxonomy): Eukaryota > Metazoa > Chordata > Actinopteri > Gobiiformes > Gobiidae > Boleophthalmus > Boleophthalmus pectinirostris. The sequence continues at coordinate 6,888,250 of NW_026571353.1, read as the reverse complement.
TGTTTCCTTCTTGCTTTCTGTTCTATGTTCCTTTTTTCGTGAACTGGGACAGAGGAAAACAAACACCGTCGCTGGATTAAAGAGGCAATCGAAATACGGAAACGTGCCTACAGGACTATAAACCGGGACGAGGGGGCTTTTTTACTCTCACACACCTGGGATATTGTCCTGAGAAAGTGGGACTGCAGATGGCGCTGTCGTCCTGCCTCCACCGGTAGGAAGACAGCACCAAAACCTGTATAAATCATCTGACCAGACACGTCACAGCAACATCACGTGACCACTCTGAGGAAGACCGCATGTGAGCAGTCCAAACTGTCATGTACGAAACAAAACTCTAGGTCTGAAAAAAGAACCTAATAACATAAAATATCGGAAGACCAAATGAATCTCATTGGACTAATCTGTAACTTCACCTCGATCCTGTGTGCTGTGTGAATGTAAACAGATACACGTGAACTACTTTCGCATTTTTATTTTTAAATAACGCCTCAAACTGGATTACAGCGATGTTTTATGGACTGGATGTCATTATTTACAGACAACAATTTCTATGGATAATGTGGATGAGATGCTGCACTTTAAATTTACCACTTTACGAGAAGTGAGGAATAAAGTCTTCTCATTATTTTCGCCGGGTTTGGACAGAAAAATTTGCCGCGATCCAATCTAGTTTAATGCCATACCATGAAACATTCCACAAAAAGCAATAACATCTCCATGGAGACAAGCAGTTACACAGTGGACCTTTAAGTACCAAAACTGAGGACTTCTTCCACCAGCATTTCAGAACATGTTTGTACAGATCTAAATTACAGGTGCACCGCGTCGCTTTTTTGGTCCGTCACCTGCAAGTCTCCAAGGAAACTGGCTTATTTTGCTTTGCCTGGAATGTTCCACAGTATTGCATTACGCTTATCTATCTGTCAGTGGAGACAAAGACTAGGCCAAGTTACTGATCAGATCTGTCACAGTGGGAATTTTTGAGCTATAAAAACACCTGTAGTTGACTAAATGCACATTATCTGGTTTAAAGCCACACTGTGAAACATTCCCAGCAAAGAAACAACATCTCCATAGCAACAATGGTTCAATCCTGTGCTTTTTTCTCAGTTGGAAATGTGTAGTTTTATACTGAGCCTGAGTTAACCTGCTGACACTCCTACGCACTCCCATTACATATTCTATAGAAACAACAGGGGCCTCAGCCTATAGGGAAAACATACACGGTCTTTTTTTCCATCTACCTCTCTTCCTCTCTCTCGCTTTCTCTGTTCTTCCTTTTTATATCCGTCTATTATCTCCATTTCTCTCACTCTCTGGGCTATAATTCTACTTTTCTCTCTTCGTCTCTCTTGCTTTCTCTTGTCTTCCTTTCTCTCTCTCACTCTCGGGTCTATAATTCTGCTTTTATTTTCTCTCTTTTTCCTTGTAGCCTTCTTTCTCTCTTCTCTTCCTCTCTCTCTTCCTTTTCCACTATCTCTGCTCTGTCTATCTCTTTCTACTTTTCTCTTTCTCTCACACAAACCCTCTCCCCTTCTCTGCCTGTCTCTATACTTCTTTCCCCCTCTCACCTTTTTTCTACCCTTCTATCTTTTTCTGGCTCTCACTCTCAACTCCTTTCTCCCTTCCCCTCTCTCGCTCTTTTTCCTTCACCCTCTCTCTCCTTTCTCCTCCTCCTGCTGCTCCTCCTCTCTCGTTCTCCCTCTCATCCCCTCCCCACTTTTTTCATCCCACTCTCACCATCTCTTTTCCTTCTCCTCTCCTCCCTCCTCATCTCCTCCTCACTTTCTTTCATCCCTCTCTTTCAATATCTCTCTTCCTTCTCCTCCTTTCTCTCCCTCATCTCCGGCTCGCTTTCTCTCACCCCTCTTTCAACATCTCTCTTCTTTCTTCTCATCCCTCTCTCACCCTCTCTTTCAACATCTCTTCCTTCTCATCCTCCTCTTTCTCCCTCATCTCTGCCCCATTTTCTCTCACCCCTCTTCTCTCCCTCTCTTTCAACATCTCTCTTCCTCCTCCCTCTCTCTCTCTCTCTCTCCCCCTCGTCCCTCTCGTCCCCTCCCCCCTTCCTCTCTCCCGCCATCTCTCCATCCACTTCTTTCTTCTCCACTCTCTCTTTCGCTCCCTCAAGGGGACTGCGGAGAAATGGAATAGCTCTGTTTTTGCTTTAGCCTACATATGCCTCCTCTCCTCCTCCTCCTCCTCCTCCTCCCTCGCTCCTCTCATCTCGCACACGCCACAACACTCAGAGTAATTAAATATGAGTCGGCACGTGCAGCTCGCCCCGTGAACTCGAACCCACCCAACCCCCCAAACCCCCATCCACCGTAGACTCTGTGCGTGAGCGAGGGAGGGAAAGAGGGAGGGAGGGAGGGAAGAGTGGAGGAGGAGAGGAGGAAAACATCTCGCTCCACTTGATCTGCAGAGAGAGGGGGAGATGAGATTAGATACAGGACAATGTAGCAGAGATATAAGGCGAGGTAATAATAACTGCCGCTGGTGAGACAGTCAAACGATCTGCGTGAGATGGAAGACGCAATAGAAAAACACAACGCCGCACGCCTATGTAAAACTGCACAGTGTATTAAAAGTAAAGATACTGTGGGTTTTCTCGGATTTAGTTGGATGTAATGACATAACAGGGAAAGGTAAAGCTCCTATATTACACAGAAATTAGTCTTGTGATCTTTTAGTCATGTTATAATGTTGTTACCGTCTCAAAAACAGACGAGAGTTGTGTTTTGTTTCATTCACACGTGTTTGAGTAAATCTTTATTATTAGTCTGTCTGCATCTCCAAACCTCCAAATACTCTGTTCCACCTTGTGATGTCATGAAGTATTAGTATTTACTATTAGTTCAGCAGAGGTTAGCAATTCCAGGGCTGCAATGATCCAGATGATTCTGGTGAAGGTGTGTGGAGTTTGAAAACACAGTGGAGCATGTTCTGTATTACGACATGACATCACAAGGTGGAACAGTTTTCCGTTTAAGAGAAGAACTCGAAGCCTAAACATGCAGGGTTTGTGTGTTAAACATGTGAATGAAACAAACACAACTCCAGGTCTGTTTGTGATGAGGAAACTACATTAGAACAGATCAGAAAAAAGCATAATATGGGTCCTTTAAATCTGGTAACTGATTTACAGTGTTGGGTGTAACACGTTACAAAGTACAAAGTAACATGTTACAACGTAAAGCGTTAAAATAACGTAAGTACTTTTTTTTTTTTCCAGGTAAAAATAGTTTAACGTTTTACTCCTGAAAATGTGGTAACAAAACATAGTTCCTTTTTCATTTGGATAAAACACACATTTTCTGTGTGCACGGACTAGTCCCCGCCCTGGGGAAGAGGGCACAGCGGGCAGCCACGGCTCCGGCAAGTGGCGAGGTCCTGGTGGGAGGAGCTGCAAAGCATGCCTCGAGCATTTCCTGGCCAACCCAGGGAGAGGTCCTTCAAGGGGATCCTCCCGCACCGAGCAGCCGTCCCTCGCCCGTCGAGTTGAATCCCCCAGGCAGACTGCGAAGACCCCACCCGTTTACTTCTCCCTTTTCAAAGTCTTACGGTTCTTGTCGACTATCGGTCTCATGCCGGTGTGTTATAGGATTTTGACCCTGGAGTGAGATGACCCTGGGGTCAACATACTATATAGTATTTTGTCCCCGGGGTCAGAATCCTATTATGGTGTGTTGACCCCCCATAGAATATTGACCCCTCTATGAAAATCTATATTTTATTAATAAAAAAAACATGAATTACATACAGACACTTTGAATATTAATACTATATCTGCAAATTAAAACATTGACAGATTTAAAAGTGTTTTTTGAAAAACTCAGATGCATTTTTTATGTCTATTATAACTTTTGAATGTTAAAAATTAGTTATTTAAACACATATTTTACTGAAAATGAGAGTTATTAATGAGTTAGGTAATCAAAGTGATGTATAATGATTTGGAATCTTGTTAAAATAAACAGGGGTAATCAATAGAGTAATTAAACAGGGGATACCTATGGCTATAGTAATCTGACCCCCCCCAATATGTTTATTATAGTTATTATGCTTTAAAGTAAGAAGTAATGTTAGTTGAATATTGACAATGATCAATTATATATAAAGGAGGTCAAAATCCTACTACTATAGTAATCTGACCCCCCAACATGTTTATTATAACACAACATGACTAAATTCAAGGTCATTATCCTTACAAACCATTGCCTAAACTGACATTATGATGAAGGATTATCTGAACATAGCAAACTAAAAACCATAACAATGTAAACTACAATATAAAAAGTGACATGATTGCTATGTATATGCAATTTTAACAATACGTTATATTTACACAAAATACCAAGTCGTTATCCATCAAAACATTTATTAAAATACCTTAAAAGTTTGTGAATATGTAGCAATATATAATAAAAGTAAATTACATGCGAAACAATGATCATATAAGTGACTACAAAGAAAAAAGTGAGGGGAGTCAAAATCCTATGTTGACTCCGGGATCAATGTACCATCTCACACTGGTATTTAGCCTTAGATGGAGTTTACCGCCAAAAAGTAACGAGTAACGTACAAAGTTAATTTCCATTAAGGGTAACTAAGTAAAGTAAGGTATTACTTTTTAAAGAAGTAATGAGTAACAAGCAAACACTACTTTTTTAAAACTAACTTTCCCAACACTGCAAATCTAATACAACCAGTACTATTTACTTCAATTAACTTGATTTTATGAAGTTATATATGGGGGCTTATGAAAAACTGCTGCATATTTTTATACTTAAGAATTTACACCCATTTATTGTGTTTTTACATTTTGCTAATTTGAAGTTTTGCTTTTTTCAACAGGCTTCATGTAGCTCCCACTCACACCAAATTCACAGGATCCAATTAACAACTTCAAAACTAAATTCATGGAATAACTTTACCAGACTGGATGTACTGCTGCCTAATTGGGTGTGTAACAAATAAGAGACACCGGGCGATAAAGGGTTAAATAGAAACAGAAAAAAACTATAAAAAAATCTTTAGAAACGTTTAAAGGGCCCATATTACACCATTTTCTGACCCTGTATATTTAGCCTGAGTCCTTCTCTCAAACTGAAAACACCTTGTGATGTCATGTGGTAATACAGGAAGTGCTCCACTGTCTTTTTAAACTCCATATACCTTCACTAGAATCATTTGGATCAGTTTAACCCAGGAATTGCCTATCTCAATGGAACTAAAGCTAAAAGGCTAACTTGAAAACTACAACTTCATGACATCACAATGTGGAAAAGAGGATATGTACTCTACGATCAGTCAAGCATGTGTGAATGAAACAAAACTAAACTCCAGGTATGTTTTTGACCAGATAACAACTAGGGATGGGCATGATTAGTAAATTAATCGATAATTGATCATTAAAAATTTCATCGATTACGTTCATTTTAATCAACAAACCAAATATTGGTTGCTGTGCGTAGCGTGACCAAACAGGGGTCCGCACATGTGTCTCTCTGCACTCAGAATGAGAGAGCAAACACAAACAGTCGGTCAGCCTGCAACGTGCCGAAGCACAAATGCGTATTTAACGATGACTTGTACAAGAAATTCTACGCTTTCCATTGCGGTCAGGACAAATGTGAGTCCATGTGCACAGTGAACAAAGCAGCAATGTTTCGGTGTCCAGTGGGATAAAGCTTTGTCAGGTGAAAGTAGCTCAATGTCGATGACGAGTCCCCACCCCCCGTACGGTGTCCTGGTTTTGACAAACGCAAATATGGTCACACTGTATTCCACAGAGTCGTGCCACATCAGTGTACAAGAGCTGTTTTTTTTCCTTCATGCAAATGAGCCATGCGGTTTTAAGTTTCGTTTCTGTGAGAGTTGCGCAAAGCTGCATTAAACACATTATAATGTCAAATGGGCTGATGTGGCTCTAGAGTCGTTATGTTTATATGTCGTAAAGTTGAATTTATTTCTGCAGATTAGTAGTGCAGATAGTAATAATAATGACGATAATTTTAATATAAAAAACGTTAATGATTAATCGATAATCGATCGTTAATTCTCCCGACGATCGATTAAGAAAATTTAATCGAATGCCCATCCCTAATTACAACATTATAACAATAATATAGTATCTTTAAGCAGAGTAAAACTGGTTATTTTGTTTTATAGTACTTCAAAAATTGCAGACTTTGCGATTTGTTCATTGTAGTTATTCAAAATGTAGCTTTCCCAAACTTTTTCCATCTGAACCCGTTTAGTTTCGTATGTTTCCAAGACCCCTTCCTGTGAGTATTACCTCCTGTTTGAACTCTGACTGGCCCCTCTCTGCACCATCCACACCGCACAGCTCCCACTAATGTTTGGGAGATTTGAGCGGATTAAATATAGATCTGAAGCGGTCTGTTCGTGCGATGGATGCCGCTAGCTACACTTTATGCTTTGGGATTTTTTTTTTTTTTTTCGCGTGGATGGCATGTTTTCTGGCATGTGACACAAGTGTAGGGGGAGGAAGAGGAGAGGGAGACGAGAGGGGAGAGGGAGCCACTGACAGGAGATGTGTTTATAAGACCGAAATAGACGAAAGGAGGCAGGGAGGAGAGCAAAAAGAAAGATATGAGATAATAAGGTAAGGAGGAAAGATGGAGGACTGAGGGGTACATTGGGTAGCTATGATGATAGAAAATCATACTGTTTAAAAAGGTGGGGTAGTTGGGAGAAAAAAGTTGAGAGCATAGACCACTGCCAAGGCCCCAACTAATCCATATATGCAATGGAAAAGACAAGGAAAAATGTCGATTGTCTTAAAACGGACCTATAAAAATAAACTTTTTTAGAGATTTTAGCCTCTTATAGTTGTTTCCCCTCATATTTGCTCATCCAAAAGTTGCATTTGGAGTGATTTGTAAATATTTGAGCAGTCTTTTTTAGCCATATTGCCGTTTAACTCTAGCCAGACTGGCGCTACCTAGTGCCTCCTCTCAATTTCATTTCTCTCCAGCGACTAGGTCAGGAATCGGAATACACTAGAAGGTTTGCAAGAACCCCGGAAGTTATAGACCGCGCACTGGCCAATCAGCGAAGAGCCAAACTAACTCGAGTTGCGACAGCAGACTGCATGCACTATCCTCCTTTGGACTTCCTTTGTCAAATACAAACTTTGCATTTTTTATTGCACCTTTAATTCACAAGTTCATCTCGCAGAAACCACAATGATCGTTGACAGACATGTTCACTCTCTGTTTTGTTTGCTGTTGTGCCGGCAGTTACTTGGACACCACTGACGCATTACATACATCACGACCAAATAGCAGCGACTGGTTAAATAAAAAAAGTACCCACCTACCGTCGGGCAAACAAATCCAAATGCTGCAACGGTTTCGATGAAGTGAAACTGGCTGACGAAACAGGCTGGTTCAAACCCCCTGCTTACTTTGTTCTCCAATTTTAATTTTCTTAATCGGTGATGTGCATAGGTATCAACAACACTGTGTAGTCATTTTGATATGTAAAAAACAAAACAAACATAAACTCTGAACGATGACTTGATATGCAACTATCCAAAAGAGGGGCCAACTCTTTGTTGTGGCGAGGTTTAAAGCAACGTCAGCTCCAACTGGGCACCCCACTTTTCTAAAGCAAAAGTAAGATGACTAGTTTATTTTACTAAAGGTGCACTATATAACTTTTTGAGGATCTGCCACCTGCTTGTTTCTATGGATATGTCATTGCTCTGGCTTGAATGTTCCACAGTATGACAATAAACAGCTCTGTTTTACATTTATTCAATTACAGGTGTTTTAAAACTCAACCATACCTTAAAAACAAGCATTCTGTTCCCTCCTCTTTGCCTCCGGAGCTTTGTACCCATTCAACCAGGGCGGGTCTGTTGAATCCAGCACCCAAGTGGCTGGAGGACCCAGAAGGCTGCTTGTTACTGTTGGGTTAACTCCACCCCCATCCTCCCCAGTTGCAAGTCTAGTTGTAATGTTTGTACTGTGTTTTGACTGTGTTGATGTCGCAGAGGTGTTTTTTTTTGTGTGTGTGTGTGCTGGTCCCATATTATTCCCCAACAGGAACATGGTTTGGGGGCTGTTTTTTTTTTTTTTTTCTCCTATCCTCAGTCTTCCAGTCCGGTCCATGTCTAGTCTCCCCGTGTCATATTTTAGTGTGTGTATGTAATGTACAGATGGGGTGGCAGGTCCCATTTCGATTTCTTTGTATGTCTAGTACATGTGAAGAAACTGACAATGTGATTCTGATTCTGACTGTGAGCGGGGTCGCCTCTCCACAGTTCAGACCTGTAACTTGATCTGGTTTCGTCTCCGTGGAGATAGAAAGGTTTAATACCATTCCGTTAAACCTTCCAGACAAAGCAGTAACATCTCCATGAAGAAAAGCATTCGACAGACCTACCAGAAAAGTTACACAAGTTGCAGCTTTAAAGTTGGTCTCGCAGTACTTGTCAGAAATCCCACTTGTGTTTTGAAAATCGTGCAGTTCTAGTCAACATTATTTCTGTTTGTGTTTTGCATTTGCTGTACTGTGTTTGAACAGACCGTGCCTCTGAAGCGCGTACAGGACACTCTCTGGTCTGGTGCCATGTGTTGGTGCTTATAGCGTGGGTTGGATTCAGAGCTTCGGTGTTTCTATACGAGCTTCACTCTGCCCCAGGACACGGCACTGTAACAGGCTCAGACGATCAAGACCGGTGCCCTCTCTCCAGGACCAGACGCTCTTATACCACAGTCGGTGAGAATTCCAATGGCCAATTGTTGTGCGTCAAGCATTAAACAAGGAACCGTACGTTATGTAGGGCTGGGTATCATTAAGAAGATGTCGATACGATACCTCGATACACAGGCCACGATACGATACATATCTCGATACAGTGCACTTTCGATTCGATATGATATATTTCAAATCAATTCCATACAGTTCAATAAAAAATAAAAGCAAAATCATGGCTGTGATACTAAAGTGTTTGTTAAACCACTTCTTGTGCAAAGTTCATATGAAACACAAACATTTTAATCCTCCAAACAGTGTCAAAATGTCAAATGTGTCGCATAAATGAGTTTCCTTTCACTCCACAAGCAACAAAACTGTAGCACTGTAACAAAATAATTTAGTAAAACACACGTAAAAATACTCTTGGTGATATATCGATTAGAGCCTGACCGATATATCGGTTGGCTGATATCATCGGCTGATATGGGCACCTGGAGGCATATCGGCTATCGGCCGATATGCTTGCTGATAGGGGCCAATATTTCACGTGGGCATGTGATACATCGTTAAAAATCTTAGACTCTCTACATTCTGTTCATTTAATCCAATTTACAGACAGATAAATGACCTAATATGTGGCTCCGCATCAGTATTTATCTACGGAGTCATTTGTCTGTGTGTGTCATACTGTCCCTGAACACACCACAGAGTCGCGTCACTCACGTGTGTTTGTTTACACCCGCAGCGGTGCGCAACACTGAGATTATTGGGTTAGCTGCTGTAGCTCCCGCACATAAACAGACTGTTTTCTATTGGTCTATTGTAAATTGATTATATTGGCCGTGTATTTGCTTGCTGGACCTGCACTGATATGTAAATGAGCTGTGAATAGACGTGTGAATTATGACATTTGCGCATATAATTAATTACCGCGGCGCGCACGTATTTACGGCTAAAGGCTAATAGCGATTGTTTCTTTACTAGTTATGGGTCGGTCGCGAACGAAATGACTCTTAGAACCGGCTCTTTGAAGCGAACGACGGGAGCCTGATCCTTACTGGGAGTCGTGTTTTCTCTTTCTCTCACTTTTTTTCTCTTCATGCCGCGTGCAGACTCGTGGTTTGACAGCGGCAGCGGCTGAAAACGAAACTTTGAGAAATTTGCGTGTACGTAGGATTAAAAAAAAGGAGCATATTTGGCTGTAGTTTATCATAAAATAAATAAGTCCCGGTTTAGTCCTTTTTCAGTCCTGGTTTAGACCTGGTTCAGTCCTGATTCAGACCTGCTTGCAACAAAACAATCTGAAGAGCCGCTTGGGAGACAAAAGCAGCTTTTAGTGAGCCGAGCCAAAAGAGCCGGTTCTCTAAAAAGAACTGGAATACCCATCACTAGTGTCTAGAATGTGATGCAAAAATGCCATTAAACCAACCTACTGTCTGTAAATATGATGTAAAGAGGCAGAATAACAATAAATGTTGCCTAAATAAACCCAATTTAAAATCCACCAGAGCCAAACCTAAGTTTTTTTTAAACAATTCAACATTTACAGTGAATTTTTACATCACTAAATATATCGGCGATTATATCGGCTATCGGCAGCTCCAACTCCCATTATATCGGTTTCATATCGGCCACAGCAAAATCCATATCGGTCGGGCTCTAATATCGATATTCCGATATTTTTGCACACCCCTAGCGTTATGTAGTCTTAAATTAAACTAGTCCCTACATTGTACACATGGTGCGTTCGTTTATCCATCAGTCTCCAACTCGGATCTCGGATATGATGTCACATCCACACTTTGAGCGCTTTATTATGTTTCCTGTGTCCAACTTGGAAAAAAACGTAGACGCCAACCGGAAAGTTGTTATTGTTGTTGTTTATCTTCTGTTAGCGACCCTCGGGACATTTAGCAACACCCATTTAAAACAAGTCTTTGGCCTCACTGCAACACCGAGCACCGCAACACCGAGCACCGCAACACCGACCACCAACTACCACACCCACTAGGGCTGGGTATCACAAGAAGTTGCCAGCACAATACACACCTCGATACATAGGCTACGATACGATGCATATCTCGATGCAGAGCACTTCCGATTCAATATGATGTATTTCAAATCAATTCGATACAATTCGAAATTATGGCTGTCATACTAAAAGTCGTTGTTAAACCACTTCTTGTGCAAAGTGAATATGAAAAACAAACATTTTAATAATCAAAACAGTGAAAATATCAAATGTCAATGTCAATGTGTTGCATGAGCAAGTTTCCTTCCTCTGAACAAACATCAAAACTGTAGCTCTGTTACAAAATAATTTTGTAAAATATACCAAAAAATACTCTTGGCGATATATTGTTAACAGCAGCCCACGATATTCTATACTTTTTTAACATTAAACAATACAATATATCTATATTTCGATATTCTTGCACACCCCTAATACTCATAGGCAGTGATACAGACGCAGTAAAGTATTGCAGTAATATAAATGAAATTGTCATTTAAACCACCAAAGTTCATACTTAAAAGTGACACCGGGCGCAGCCATCGTGGATTCGGACCTTCGAGTCGGATGGATAATTGAACGCACCATCAGAGAAGTTGAGCATCTGTTTACCCGTTGCTACGACGATATTATGATGATTCTAGTGAAGGTGTATGGAGTTTAAAAACACAGTGAGGCACTTCCTGTTTTATCACGTGACATCACAAGGTGGAACTAAGTGTTAGAGAAGAACTTTGCCTAAACATGCTGAGTTTTTGTGTTAAACATGTGTGAATGAAACAAAACACAACTCAATGTATGTTTGTGATGAGAAAACATTATTTTTAAATATACAGTGTATTATAGAGTAAAATAGGCCCTTTAATTCAAACTAGTACAAACCAAACCCCAGTTATTTGTGAATACTGCAAAACTTTTATCTCACACCAGCCTATCGAGTATCTCCCTTTAGCCTTTGGGTCACAGCTCTTCGGCCGACAGAACAGCCAATGACTTCATTAGGAGACACAGTACACTCTCTGACAACAAAAAGGGCCGTGAGGAGACCAATTACCCATAATCCCATGGGGGGCTCAGTCAGTTCAGACGAGTTTAACTGGGAAAAAGTGCGTCACCACCGATGACTCCGGTTCAGGCGAGGTGAAGAGAGCAGCGGAGATGGGCGGTGCAGGGACTGGTCGAGGAAATATTGCGTTTGTGTGATTTCATAAGAGACGCATCTGGACGGAGCTTATTGGAATTTAGCGATAATGAATGTGAGCATCTCTGGAGGCAACACTCGCTTTTGCTCAGTCTTGGGGGTTAAAAATAGAGTGAAAATGGATACAATAAGACGATTTGAAGTTGTGATGTCAAGGTGGTAAAAATAGAGATATTGTTTTTCTTGGTGTTAGATGCTGGTGTTAAAGGGGCCATACTACACTGTTTTCAGATCTATAGTGTGTTAGTTTTTTCCTTATCAAACATGCCTACAGTTGTGTGTTGTTTCATTCACACATGTTTAACGCACAAATCCTGCATATTTAGACGGAGGTGATTCTCTCAAACAGAAAACACTCCAAATTGTGATGACATGTGGTAATACAGGAAGTGCTCTGCTGAGTGCGTTAACATGCTCATTACGTAGTATCATAATCTAAGACATAATTGTAAGACATAATCTTACACAGGCACAAGCAGAAAAATTATATATTTAATAAACCAGAAAAAATACAACCAACCATGAGCTCCTTCAGCATAGGAAGCTCTGGAGGTTCCTATGATCAAACCAAACATTTCCAAACACTATTGAACAAGCTCTGCACTGCAGCAGATTCTTCATTCAAATCTTCTGCATTACAACATATAAACCAGAACCACTACAGAGCCACATCATGCCGGTTTGATTATAGAATTCAGTTTTGCGCACATTTGTTTATGTTTTACAGAAACAAACTTAAAACCACATGGCTCATTTGCATAAACTATAGGCGCTGAAAAAAACCCCAAAAACAGCTCTTTCCTTGATGATGTGGTTCAGCTTCTGTCGGACAAAAGGACACAACTCAGTGGAATATGAGTGTTCTTTCTATGACAGAGGATGTGCTGCTGATGCTGAGTCTGTTCTGTGTGTATGTCGAGTTGGAGATGGTTCATGTTTTCAGAGATCATATGTGTGCAAGTCACACAAGTGCAGATTGTACGTGTGCAGGTTTAGTGCAGCTCTTTGTTTAACATTTCACTCATGTACAGTCACTTTATTTATATTGGTCCCTTTATGTTGGCTACTCTGTTGAAAAGTGTCTTTTGAACGCATGTACACTCAACATTATGTTGCAGTATTCGTATTTGGAATACTGAGTATACATGCCACAGTATCCCGGTTACTATAGGAATTTTCGAGCTACAGTATCCCAGTTTCTCATAACCAGGACACTGAAACCTGAATACTGTGTCTACATGCACCATGATGAACCCGGGATACTCAAAAAACCCGATCATAACCAGGATACTGATGTGCATGTAAACACATTCAATGTGTTTTTAAAACTTTCAACTAAACACTTTCAATAGAATCATTCCAGCATTCCACTAGAATGATTCCAGCTCTGGAATTTCCCATCTCTACTGAACTAAAGGTAAAAGGTAGCTGTTACCTTGAAAACTACCACTTCATGGCATCACAAGGTGGAAATGTAGACAGATTATTACTAAAGGATTATTCAAACAGGTGTGAATGAAACAAAACATAACTCCAGGTACATTTTAGAGGAGGTAACAACATTCTAACATGACTTAAAGATTGTTTGGACATTGTATGGGAAAAAAAAAAAAACTTTAATAAAATCAGCTGCATTAAAAATTGACCTGTTATGTAAAACCCTTCCATTTACACTCTCGAAGTTGTATTTAAAGTGATTCATGCAGGTTTGAGTCATCTTCATACTCCTGTATTCAAGACCACAATTACACACCCACTGCTCTGCACTTGCGTTTTCCAATTTTATTTTCTTCTTCTGGCAAATACAAATGAAATCAAATCTGCTCCTCCCTAGTGTGATCTACAGCTTTCTGTATGAGGTGCCAACAACTCCACAGCACTTTGTTGTTTACATCAGCTCCTGTTGGACACGATCCTAGATTATAACTACATAGTAGATACAAGCAGAAAATGTCAAAAAGGTAATTTAAACAAAGCACTGCATTTTTGGCAGAGAGAAAACCTTGCTGTTACTTGTGATACATTGTTCACCACACTGGATGACGACTTCTGATGTAGTTCCCGACACTGGGCATGTGATAAAACCATGGATTCAGCATCAGCATCTTTACAACCTGCCAAAGTTTTCCACGGGAGACGGGACTCCAAATGCGCCTTCAATGTCACTTACAAGCAGCTGGTTGTAACTGCTGATCTGCTCAACATAACGGAACACTACAGTGACATCTTTTTTTTTTCTTTCTTCTTTCTTTTTTTTTAATTAAGTTAGACAAATTACAATAAACAAATGAATAAGGGTGTAAGAATAAAAATCGATTCAGTGATATATCGTGATACTTCATTGCACAATTCTCGAATCAATTCAAAATGGATTTGAATATTTTTCACAAACATTCATTAGTTACATTCACTGTTCTCATGATTTAAAAAAAATATATAAATTACATTCCATACAATTGTGTTTATTGATTGTATTATTAGAAGTAATTATTGATAAATCGCAATATATCACCCATTGTTTTATTATCGGGATATATTGTGATATACTGAATCATGACATGTGTATGATAATATGTATTGTATCATCAGACACAAGGCAATGCACACCCCTACAAAAGAATAGGCCATTTATAAAAGGAAAAAATAATACAATGACATGTAGATGAAGAAAGCGAGGCAATTTTCTCAGTTTTTGTCAGAATTACTATCGCCGAAAGAGCCAAGCCGTCCTCTGGTTTTGTGACAAAAGCGTGAATAGAGGCCCATTATATACTGCACCTTTAACAGCTCTTTGTATAATATATTTGTATAATATATCAAATGTAAAAAAAAAACACCATATCTTACCATTAATTTGCATACATCCTACACTAGAGTGTGCCATTACCACTACAGGGATCAACACAGCTCTAATCACTACACAAGGTCGGCCGGTCTCTCCTCTGCGCGCTACTGGGAAATAAACCCACAAATCACATTTTCTCCAAAGTGGAAAATACCAGGCTCCAGAGCGCAGTGCAGGCTGGGTCCTCAGAGGTGACTTTATGCAGTCGAAATAATAAAGGTGACGCAGGAGCAGAGGTGGGAGTGAAAACTGGGTGGGGATAGTGGACCAAGCAGGGTTATGTCTGGGGTCAGGTTTTTACAGTAGGTTTAGACTTAGACTTGGGAAATGTGTCTTTAAAGGTTCTATATATTATTTCTGTATTGTGAGCTTTAAGCCAAGTTATAATGTTGTTACCTCATCAAAAACAGACCGGGAGTCGTGCTCAAAATGTTCCACCTTGTGATGTCATAATGCAGTAGTTTTCAAGTTAACAGCTACTTTTTAAAGTTTATTCAGTAGAGAATGGCAATTCCAGGGCTGAAATTATCCAAAAGATTCTAGTGAATAATAATAATAAATCTTTATTTATAAAGCACTTTAAAAACAAGGTTCATAAAGTGCTGCACAAGTAGCAAAGAACAGTACAAAAAGCATAAATATAGCATACAGAAGGCAAACAAAAACAGACAATGATGCAAACAATTCATTGTAATACATAAATAAAAGAAATAGAATAAAAATAAATAAGGAATAAAATCAAGCTAACACCAGTTAAAAGCAGGCCAACTGATAAAAATGCTTCTTAAGAAGTGATTTAAAGCTCGTTTAGGTCTTGCACCAAGTTACATTTCAGAACTTGTAACCCCACACGAGCCTCCTGCAGCCTTAAATCCTCAGGTCCCTGTGGCTGTGGCTGTTCTAAAGTCCAGGCTCTGGACAAAGGCTGATGGAGCCTTTTCAGTCCAGGCGCCTCAGCTTTGGAACAAAGCACCATCGTACCATCAGTATCATCTTTTAAAAGTGATCAATAAAGTCAGAAAATCGATTCTAAAGCACACAGGCAGCCAGTGAATGGAAGTAAAACAGGTGTAAAACAGTGATGTGTTGATGTCTGTTAAACCCAGTGAGGAGCTGAGCTGCTGCGTTCTGAACCAGTCGAAGGCGGGAGATGATTTATAGTCAAGGTCGGAGAGGAGGGAGTTGCAGAAGTCTAGACGGGAGAAGATGAGCGTGTGGATGACTTTTTCAAGATCGGGGCAGGAGAGGATAGTTTTAATTTTGCCAATTGTGAGAAGGTGGAGAAAATGGACTGCAGCAAGTTTACACACTGGAGCACTTCCTGTATTACCATATGACAAAGTGTTTTCCATTTGAGAGAAGAACTCCTAAAGCCTAAATACGCAGGGTTTGAATGTTAAACATGCGTGAATGAAAAAAAACACAACACCAGGTGATCAGAAAAAATGGATCAGAAAATAGCATAATATAAGGCCCTTTAATACTGGATAGAAATCGACATATATTATTTAGAAACCAGAGAAACTAATGTCCGATAAGGTCTACTGATATTTTTAGCTAGTATGTGGGGCAGATTTTGATCATTTTCTCCAGAATATCTCATTTGAATTCAGTACAAACTCATCCACAACCTTGTCTTACTACAAAGTGGATAAGAGAGCCCTTTTGCAGTACCACCTATAGTAATTCAAATAAAGCTTCATACATATAATATTTTTGTATATTTACGCAGCTGGTGGGCCTAACAAAATATCCACCACTGCAGGAGATTTAAGACCGATGTTAAAAATATCGGTCATCTCTAACACTGGAAGCAAAACAAAAGGATGGAGTTTGGTTGGTTATTGAATAGAGGAGGGTTGGACATTTAATCAAATTTGGGTCACTGGGGTCATTTTCATCTAGCAAACCCTCTGGAGTTCAAACGTTCAAAGACTGGATTTAACAAAAATAAATAAAAATAATAATAAAAAAAGAGAGATTTGAATTCGTATTGTAATTTCTAAGTGTCGATGATTATCTTGGGTCGTGAGGTCCACAGCAAAATCTCTGGAGTTCTATTTTTAGTCAGACTCTATACTCCATATTGCCACTCTTTTTCAATGACAAAAACTTTTCTATGACTTTTTCATGACCTAAAGTGAATTTTCCATGACTTCACAGCACCTACATGTGTGGAATTGATCAGACTTTTAGGGCCGAATTGGGATTGGGATTATAGTTTTTTTAACATTCAAAATCCTGTCAATGCATTTATTGTCGTCTCTTTTAAACAAAAGATGAGAGATCATAACAGCCTCATGAGAACTTAACAGGATGCTCTAGTTGAGTGAAAGAGACACTAAAATTCCATGACTTTTCCAGGCCTGTTAAACGACATTTTCAATTTCCATGACTCTTCCAGGATTTCCGTGACCATGGGAACGCTGTGCTATACACTTCCACTGGATTCATTTGGATAATTTCAGCCCTGGAATTGCCAATCTCTACTGAAAAAAAAAAAAAAAAAAAGTAGCTGTTAACTTGAAAACTACCGCTTCATGACATCACAAGGTGGAACAGAGCACGCTTTGGAGAACTTTATAACGTGGCTTAAAGATCACAAAAGTCCATTTTATATACAGTTATTAATACAGTCGTCCTTCACTATTTCGCAGTTCACCTTTCACTGTCTACCTGTTTGGTGGATTTTTTTTTTTTAGTGCCACTTTGCATGCTGCGTCCTGATTGGCTGAGGGACTGTAGACCATGGTCAACCACTTTCCTCCGTGCCGTCTCTCCTGTACAGTACAGAATGCGTTCAGCTTGACAAATTTACATAAACGTTCGATCTCTAGCAGTGTGATTGTGAAGTGCTGTATGTTTGCAAGTTTTCTCCCCGACAAAACCCGCAATGTCGACGAAACGTTCGGCACCGACAAAGGCTCCTGTGGTCGCACCCAGAAGGCAGAGGAAGATGCAAACCATCGCACAAAAAGTTGGACTTCTGGACACGCTGAAGGAAGGTAGAAGTTACACAGCTGTAAGCGCAATTACGGAATAAATTCATCTTCGGTTCATTACATAAAGAAGGAGGAAAATAACATAAAGACAACAGCAGCTATAAGTTTTAAGAAGGATGCAGAAAGGATTGTAACTGTCCTGTCTGAGAAAAGTGTATAAAGTGTGTGGTGAGGGGATTTACAGCCTTAAAACATAAAATAAAGCGGATTTCACCTGTTGCGGGTTATTTTTAGAATGTACGTCCCACGACAAATGCGGGACCACTGTACAGAGCCTTTAAGCAATAAAAACTTTTTCAATCAGGGCATGATATCTAAATCGCATCGATTACAATTAACAGAGGGCTGTGCGTAGCGTCGGGGTCCCGTAGAGCATCAGAAGTAGCTCAACAGTGAATAAAAATTTGTGATTGTTTAACTGTTAACAAGCAGCACATCAGTCTTGTTTATGTCGCAATGCTTCCCACCCCAGATCCTGGTTTTGACAAACGCAAATATGGTCACACTAACCTGTAACAAATTTAATCCGACAGAAATTGAGCATTCACAAGAGCTGTAGTTTTATCTTTGCAGTTTAAAATGCAGAGAAAAAATAAAAAAATAAAAAATTGATCTGATACAGAGGTAATTTGGGAATTCTGCAGATTAGTAGTGCAGATAGTAATAATAATGATGATCATTTTAATATAATTTGATGATCGATGTTTAAGAAATTTCATCGAATGCCCATCCCTATTTTCAATATAAGCAATACAAGCTCAATGCCATCCTGTGCATATCCATGGAGACCAGCGTGTCAAGAAGTTACACAGTGCACCTTTTAAGTCCTTGTCAAACATATATGAAAAAGCACATGAGGCTGTCCCCGCTCTGGCTGCTGTCCACGGAGCTGTCTGTGGCTCTAACGCTGATTTATGGAGAGGTGTGAAATGCTGCCTGAAAAAACACACGGAAGATAAATAATAACTGCAAGACGACGTGTTCTCACTCAGCAAAAGTACAATGTTGAACGTGCATGTAACTTTCTTAGTGGAGGGTCCGTCACCTGCTTGTCTTGATGGAAAAGTTATTGCTTTGTCTAGAATGTTCCACAGTATAGCTTAAACCGGTCTATCACGACGGAGACGAGCAGATACTTTTTTTCTTCTTCTTGAGGTGACCAAGTGCATATAATGATTTCTCAGAAAATTTTATTTTACCTATAATTTCTTGACCCCCTTTTTAATATTTTCACCAGGCATAATTTGTATGTTTGCTCCTTATTATTGGTTTAAATTTCATTATTTAAAATTACTATATTATTTTTTGTTATCATATTAATCTAAACAGTTTCATATTATTACTTATTAAATTTCTGAGCATAATTTTCAGAGGGTACATAGGCAAATTTAAATATAAAGTACAATAATTTAGAAAACAAAGCAACATAAAACATAGTTCCAACTAATCTTTCCTAGAAAACATGGCCGAACTAAGTTGCATTACAAGTCAGATCTGTGGAGAGTCGCCCAAATTCACAGAAGGAATTATGGTATTTTTGAGCAATAGAAACACCCATAATGTCATACCATGGAACATTCCAGGTAAAGCAATAACATCTCCATGGAGACGAGCAGGTAGCGCCCTCGACCAGAAAAGCTACACAGTGTATCTTAAAGAACAATTTCAATCTTAAAAGTGCTGTATCCGATTTTTACTACCTTAAAAACATTTTTTTTTTTTTTAAATCTTTTAAACAGTTTGCAGTCACTTACGATGAGTTGGTAAAACACTTTCCACAACTCAGAGAACAAAGCAGAGTTTTGCTGTGACAGTAAAGCTAACAACAACTAGCATGCTAACCACACACCACCCTGACAGCCAGTAAAAATGCATTGAAACTTGATGTAGCCAGCACACAGCAATTTCATTTTATTAACCCTAAGAGCTTTTAAACATCCTATGGTGTGCAAAATTTGTCAGACTGGCGTCACCTAGTGCCTCCACTCAATTTCATTTCTCTCCACTGACTAGGTCAGGAATCAAAACACACTAGACGGTTTGCAAGAACCCTGAAAGAGTGAGTTCGGGCACCAGCCAATCAGTGAAGAGCCATATATTCTGTGTTGGCAACGATTCCCGAGATCGAGGATTTAAAGCTGGTGTGAGATAGTATTTTAAACCCCATAGTATATTGTCAATATACCGCTATAGTAAAGTGACCCCCCCTATATGATTTTGACTCCCCTTACTTTTTTCTTCAGTAGTTACTTATATGATCATTATTTCTCATGTAATTTATTTTTAATATATATTGTTTTACATCTTACTTTACATCATAATAACTATAATAAACATATTGGGCGGTTAAATATATCAATAGGTTTTAATTTGCAGATATAGTATTAATATTCAAAGTTTTTCTATAGAATTCAAGTTTTTTATTAATAAAATATAGATTTTCATAGGGGGGGGTCAATATTCATACCATAATAGGATTCTGACCCCAGGGTCAAAATACTATACAGTCTGTTGACCCTGGGGTTGCCTCACCGCAGGGTCAAAATCATCTACCACACTGGAACAAAGAGAATGTTTGGTGAATTTTATCAAGGGGAAAGACGTAATTGCCCTTCTTCCTATAGGATTTGGGAAAAGCTTAATATACCAGTTAACCCCGTTAGCAGTGCATTACATATACCATGACCAAATAGGAGTGATTGGTTAAACAAAAAAGTACCCGCCTACCGTCGAACAAATGAATTCTAATGCTGCAAGGTCAGACAGTTTCCATGAAGTGAAACTGTCTGATGAATCAGACTAGTGCAAAATGGGCTCCATGTTAGAATGTTGTTGCATCATCAGAAACAGACCTAGAGTTGTGTTTTGTTTCATTCACACATGTTTGAGTGACCCTTTATTATTAGTCCGTCTACATCTCCAGAGCTCGAAATGCTCTGTTCCACCTTCTGATGTCACGAAATGGTAATTTTTTCAGCTACCTTTGACCTTTAATTCAGTAGAGATCAGCAATTTCAGGGCTTGAGTTTTCCAAATGATTCTAGTGAAGGTGTATGGAGTTTAAAAACACGATGGAGCACTTCCGGTATTGCCACATGACATCACAAGTTGGAACAGAGTGTTTTTGGTTTGAGAGAAGAACTCAGCCTAAATACTCAAGATTTGTGTAAAAATGGTGATATAAATGGTGTCAACTTTGCATTTATTATATACAGTATATTAAAAAACTACTTGAAAAAACTGAATCGACTCAACACTCCACAGATCTGACCTATAACTTGGCCCGCTGAAGTCACTTTGTCACCTCGTCTCACCTTTAACTGGAAGCAATAAAAATGTCAATAACGACATAATTGATGAAGATTCTGTGTATTGACCAATCAGCAGGACTCTCCTTTGCTGTGTATGCTGATCCCGTCTCTGAGGTCAGTGCGTGGGCGAGCGGCTGGACATTACTCACACTAAAGCCCAGCGAACGCACCGTGACATGAGACCTTCAGGGACTGACGCATGTGTTGGAAATGTCAGTGATCGCAGCAGCAGGAGCTCAAACTCACACCGAATCATGTGAACAGATTCTCGAAGAAAGAAAAAAATGAGTTTGCTTGGGTGATATGGGAGTTACAGAAGAGACTCTGACATCAAACTCTATATTTAAACGTTTAAACTTTTTGGTAGGAAGTCCGTCGCCTTCTTGTTTCTACGGATATGTCATTGTGCTGCCTGGAATGTTCCACAGAATGACATTAAAGAGCTCGACTTTACATTTATCCAATTACAGGTGTTTGTTTTTTTTAGCTCAAAAATGCCTAGAAAAACAGGCGTTCTGACTGTGAGCGGGGTCGCCTCTCCACAGATCTGACCTGTAACATGGTCTGGTTTGGTCTCCATGAAGATCGAAAGATTTAATGCCATACTGTGAAACATTCCAGACAAAACAATAACATGTCCATGGAGAAAAGCAGAAAAGAGAAAAGTTGCAGAGTGCACCTTTAAAATATATAATATTGCTTTGTCAGGAATGTTTCACAGTATGGCATTAAATCTTTCTATCTTCATGGAGATCAAACCAGACCAAGTTACAGGTCAGATCTGTGGAGAGGTGACCCCACTCACAGTCAGAATGTCTGTTTTTCTAGGTATTCTTGAGCAATAAAACCACCTGTAACTGAATGAATGTAAAGTAAAGCTGTTTAATGTCACACTGTGGAACATTCCAAAATTCCGACATACCCATAGAAACAAGCAGGTGACGGACAGAAAACACCTTTTAGTAAAAGATACATATGAAATGACCAACAAAAGTGCAGAAATATGACTGTGCAACCTCATTTGAACATACGTACATTAGGGCTGAGCAAAAATATTGATGTATCGATATATTGTATCGTTTAATGTGATGATACAGTATTAATATCGTGGGCTGCTGTATCGATATATCGCCAAGAGTATTTTGGGGTATATTTTCACTAATTATTTTGTTACAGGGCTAGTTTTGTTGCTTGTTCAGAGGAAGAAATCTTTTTTTATGCAACACATTTGACATTTTCACTGTTTCGATGATTAAAATGGGCATTTTTCAGATGAACTTTGCGCAAAAAGTGGTTTAACAATCACTTTTAGAGTCGTGATTTAGCTTTTTTTTTTAATTATTGAACCGTATCGAATTGATTTGAAATATATCGTATCGAACCGAAAGTGCACTGTATCAAGATATGTATTGTATCGTGGCCTGTGTATCAAGGTATGTATCGTATCGGCAACTTCTTAATGATACCCAGCTCTAATGTACATATTAGGGATGTAACAATAACTGAAACATCGTGATATCGTATCGTCAAAGTTCTCATAATAATATCGTGGACCATCATAATATATGGAATTACAAGTCTCTTTGCTTAAATGAAGAGTTATGGTGCAACAATATGTAAAAAAAAGACAGAGGGAACTACATAGACCATGATCCTTTGCTCCATTTCAGTGCAGACTACAAGAAGAAATAACAGTTCTAAGCACTTTTAAGTCTTAGTTCTTTCGATTAAGTCTTGTCAAATCGTTTTATGAGGAAAAAATATATTAACAGATTTAGCCGTTTAGCCTCCATAAAATATCACAATAAATATCGTACCGTGAGATGTATATCGTGAAAATGTCGTACTGAGAGATTTGGATATTGTTACATCCCTAATCGTGAGTCTCTTCACCACGATATCGCAATAAATATCGTACTGTGAGGTTCATACCATGATGATATCGTATCGTGAGACTTAGATGTCGTTACACACAGAGTACATTTATTTTTTTTTTTATACACAACAAACTGAATATTCAAATGTTAGCTTCCACAAAAAGCCAAAATGTGCTCAATTTTACACTTCACTGAACCAGTCCAACTAGGCCGAGACGCAAAAAACCCCCAAAACATTACCAAAAAAAGTAAGTATATATTGTTTTATTTCTGCATTACTACTAATAATTTAAATGCACTTAGATTAGATGATATCAAGTACTTTTTCTTTTTTTCTTCTCCACACCTTACCACCTTTCTTTACTCAATTTCCAGCTCTGGACCTGAACAAAAGGTAAAAAGCAGCCGTTAACTTGAAAACTACCACTTCATGACATCACAAGGTGGAACAGGATTACTCAAACACGTGTGAATGAAACAAAACACAACCCCAGACATGTTTTTGAGGAGGTAACGACATTCTAACGTGGCTTAAAAGGTGCACTGCGCAACCCTAACTTTTCAAGTGGAGGGTCCACTATGTTCTCGTCTCCATGGTGATGTTATTGCTTTGTCTAGAATGTTCCACAATATAGATTACACCTATTTATCGCAAGGGAGACGAGCAGGTTACAGCACTACGCTACATTACAGTTCAGATCTGTGGAAAATCGCCCTTATTCACAGAAGGAATGATTGTATTTTTATGCAATAGAAACACACGCAGTGAATAAATGCTGGATGGAAAAGTTTAAAGTCACACCACGGAACATTCAGAACAGAACAGCAGAACAATGGATTCTAAAAAGGTGAAATTAGGTCAGAAGGTGTGAGAACACTGTGTGCACACGATGCACCATTGTCCACTTCAGTTCATGACAAGGGACAGTTCACAAATGACACTAAAAATGACAAATAAAATGTCCAATAGAATAGCTTTTTGTATGGTATTTCACAAGCAAAGATGTAGGCTACGCATGGCAATAAAAAGTACTTAAGGTGTACTTAGAGGGAGCTGTTAATTAGTACTAAATGAAGCCAAAAGTTAAAAAGGTAAACATTCAGGGCAAAAAAATATGTATATGGTATTGTAAGCTAAGCAAGTTGTGGAAAAAGGATGAAAGGGGCGACTTCATGAAAAACAGAGTGGTAATTTGATGATATTTTAATCATTTTTAGAATGATTAAAATTCAAGACTGTCACCATAGCAGTTAAGAAGTCAAAACTAAATATTTGTCTGTCCTCTGAACAGTATAAAGTCCTCAAAACGTCGTCAACAACAACAACAGACTGAAACCAAGGAATGTAATGAACCAAACCTAGAGAGCAAAACAAGTGGGATTCTAAACCAGAATTGGATCTATAGCTCAAAATGTAAGATTGATATATTTAAAAAATACGGAATAAGTGAAATAAAATGAATTGAATAATATAGGACATTCTGAAAACTGATTTCAACCAACAAATGTGGAACTTTCGACAAAAAATAGGGCCAGATCCTGGTTGTATCAAAATAAAAGTAGCAAGTCTCGTATCACAACGCACAGTAAACTCATTTTTACGCTTCCATGAAAATAAAAAAATAAAAAGCGTGGTATGCATTCTACCCTTCACGAAAAAAAATATATAATCAAAAAAAATAAAATAAAAATAAAATCACCAGGAAATGAACGACATTATGTGTAAATTCTAAATAAAACTAGCATGTCAAGTTGTTTTCAAACTCGTATCACTACGCGCAGCCAACTCATTTTTACGCATGGAAAATAAAAACTAAAAAAGCGTGGACTTGCATGCCCCTACCCTACACAATTCTGCAGATAACGCAAAGAAAACCAGTGCACACTTCAATCAATCCAATGCCAAACAAATAAAATAAGTACAATAAAAAATAGCGCATTCAAAAGCCATACATTTTGAGACTTACCGAACTTTTGCTGCAACGGAAGAAATCGCGTCACTCCTCAAATTCTTCCTTTTGGATACCGCAGTTCCCATGACCCAAGACGAGTGAACAAACACATGCCACTTTTTTTCGTACACAATTCGCAAACCACGCACGAAAAATAAGTCATTCAGTTCAATCAGCAAAGTCCGCGCACGCTAATCCACGAGTGGCGCCTGTCGGATCACATCGCGCTGGTCCCGGGTGCGTGGAGCGGACGGTGAGGCGAGCGCAGCGCGGAGGAGATCGGTCCGAGTGTGTGCGGATGTCTCCCGCTACACGAGCATCTGAAGAGCCCTGGAAGGAAACCGTGACCGTGTAAGGTAAAAGGGGCGGGGTTTAAGGAGGGGGCGTAGAGATAAAAGTGAAGCGTGCGTGTTTTTATAGGGAGGAAGAGGAGGAGGAGGAGGAGGAGGGGATACGCTGCTCATTAGTGGAGGAAAGACAAGAGATGGAGAGAGTGGGAAGGAAGAATAGTGGAAATACTATATAGGCTAAAGCAGGGGTCTCCAATCTTTTTTCCCCAGTGAGTTACCTTTACCAAACGAAAATACCACAGAGCTACCAATTTGTAGTCATACTGGCGCCACCTAGTGCCTCCACTCAGTTTCATTTCTCTCCAGCGACTAGGTCAGGAATCAGAATACACTATATAATTATATTTGGCCCACGAGCAGTGTTGAGGAGTAACAGATTACATGTACCGGAGTTAAGTAATCAGAGTACTAATAATGAGTAACTGTATTCGGTTACAGTTACTGTTTCAGTGAGTGGTAATTGGATTACAGTTACTTTGTTGAAATAAATGGATTACAGGGCGGTATTTTCCTGTTTTCACATTTTGGGATAAACGAGGACTAAAACCAGGACTAAAACCAGGTCAAAACCAGGACTAAAACCAGGTCAAAACCAGGACTAAACCAGGTCTAAACCAGGACTAAAACCAGGTCTAAACCAGGACTAAAACCAGGTCTAAACCAGGTCTAAAACCAGGACTAAAACCAGGTCTAAACCAGGACTAAACCAGGACTAAAACCAGGTCTAAACCAGGACTAAAACCAGGTCTAAACCAGGACTAAAACCAGGTCTAAACCAGGACTAAACTAGGTCTAAACCAGGTCTAAAACCAGGACAAAAACCAAGACTTAAACCAGGACTAAAACCAAGACTTAAACCAGGACTAAAACCAAGACTTAAACCAGGACTAAAACCAAGACTTAAACCAGGACTAAACCAGGTCTAAACCAGGACGAAACTAGGACTAAAGAAAAGCGTTTGATGGCAGAGTCCTGCATGGGTTCATTTTTGGAGACCCACACCTGCGCGGTTCAGCACCACACCTGCCTGTTAACTCATGATTCTATCAAAGTTAAACCTGAACCCGCCTGGACCCGTTAACATTCCACCCGTTACCCACCAGTGCTCATGATAAATCGGGGTCAGCCCATTAGTCCGACAGCCCACCAAGCCAGGACTGAACCAGGACTAAACCAGGACTGAACCAGGACTAAACCAGGACTAAACCAGGACTGAACCAGGACTACACCAGGACTGAACCAGGACTACACCAGGACTAAACCAGGACTGAACCAGGACTGAACCAGGACTAAACCAGGACTGAACCAGGACTACACCAGGACTGAACCAGGACTAAACCAGGACTAAACCAGGACTAACCAGGACTAAACAGGACTACACCAGGACTAAACCAGGTCTAAACCAGGACTAAACCAGGACTGAACCAGGACTGAACCAGAACTGAACCAGGACTGAACCAGGACTGAACCAGGACTAAACCAGGACTAAACCAGGACTGAACCAGGACTAAACCAGGACTACACCAGGACTAAACCAGGACTACACCAGGACTAAAACAGGTCTAAACCAGGACTGAACCAGGACTGAACCAGAACTGAACCAGGACTGAACCAGGACTACTCCAGGACTAAACCAGGACTGAACCAGGACTAAAAAAGGACTGAACCAGGACTACACCAGGACTAAACCAGGACTAAACCAGGACTAAACCAGGACTAGACCAGGACTAAACCAGGACTACACCAGGACTAAACCAGGACTAGACCAGGACTAAACCAGGACTACACCAGGACTAAACCAAGACTAAACCAGGACTAAACCAGGACTGAACCAGGACTACACCAGGACTAAACCAGGACTAAACCAGGACTAAACCACGACTAAACCAGGACTAAACCAGTGTCATTAGCATAAATATATACACACCCCAACCACCGAGGCAATCGCCAGAACTACACCAGGACCGAACCAGGTCTAAACCAGGACTGGACTCGGTCTAAACCAGGACTTAACCAGGACTAAACCAGGACTAAAACCGATCTCCTCCGCTGATGGTTCTATGTAATAAATACACTAAAGTCCCTCTCAGCCTGGTCGATCGTTACAGGAAAAGCCCAGGAAATGGCACTTATTTATTTATTGAGACAGGGATGGTGTACAATTTTTGCATGAACCTTAACAGGAGAGATACAGTGTCCCACCTATGCAGCATGTTCTGGGTTTCTAAGGCAACGGACGTCCTGGATGAGCACGAACTATTTTTCTCTCGTTCGTAGTTCTTTGGTTATTTGGTTCTTTCTTTGGTTCTTTGGTAAAATTCCAGAACATTAAAACCTGTGGGTAAAACTCATGGGTCCCATTACGCAACTCGGTGCATGACTTTGTTTGATAGACCCTCCACCAGAAAAGTTACACAATGCACCTTTAATAGCTTACTTTTTGTGTGTAAAACTTTAAAGAGAGCAGTTGAATGTGATTTTGAGTAGAAGTTTAAACGCTGAGGGGAGTTTGTTTGAGCAGTTCCAGGCTAGTGGCCATGTTCTCATTAGTAACACTTAACACTTTACACACTTTACACACTTCTGGAGCATCTCGTCCAGTTTTTTGGCAGCAGAAAATGGACACATGGAACAGGAGTCTGATTAGAGAAGTGTTACCTGTGCCATCTTAGAAACTTTTACTGAAATAATAACACAGTGAAATAAGACTTTTATTATTATTATTATTGTTTACAGGTTTCATTTAATTGTTTATTTTACATTACATTATTTTTTGTGCATGTGTTCAGACGGCAAGTGCTGTGTCAGGGGTGTCAGGTTTACGTGGAAAGTCTACGAGAGTCATGAAGAGACGACTGACATTATTTTGAATGTTAAAAACTATAATCCCAAACCATAAGGTGAGTGGAAAGAGTTAACACTAACCAGACCAATTAGGCAGAGATGTAAAAAATAAATATATATATCATTTTCTTCTAATATTTTAAAAGTACTTGGATTAGACGATATGAAGTACTTTTTCTTCTCCACACCACACCACCTTTCGGGAGTTTATAATCACTCAATTCCCCTCCCTGGAACTGCAAATCTCTCTGGACGAAAGGTAAAAAGCAGCTCTTAACTGCTTAACTTCACCACTTCATGACATCTCAATGGTTTTATAGAAGCAACATCTTATAAACATGGGGAAGTACATATCCCATGATTCATTTCAGTGCAGACAACATGAAGAAATATGTTTTATACTTGAATACTTTAGCCTCATTCATCAGACGGTTTTACTTCGCTCCACTTCATAGAAACCGTTTGACCTCGCAGCCTTAGAATTCGTTCGCTCGACAATAGGCAGGTACTTTTTATCATTTAATCAATCGCTGCTATTTGGTTGTGACGTATGTAATGCACCGCTAATGGGGTTAACTGGTGTCTTAAACTTTTCCCAAATCTCATAAGAAGAAGGACAATGACATCTTTCTCTTTGATAAAATTCACCAAACATTCTCTTTGTTCCGGCTTTAAATCCTCGATCTCGGGAATCATTAACAACACTGAATATATGACTCTTTGCTGATTGGCTGGTGCCCAAACTTGCACTTCTGGGGGTTTTTGCAAACAGTCTAGTGTATTTTGATTCCTGACCTAGTCACTGGAGAAAAATAAAATTGAGCGGAGGCACTAGCTGGTGCCAGCCTGGCTAGGAATTCTTGGGATTATGATGGAAATAATTCACACCAAAATCTTGTCAAGGTGAAAAAAGTGTCCCATCTACAATTATATCAGCCTCTCCAAAATATCACAGTAAATATCGTACTGTGAGATGAATATCGTGATAATATCGTACCGAGAGATTTGAATATTGTTACTTCACTAGTAAACATAGGAGCCACGGCGAGCCTAAAATAAGGAACAGTTAGATGATTATAAAACATAAACCATCATCCATTTATCTGTGCACCAAGTTGGGCATCAAAATGATACATTTACAATAGTAATTAATCCAATTCACAAGGTGGAACAGGATTACTCAAACATGTGTGAATGGAACAAAACACAACTCCAGGCATGTTTTTGAGAAGGTAATGACATTCTAACGAGGCTTGAAGGTGCACTGCGCAACCCTAACTTTTCAGGTGATGTTACTGCTTGTCTAGAATGTTCCACAATATAGATTAAACCGATTTATCACAAGGGATACTATTATGATTATTTCCAAACATCTGCGCATTTGTTTAAAACAGTAAATGCACTGACAGGATTTTAAATGTTAAAAAAACTATAATACCAAACCATAAGGTGAGTAAAAAGAGTTAACATTTCACAATTCTACACATGTAGGTGTTGTAAAGTCATGGAAAATTCACTTTAGGTCATGAAAAAGTCATGGAAAAGTTTAGAAATTTAGTTTTTGTGATCAAATTTGTATTCAAGTCCTGTGCTCAGTCCTGTGCTCAGGTCTGTGCACTGGCTCCTGTGGCTCAGAGAATAGACTTTAAAGCAGCTCTGCTTGTGTACAAGTCTCACCATGGCCGAGCACCAAAGTACATCTGTGACATGTTAGTGTCATATGAACCATCTCACACTCTGAGGAGCTCAGGGACCGGCCTCCTGCTGGTGCCCAGAGTCAGGACTAAACAAGGGGAGTCAGAGTTTCAGGTTCATGCAGCTAAAACCTGGAACAGTCTGAACATGTGAGACAGACTCTTCTGTGACGCTGTTTAAATCCAGGCTCAAAACATTTCTGTTTAACTGTGCATATAACTGAAAGGTTTTCAATCCGCACTCTTCTCTCCAATTTATGTCTCTCTTTTTTCATTTTAATCTTCATGATTATTTATGTTTTGATTTGTCTTTATTATGATTTTAATGTATTTCTTATTCTGTAAAGCACTTTGAATTACTTTGTGTACGAATTGTGCTATACAAATAAACTTGCCTTGCCTTGCCTAGAAAGCTGACTGAGAGTATACATATTGTGTACAATCTAAGAACATATATTATAATGAAAACTCTCCAGGTAACAACTATACAATAGATTCAGATCTCAGTTTGATCAGTAGATTGAACCAGCAAGAGATGTTTTGGGTTTTTGCTCCGTGCCTTCGAGCAGCAGAAAGCTCCATTTGAACAATTTCTCCGGAAGATAGGAGCCATTCTCTCACAGTCAGAGGTCGAACTGATTTCCACCGGCATATTACCATTTTTTTGGCAGCTGTAAGACCTGCTAATAATATTCCACGATCATTAATTGTCAGATTTAGTTTGTCGTTTAGCAAAAGAAACCTCTGAGTACAAGGTGTGCCACCTCATCTGGTGATCGGAATTCCTTGATGAAAGCAAAATGTTGGACCAAATCTGGTTCTAGTCCCACTCGAGTGATCCCTCAATTCAGTTTTCCAAAGCTGCTCAACTAGTAGAATTTTTTGTGTGCACTTAACAATTAGTTTATATAATTTAGAAATCTTACCAGAGCTTTCTGCTTTGTTCAAACTAGAATGAAGAGAGTGATTTTTAATCCATGTATCATTCATTCATTAGTTTTTCAACAACTTCTTCATTATTTGTCTCCAAAACCAAAATGAAATTAAAGCCGCAAGCGGCGTCGAACGGCCCTCGCCTGCCGCGCCCGCCGCGCCCGCGAACGCCGCGCCCGCGAACGCCGTGCCCGCAAATAGTGTGCCCCGCCAACACCATACCGTAAACGCCGTGTCCGCAAACTCTGTGCCTGCAAATGGCAAAATGACATAGTACGCCTTCAGATGCTCTTTGCACCACCTACTGGCCAACCTTGAAAAATTCCCATGTCAGCAATATATGTTTTTTCTTCTAGTCATTAATAGAACTGAATTCCGAAATTTGGTGCAGATCCGACAATGTTGATGTTTCATGTATACGGTAGGGGGCGCTATAGTGTTTTTTCATATGTTTTATAGTGTATTATATTCAGACTGAGATCACACATTAGTGATTCAAATTTCAACACGATCGGACTAAGTCTGTGGGAACAGGAGCAAATAATGTCACCTTGAAATTCGCCCAAACTTTGACCAAATTTAGCAGCTTCGCCGCACGTAAACCGTGACAGTTATCAAAAAAAATCAGCTAACTTTAGATGTTCCACTTGTCTAGATGATGTACGGTGATTTTCAGCCCTGTGGGTGAAGCACCTTCAGAGGAGTTCGTTCAAACGCAATGTGAACGAAAATGCGAACTGAAATTTCAATCCAAGATGGCTGCCTTCTGGTTCGTCAGGGGGCGTGGCCATAATATTTTTTTTTGTTTGTCTTCACATGACGAATGTGTGTACCGAATTTCATGGCTCTACGACAAAGTTGACCGGGACGTCTCCCATAGACGCCAAATTTTAGAGTCTTTGCGCCCCTGCTGGCCAACAGTGAAAAATTCCCCATGTCCATAATATACTTTTTTGCTCGTAATCATGCATAAAATGTAATTCCCAAATTTGGTGCAGATCCGACAATGTTGATGTTTCATGCCTATGGTAGGGGGCGCTATAGTGTTCACTTTTCATATGTTTTATAGTGTATTATATTCAGACTGAGATCACACATTAGTGATTCAAATTTCAGTACGATCGGACTAAGTCTGTGCGAATAGGAGCAAATAATGTCACCTTGAAATTAGGTGAAATTTTGACCAAATTTTGCGGCCTCGCCGCACGTAAACCGTGACAGTTATCAAAAAAAATCAGCTAACTTTAGATGTTCCACTTCTGTAGATGATGTACGGTGATTTTCAGCCCTGTGGGTGAAGCGCCTTCAGAGGAGTTCGTTCAAACGCAACGTCAGCGAAAACGCGGACTCAAATTTCAATCCAAGATGGCCGCCTTCTGGTTTGTCAGGGGGCGTGGCCATAATAATATTTTTTGTTTGTCTTGACATGACGAATGTGTGTACTGAATTTCGTGGCTCTACGACAAAGTTGACGTCGGGACGTCTCCCATAGGCGCAATGTATTTTGACTTTTCGAGGTGGCGCTGTGTCGCCATTTTTTATGCCCGTGCACGAAACCTATATTTTCTCGAATTTTTCGCCACTTCTGAATTTTGGGCAAAGTTTGGTGAGTTTTTGAACGTGTTTAGGGGGTCAAATTAGGGTTTAAAGAGCAGAAGAATAATAATAATAATAATTCGAGCAAAAACAATATTTCCGAAAATTTTAGAACAACATATTGTACATTTTTTGAAAGCTCTCGACCTTCCCCACGTCCCCGTGGGGTCATTGGTGAGTGACGGGCGCGTCTGGACCATCTCGCTGGGGTCACCCCCCGACCTCCCATTGACTTCCATTCATTTTAGCAGTAGTAAATATGAGCCAGGCCTTGGGCGTGGGTTACTGGGATACTGCTGTTCGTGCCGGGGGCGACCGTGGACATAGTTGCATGTCGTCTTGTCGCATTCGGACATCGCACGTCGCTCCCCATCGCTCCGCTCGGTAGGCCCTACGCCCTGTCGGGGCTCGGGCCTAAAAAAGATAAAGATAAGTTTTTTCAGTTTTGGATTTTGTGTTTAAATGAAGAATGGAAAAAATGGATAACGACCACTTCCTATTTACGTGACTTCCATGACTGTGATACCGGACTTTTCTGCCGCATACGGACTGAACCAGGACTGACCCAGGTCCGGGACCAGGGCTGGCCCAGAGCGGGACTCCGAGCTTTGACTCCAAGGCTCCGCGAGGTCCGAGAGGTCCGAGCCTCAGCTTCGAGTTCTGGCCCTTCAGTAGGCTCTGAGCCTCCAGTCTGGTCCCGGTCTCAGTCTCAGTCTCAGTCTCGGTCTGGTCCCAGTCTGGTCCAGGTCTGGTCCCAGCATGGTCCTGGTCTGGTCTTGGTCTCAGTCCCGCTCTGGTCCCGGTCTGGTCCCAGTCTGGTCTCAGTCTCGGTCTCAGTCTCGGTCTGGTCCCGGTCTCAGTCTCGGTCTGGTCTCAGTCTCGGTCTGGTCCTGGTCTCAGTCCTGATCTCAGTCTCGGTCTGGTCCCGGTCTCAGTCTCGGTCTGGTTCCAGTCTGGTCCCGGACCTGGATCAGTCCTGGTTTAGTCCATATGCAGCGCAAAAGTCCAGCATCACAGTCACGGAAGTCACATAAACGGGAAATGATTGTTTTCCGTTTTTTTCCATTCTTCATTTAAACACAAAATCGAAAACTGAAAAAACGAATCGTTATCCATTTTTTCACTTTGGTTTTGGTGACAAATAATGAAGAAAACAGTTGTTTTTCCATTTTCTTATTTTTGGTTTTATATTGAAAAATGAATAAACAAATGATACACGGATTATTTTTGAGCATATATCCCTAAGGAACACCATGGGACCTCATTGCTGAAGATAAAAGAAGATCAAAGTACCTGGTAGATTAAAGCATTTTTGTAAATAATGGAACTCTGTTAATCCTAAATTTTGAAATTTTGTCAGTGTAAAAGAGTGGGAATTCTGAAAGTGTGTGAATGAAACAAAATACAACTCCAGGTCTGTTTTTGAGCCGGCAACAGCTTTATAAAATTACATAAAGCTCACAAGAGTCAATTTCACGTAATATAGGACCTTTAACTCTCACCACAGTCATATTCTGGTGTTTGGTTTCATAATAACTTCGGGATCACTTTCGGAGCAGACATCTTTCACACTCTCATGCGAATAGACGGATGATAAAAGGAAGGGGCGCTTGATTCGTCTGCCCGGCCCCGCCCTGAGACGTGCCCGTATTTGGATGGTAAATGAGAGATGCGGCTCCGAGCTCATAACACAAACAAGACTTATATAATATTCATGCGGCACAATGAGAGTTACTTGGACGGATCGGCTGGCAGGTGCACCGCAGACGGATGGAGATTTGTTATGGGGAGATTTGCGCTCGCTTGGGGATTATTACGCAACACGATAAGAGACCTGATCAGACTTAAACATTTCAGTAGTAGAATAAATGATCATGTACTTTTATTTGAGTTTGAATAGCCTTGGATAAAAGCACTCGAAAACTTTTATCCAGTTGACAAAAATACCAAATACCAGGGGAGACGAATCAAGCGCCCCTTATATTTTGGCAGTCACGAGTAGAGTTTAAAACCAGATCTTCAGTTCTGATTCTGCAGCCTGTTTGTTCCCTTGAGACATTTCGTTGTTGTGATCACCGATAGCAACCAAGAGAGATCAGGAACTATTTTTACTTTATGATCTTAACCCTTTACTACATTTGTCTGATGTTTTTCTTAATTATGCGTTTAAAACTCCCCCTTTTACCCCTAAGGAAGTGTTGTACATCCTTTTGTTTTTGATACAACCTGTTATTTCACAATCTGCTGCTGTAGTTGTGTCATATGGCTGGAATAAAAGCTACAGGACCAGAAATACACATGAAAACAAAAAAAAACAAAAAAAAAAAAAAGTACATAAACACAGGAAGTAACTCTAAGTTTCGTTTTATCTGTTTTAAAACTTTACCAAAACAAAAGAAAAGGAAAGAAACTGAGCAAGATTTATTGGAGTCAGGTAAAGGCCATGTGCGCTGTCCATGGTGCTGAAAACCAAACTCTTGCTTCTCACCGTCACTGGCTTTAGCTGCGTTTATTTTTTATTGAACAAATAATCTGGATGTATTACACACAGTGGGATCAGTGTATGGATTCTTTTCAGTCCAGAATACAGCAGAGCCCACGAGCGCTGTCCAAGGTGCTGAAAACCCAACTTACAATCAGACCAGGTTTTGACGGGAACTTGAGTGGGAATTGAGTCAGTTTGGTGGTGTCACTTCCAACCAAGTAGTGTTTGATAAATCTGAGTTTTGGCAGATATATTATTACACTTTTAGTTTTTGCCTCTTGTTGTGAGGCAGACTTCTTTGAAAGCCACTACTTCCTGAGGTCCACTTTGAAACCCTTAAACTCATTTTGTTTATGGAGACCTGTCGTGTGGGAGTATGGGAGATGTAGGCTTGTGGGTTGACATTGCACGGAATTGTACTGCAGTCAGAGAGGTTCATGTCCAGGTCCAGGAGAATATAAAACCATTTGCAGGTATGTTTTTTTTTATTTTTAAATGTATTTTATTTACATATTTTACAGAACTAACACACAGACACACACACACATAAATAAAATAAAATAAACAATAAAAAAAATAAAAATGATAAAATAAAACAAATAATAATAATAAAAAAAAAAAAAAACATAAAATAAAATAAAAAATAAATAAACTAAAATAAAACAAAATAAAACCACACCCCATATTTCGGACATTATAACACCGGCCACGTGATGTTTTTTAATTGTTTTGAATTAAAATATTCTTCGTCGAGTTTACATGGAAATAATAATTCCGAATTGAGCTTTACATGGAAAACATGTTAAATCATCTTTATTTAATTCCACTCAACGTCTGGGGGTGGGGAAAGTTCTGATTGGACAAAGACCCGAATGTATTTACGTCGACCGGAAGAAAACACACGCTTCAGCTGCTGCCGGCTTTTCTGTCATCTCGGTTTGTCGTTACTCCACGGACACAAACATGACACAAACTTTTTCTGCAGTCGTTTTGATGATAATAATTGTGCAGCATCTGGAGAATTCTTTCATCACGCTTTACGTCTGTGAGCTGAGGAGGAGAAGGGAAGAGTGTTGGAGAAGGCAGGAAGAAGACAAACTGAGTCAACAGCTGCTCTACCTCAGCCCACTCCCACATCCCGCTCACAAATCCAAAGAGACGTGGATGAAAGTCCGGAGCCGGATCATCTGGATTGCGTCAGAAGGACGACCGAAGGAGCATGTGCTGAACAACACAAATTACTTTTAAGAAGAATAAACGTTTACATGATTGAGGAATGAATTAGTTCAGCTTTAAAATCGGAATAAACCACCCATGTACTTCGGAATTAAGTTTAATTCTGAATAATCATTTTCACTGGGAATTAAGTGTTTACATGGTATTTTGAATTAATTTGTTTTCATAGTTAAAGGGCCCATCTCATGCAAAATCAACTTTTCAGAGCTTTCTACCTTCTAAGAGTGATGTGTGGGCCTTGTATATGTCGCCAAAGTGTTTTTTAGATTGATTTGGCATTTTTCCACAAATTGCAGTGTATTTTTACCACCCTCCTACGTGACAATGAACTAAAGACTGCCACAATGATGACGCGGCAGATACACCCATGACGCATTTGTTGTAGCAGAAAGCGCTTCATTTTTTACTCTCATGTAAACTGTAAATGTAAACTCCAAAAAAGTTCGTTTTATACTAAATAATTGACATAAAAAAAAAAAACAAAACTCAACTTGTATTTCTTTTTAATGAAGCCCATTGGACAAAACAAGCCAAGGATTAAAGTTTCAAAGTGTGCGTGTGAGTTGTGTGTCGGACACAATGCAGATCACATCACAGCTCCGTACACACACACACACACACACACACACACACACACACACACACACACACACCACTTTCATACGAGGCAATGTGTGTGAAGTGTCTTGCCTAAGGACACAATGATTGAATTGATTGTGTTTAAGTGTCCTTGACTATCAGCTGTTCATGGACCTGGAGCAGATTTTGTGTTGATGGAGGAAACCGGAAGAAACTCATCCAGACACGAAGAGAAACAACCCATAACCTTCTTGCTGTGAGGCATGAGTGCTAAACAAAAATAGAGTAAATAGAGACATGTCATATACCGGACGGATGTCGTAATACCGGCAGGTCTAATCCAGGACTAAACCAGGTTTAAACCAGGTCTGAAAACCCGATCTAAACCTGATCTCACCCAGGTCTAACCCAGGTCTAACCCAGGTCTGAGCTGGGGTTTCATCTAGTTTGTCCCGTCTTCCTCCTCCTCCGTCTCCTCTTCCTCTCCTCTCGCGCTCTCGTCCTCGTATTCTTCTTCTTCGTCGTGGAGTTCGTATTTGTCCTTCAGTCGTGTGAGAAGTTGGTTTCTCCTCTGCTCCTCGGCTAACGTCTTCGTGGAGCTCTCCAGCTCGGCGTGGGCTTTCTGCAGCTCTTCACACATCTGCTGGATTTGCTCTTGCAGATGTGTTTTCTCCTGTTTGATCTTTTCATGTTCATCACAGAGAATCTCCATCTCCTCCAACAGTTCTGTGATCCTCTGTCGTTGTCTCTCTGTCTCTCTACACCTCCGATAACCTGTTCTCCACACTTTTCAGATCTTCGGACATGCGCTTCTTATAAGATTTTTTTTTTTAAATTCCCGAAAGCCTGAGGAACCGACTCCTGTCGTCAACATTTCGAGCTCCTCCTTCAAATTCACCTTCTCTTGGTTGAGCTCGGTGACAGCTTTGAGGAACTCTGAATGGGTCTTTCAGCTGAGCATGTTGTTGACGTTCCTCCTTCAGATCTCGTAGGTGTGGGCAGACTTCACCTTGTGCTTCATCACACCTCATCTGAACTTTCTCCAGCGACTCCTGCTGCAAGCAGACCCTCTCGATCTGTTTCTTCTAACAGTTCGTTGTTATGATTTAATGAGTTGTGGATCTTCTCGTTTTGTTGCTGGTTCAGATTTATTAAGTTTTGGATCCTCTCTTTCTGTTGCCGTTTCTGATTGTTTAAGTTTTGGATCTTCTTTTACTCGCGAGGAAAACGGGCAGAGAGTGGGCATCAAAACCAACAGTCTCCACACGTTCTGATGCTTCAAGGCCGCTCTCCTCTTTTTATTTCATTAGGAGGCCCTAGTTACAGAATGATAATTCTCAAGGGGAAGGGGAAACAGCAAAGACATAATAAGAAAACTGATGCAGCTATGCATAGTATAAACACATAAAACATGATTAACAATCAGGAGGTGCCTTAGGTATGGACAGACTCCATGTGTGACAGTGGGAGTTGGCTTCATGTGAGGAATCATCTCGAGGTTCACTAGAGCGATAGGACACTGCACACAGTTGTCAAACACACAGAGGTTATTCAACAAGTGACAAGTGATTGGTACATTATAAACCAAAGAATTGTAGTACAATTGTAGTTAACTCATAGCCACAGAATATCGCACAAGTATTTAGCAAATATGGGCTAATAAAATTATTCTGATTCTGATTTTCTAAGTTTCGGTTCCTCTTGTTTAGTTGCTGAATCTGATTTTCTAAGTTTTGGATCGTCTCGTTTTGTTGCTGGTTCTGATTTTCTAAGTTTCGGATCGTCTCGTTTGGTTGCTGGTTCTGATTTTCTAAGTTTCGGATCCTCTCGTTTTGTTGCTGGTTCTGATTTTCTAAGTTTTGGATCCTCTCGTTTTGTTGCTGGTTCTGATTTTCTAAGTTTCGGATCCTCTCGTGCAGTTCCTGGTTCTCAGCCTCTAAGATTTGGCGCTTGACCTTAGGTCGAGAGTTTCTAAAAAAAAAAAACACCAGGGCATTTTTTTCTGTTTAAATATGCAGTAGAGAGAGAGAAAAGCTCTAGTGTAAACGTGCAGTAGTAGCTCTAGTAGCAGTACACGCAGTACACGCAGTAGTCGTAGTACACGCAGTAGAAGTGGCAGTATTCTGTGTCTGTAGGGTCTGTTTCGTGTTACACTTATAATCTTCTTCAAAGCAGTAAGTTGCTTTGTGCTTTGTGCTTGTCCTTTACTGATGATGTCATAAAGCAGAGCGCTGCTTTGAAGTAGCAGTAGTAAAAGTATTAGTAAAAGTATTCTGTCACTTTAGTGTTTATTTCACTGTGTCACTCAAAGTTTACTTTAAAGCAGCGTCGTGCTTCTCTGATGATGTCATCAAGCAGAGTTCTATCACCATGGAGATCCAGGGCGGCATTAGAACATCACGTTGCTACGGCGACAGCTTCTCAGGCTCCAAAACTATTTTAGATTCTAGAATGTGATGATGTCATCGTCCCAGAGGGGAGCTAAATCATTTTCCCGGTGATTACGATGTACTTTTCCATCTGTATTAATATTAGATGGAAACCATGGCAACAGAGAAGTCGTCTGCTCTTGTGGAAGCTTTCACATGTTAAACGTTTAATGTTGTTTTTTTATAATTAACAAAACTAGTCGATCTCACCTGGGACAGAAGGGGAGGGGCTTAGATCAGAGAGATCAGGAGTCTAACCCACAACCTCCTGGTGAGAGGGAGGAGACAAGACAACCGCCCGACATCAGAGCGTTTGTGAAAGCAGCGGCTGAAACGTCCCCAACACATTTGCACGACTTCATTGTTTTTTGTTGATTCAAGGAAAGTTACTCAGAAAATACTCAGGTAAAGGGGCGGGGCCTCACTGCTCAGGTAAAGGGGCGGGTAAAGTCTGACCTGTTCATTTTCAGAAAAGTCCTGGTGTTTGACACAAAGAAATACAAATTGAATTCACAAATAATAATAATAACCCAGTTTTGTTTTGTATGTGAACTAGAAGTGCACAGTCTGATCTTTGAACACTGAAGAGTCTCAAAGTGAGTGGTTTTACTGTAGACAGGAAACAGGTGACACAAAGGTCTGCACACAGATCCCGCTTCAGTCTTTGCGATCGGGGATTTAAAGTCTCGTAAGATTCTCCTCGTGTCTGTGGCGTTCGCTTTCTGTCGCACGTTTAAAAATGGTTCCAAATCCTGTAGTGTGTGTCGGCCGTAACTGCTGCTGCGAGCCTCATCGTTCTGCTCTTAAAATGTTCGTATTAATCCGCTCTAC
This sequence comes from Boleophthalmus pectinirostris, assembly GCF_026225935.1. Lineage (NCBI taxonomy): Eukaryota > Metazoa > Chordata > Actinopteri > Gobiiformes > Gobiidae > Boleophthalmus > Boleophthalmus pectinirostris. The sequence goes on along the minus strand of NW_026571353.1, from coordinate 6,848,338 downwards.
GTGATCCCGGGTTTTTCATTTTGCTGTTTTGTCTGTAAATCGATTCCTAAAATGCAGCTCTGAATTCTCCCCTGTAACCGCGGGCGTCGATGAGCTTCATTTGACTGGAGCCGAGCGATTTCTTTACAGTCTGTGGACGTCTAAAGAGGAAAAGGACTCTGGATTTGGGCATTTTCAGTTTGTATTTTGGATTTAGATGTGAGTCATTTATCACTGAAAGACAAACAGACTGTGAGTAAAACACAGTGATAATAATAAAAATGAAATGTGAAGTTTTTGAGGCGCCTATGTTCTATTTTTGTCATAATTACACCAGGGATTCGGTCCTGTTTTACATTAGTCCTGGTCTTGGTTCAGTCCATATTTTAGTCCTGGTTCAGTTCTGGTTCAGTCCTGGTTTAGTCCTGGTTTAGTCACATCAGGACTTGTCACTTTTTAGTGCTCTCCTTGTCTCCATCCCTCTTTATCCCTCTTCTCTTCCTCTGTTTTCATCTCTATGTAGCGGGAGGGCATCTGACACACACACACACACACACACACACACACACACATACACATACACACACACACACACACACACACACACACACACACACACACACACACACACACACACACACACACACACACACACACACACACACACACACACACACACACACACACACACACACACACACACACACACACGTTTGTTCTGCTTCAGGCTGCTTCTGTTTCAATGACAAATGCTTCACAAAGGCAGAGCTTCATCCTTCATTATTTAGTTTGGCTCGGACAGAAATGTGTCTGAGGTAAGAGCCCAGGAGAAAGGGATTTGACAAAGGTAAAGAGAGAGAAAGAAAGAAAGGGAAGAGAGAAGAGGAAAGAGATACGGAAAAGGAGGAGAGAGATAGGAGGAGGAAGAGAGAAATGAAGAGAGAAAAGAAAGAAAAAAGCGAAAAGAGTGGGGGATTTCAAGTGAGAGGAGGAAGGAGGAAAAGAGGAAAGAGATACGGAAAGAGAGGAGAGAGATAAGAGGAGGAAGAGAGAAATGGAGAGAGAAAAGAGGGAGACAGAGTCTAGATGAGAGAGGGAAGAAAGTGTGGAGAGAAGGAGAGAGAAGGAAAGGGAAAAACAGGGAGAGTGGGTGGAGTGAGAAAAGAGGAGAGAAGAGAGAGAGAAAGAGAGAAAAGAGGAGAAGGGTAAGAGTGAGAGAGAAAGAGAAAGAAAAGAAAAAATAGTGGGGGGAGGAGGGAGGAAAAGAGAGAGAGGGGGAAGAGAGAAGAGGAGGAGAAAGATAATGAGAGAAACAGAAAGAGAAGAGAGGAAGACGAGGGGGGTGAAATAAAGAGAGGAAGAGAGAAAGAAAGGGAAGAGAGAAGACAAAAGAGATACGGAAAGGGAGGAGAGAGAGTAGGATGAGAAAGTGAAACAGAGAGAAATGGAGAGAGAAAAGAGGGAGACTGGATGAGTGAGAGGGGAGTGAAAAAGAGAGGGAAGAAAGTGTGGAAAACAGAGAGAGAGAGAAAGAGAAAAGGGAGAAATAGGGAGAGTGGGTGGAGCGAGAAAGGAGAAGAGAAGAGAGAGAAAGAGAGAAAAGAGGAGAGGGGGAAGAGTGAGAGAGCAAGAAAGAGAGTGGTGGATTGCAAGAGAGATAGGGGGAGAAAGGAAAAGAAAGAGAGGGGAGTGAGAGAAATAGACAAAAGAGAGAAGTGGAGAAAGAGGAGAGAGAAAAGAAAGGGGAGAGAGAAGAGAGGGAGAGAGACAAAGAGAGAAACAGAGAGAGAAGAGAGGGAGACTGCGAGAGAGAGAGAGAGCGAGGGAGTGAAATAAAGAGAGGGAAGAGACAGTGGGAGGTAAAAGAAAGAGAGAAGAGGAGAGAAGAGAGAGAAAGAGGGAGAAAGAAAGACTGCAAAAGAGAGAGGAGAAGAGAGGAGAGAAGAGAAGGGAGATACAGAGAGGGGGGAGAGAGAGAGAGAGAGAGAGAGAGAAGAGAGAGACAAGAGAGAGAGAGGAAGAGAGAGAGAGAGCAGGGAAAGTGAGAGAGAAAGAGAAAGAAAGAGTGGGAGAGTTTGCAAGAGAAAGGGGGGAGAGAGGGAGAAAGGAGTGAGAGAAAGAGAGGAGTGGAGAGAGAGGAGAGACAGAGAGAGGGAAGAGAGAGAGAAGGAGACAAACAGAGACAAAGAGAAATGGAGAGAGAAGAGAGGGAGACGGAGACTAGATGAGAGAGGGAGGAGTGAAAAAGAGAGGGAAGAAAGTGTGGAGAGAGAGAAGAGGAGGAAAAGGAGAAATAGGGAGAGTGGGTGGAGCGAGAAAGGAGGAGAGAAGAGAGAGAGAGAGAGAGAGAAAAGAGGAGAGGGGTAAGACAGAGAGAAAGAAAAGATAGAAAGAGGGTGAGGGAAAGAGAAAAAGGGAGGAGAGAGGGAGAGACGACTGAGAGAAAGAGAAGTGGAGAGAGAGGAGAGAGAGAGAGGGAAGAGAGAAAGAAGGAGAGAAAGAGAAACAAAGAGAAATGGAGAGAGAAGAGAGGGAGAAAGAGAAAAAGAGATAACGTGATGGAGAAAGGAAGTGAGGGAAAGAAAAGAGAGAAAAGAGAAAAGGGAGAGTAATAAAGTAAGAGAAAAAGAGAGCGAGAGAGATCACGAGAGAGAGAAGAGAGACAGAGAGAGGGAAGAGAGAGAGAAGGAGACAAAGAGAAACAAAGAAATGGAGAGAGAAGAAAGGGAGAGTGGGAAAGAGAGGGGAAGAGAAAGTGGGGGCAGACAGAGAGAGAGGGGAGAGAAAAAAAGAGAGGGAAGAGGCGGGACAAGCGATAGAGAGGAGGCAAAGAAAAGGGGGAGAGAGAGAGAAAGAGAAAAGGGGAGTGGGAAAGAGAGGGAGAATATGAGAAAGAGAGAGGAGTGAGAAAGAGAGAGGGGAGACAGAAAGGGAGAGGGAGACCACAGGAGAGAGGTGGAGAGAGAGAAAGAGTGGGAGAAGAGATTAAAGGGAGAGAGAGTGAAAAGAGAGAAAGCGGAGACAGAGAGGATGGAGAGAGGGAGAGTTCTGAAGCGGTAAAAATAAAGGATGAACAGTAAAAGTCCTTCCAAAAGAGTGATGTCCCAAAAATCGATGCATGCCCTCGTTTCTCGGAGTCAGGTCACCCTCCCCTCGTTCCTCTCAGCCCACTTTCACTTTCACTTTCACTTTCACATGGACACCTCTGATTCTGATGTAGTGATGTGAGAAACTTTGGCTCGTAGGTTTCGGAGACTTTCTGGCCCCAAGACAAAAATGAAAGAGTGGAGAGGAGGAGGGGAATGAAGGGACAGAGAGAGAGAGGGAAAGCATGAGATAAAAGCACAGGTAAAGAGAGGGAAGAGAGAGAGAGATGAGGGATGGAAAGGTGAGATGCAAAGAGATAGAGAAACAGGGAGGGAAACTGCAAGAGAGAGGAGAGAGCGAGTGAGAGGGAGATGAAGAGAAAGAAAAAGTGCAAGAGAGGGAGAGAGAGAGAGAGAGAGAGAGAGAGAGAGAGAGGGAAATAAGAGACAGTGGGAGGTAAAAGAAAGAGAGAAGAGGAGAGAAGAGAGAAAGGGGGAGAGAGAAAGGGAGAGTAGGTGGAACGAGAGAGCAGGAGAGAAGAGAGAGAAAGAGGGAGAAAGAAAGACTGCAAAAGAGAGGGAGAAGAGAGGAGAGAAGAGAAGGGAGATACAGAGAGGGGGAGAGAGAGAGAGAGGAGAGAAAAAGAGAGAAAGGGACATAGATAGAGAGGAGAGGTAGAAAGAGAGGTAAAGAGATAGAGAAAGGATGATGGGATTAGGGTGAGAGAGTGGAAGAGAGAGAGAGAGAGAGAGAGAGGAGAGAAGAGAGACAAAAAGAGGGAAAAGGGAAGAGCAGGGAAAGTGAGAGAGACAGAGAAAGAAAGAGTGGGAGAGTTTGCAAGAGAAAGGGGGGAGAGAGGGAGAAAGGAGTGAGAGAAAGAGAGGAGTGGAGAGAGAGGAGAGACAGAGAGAGGGAAGAGAGAAAGAGAGACAAAGAGAAATGGAGAGAGAAGAGAGGGAGACGGAGACTAGATGAGAGAGGGAGGAGTGAAAAAGAGAGGGAAGAAAGTGTGGAGAGAGAGAAGAGGAGGAAAAGGAGAAATAGGGAGAGTGGGTGGAGCGAGAAAGGAGGAGAGAAGAGAGAGAGAGAGAGAGAAAAGAGGAGAGGGGTAAGACAGAGAGAAAGAAAAGATAGAAAGAGGGTGAGGGAAAGAGAAAAAGGGAGGAGAGAGGGAGAGACGACTGAGAGAAAGAGAAGTGGAGAGAGAGGAGAGAGAGAGAGAGGGAAGAGAGAAAGAAGGAGAGAAAGAGAAACAAAGAGAAATGGAGAGAGAAGAGAGGGAGAAAGAGAAAAAGATAACGTGATGGAGAAAGGAAGTGAGGGAAAGAAAAGAGAGAAAAGAGAAAAGGGAGAGTAATAAAGTAAGAGGAAAAAGAGAGCGAGAGAGATCACGAGAGAGAGAAGAGAGACAGAGAGAGGGAAGAGAGAGAGAAGGAGACAAAGAGAAATGGAGAGAGAAGAAAGGGAGAGTGGGAAAGAGAGGGGAAGAGAAAGTGGGGGCAGACAGAGAGAGAGGGAGAGAAAAGAAGAGAGGGAAGAGGCGGGACAAGCGATAGAGAGGAGGCAAAGAAAAGGGGGAGAGAGAGAGAAAGAGAAAAGGGGAGTGGGAAAGAGAGGGAGAATATGAGAAAGAGAGAGGAGTGAGAAAGAGAGAGGGGAGACAGAAAGGGAGAGGGAGACCACAGGAGAGAGGTGGAGAGAGAGAAAGAGTGGGAGAAGAGATTAAAGGGAGAGAGAGTGAAAAGAGAGAAAGCGGAGACAGAGAGGATGGAGAGAGGGAGAGTTCTGAAGCGGTAAAAAATAAAAGGATGAACAGTAAAAGTCCTTCCAAAAGAGTGATGTCCCAAAAATCGATGCATGCCCTCGTTTCTCGGAGTCAGGTCACCCTCCCCTCGTTCCTCTCAGCCCACTTTCACTTTCACTTTCACTTTCACTTTCATATGGACACCTCTGATTCTGATGTAGTGATGTGAGAAACTTTGGCTCGTAGGTTTCGGAGACTTTCTGGCCCCAAGACAAAAATGAAAGAGTGGAGAGGAGGAGGGGAATGAAGGGACAGAGAGAGAGAGGGAAAGCATGAGATAAAAGCACAGGTAAAGAGAGGGAAGAGAGAGAGAGATGAGGGATGGAAAGGTGAGATGCAAAGAGAGAGAGAAACAGGGAGGGAAACTGCAAGAGAGAGGAGAGAGCGAGTGAGAGGGAGATGAAGAGAAAGAAAAAGTGCAAGAGAGGGAGAGAGAGAGAGAGAGAGAGAGAGAGAGAGAGAGAGAGAGAGAGAGAGAGAGAGAGAGAGAGAGAGAGAGAGAGAGAGAGAGAGGAGAGAGAGAGAGAGAGAGAGAGAGAGAGAGAGAGAGAGAGAGAGAGAGAGAGAGAGAGAGAGAGAGAGAGGGAGAGAGGAGAGAGAGAGTTTTGTTTATGTTTTGATTTGTCTTTATTATGATTTTAATGTATTTCTTATTCTGTAAAGCACTTTGAATTACTTTGTGTACGAATTGTGCTATACAAATAAACTTGCCTTGCCTAGAAAGCTGACTGAGAGTATACATATTGTGTACAATCTAAGAACATATATTATAATGAAAACTCTCCAGGTAACAACACTGGGATCAGTGTATAGATTCTTTTCAGTCCAGAATACAGCAGAGCCCACGAGCGCTGTCCAAGGTGCTGAAAACCCAACTTACAGTCAGACCAGGTTTTGACGGGAACTTGAGTGGGAATTGAGTCAGTTTGGTGGAGTCACTTCCAACCAAGTAGTGTTTGATAAATCTGAGTTTTGGCAGATATATTATTACACTTTTAGTTTTTGCCTCTTGTTGTGAGGCAGACTTCTTTGAAAGCCACTACTTCCTGAGGTCCACTTTGAAACCCTTAAACTCATTTTGTTTATGGAGACCTGTCGTGTGGGAGTATGGGAGATGTAGGCTTGTGGGTTGACATTGCACGGAATTGTACTGCAGTCAGAGAGGTTCATGTCCAAGTCCAGGAGAATATAAAACCATTTGCAGGTATGTTTTTTTTTTTATTTTTAAATGTATTTTATTTACATATTTTACAGAACTAACACACAGACACACACACACATAAATAAAATAAAATAAACAATAAAAAAATAAAAATTATAAAATAAAACAAATAATAATAAAAAAAAAACATAAAATAAAATAAAAAATAAATAAACTAAAATAAAACAAAACAAAACCACACCCCATATTTCGGACATTATAACACCGGCCACGTGATGTTTTTTAATTGTTTTGAATTAAAATATTCTTCGTCGAGTTTACATGGAAATAATAATTCCGAATTGAGCTTTACATGGAAAACATGTTAAATCATCTTTATTTAATTCCACTCAACGTCTGGGGGTGGGGAAAGTTCTGATTGGACAAAGACCCGAATGTATTTACGTCGACCGGAAGAAAACACACGCTTCAGCTGCTGCCGGCTTTTCTGTCATCTCGGTTTGTCGTTACTCCACGGACACAAACATGACACAAACTTTTTCTGCAGTCGTTTTGATGATAATAATTGTGCAGCATCTGGAGAATTCTTTCATCACGCTTTACGTCTGTGAGCTGAGGAGGAGAAGGGAAGAGTGTTGGAGAAGGCAGGAAGAAGACAAACTGAGTCAACAGCTGCTCTACCTCAGCCCACTCCCACATCCCGCTCACAAATCCAAAGAGACGTGGATGAAAGTCCGGAGCCGGATCATCTGGATTGCGTCAGAAGGACGACCGAAGGAGCATGTGCTGAACAACACAAATTACTTTTAAGAAGAATAAACGTTTACATGATTGAGGAATGAATTAGTTCAGCTTTAAAATCGGAATAAACCACCCACGTACTTCGGAATTAAGTTTAATTCTGAATAATCATTTTCACTGGGAATTAAGTGTTTACATGGTATTTTGAATTAATTTGTTTTCATAGTTAAAGGGCCCATCTCATGCAAAATCAACTTTTCAGAGCTTTCTACCTTCTAAGAGTGATGTGTGGGCCTTGTATATGTCGCCAAAGTGTTTTTTAGATTGATTTGGCATTTTTCCACAAATTGCAGTGTATTTTTACCACCCTCCTACGTGACAATGAACTAAAGACTGCCACAATGATGACGCGGCAGATACACCCATGACGCATTTGTTGTAGCAGAAAGCGCTTCACACCCGCCCCCCTCCCCGGCACCACCACCTCCGCCCCGCAGCAGCTGACAATTCTCACATAAACACCTAAACAAAAGCGACAGCATAAGCTCATTGTTCTACACTGCAGTGTACACGATATAAGAAGTTTATCTACTAGTGTTTATTAATACTTTACCAATCAGTAATGTTCAGCTGATGTCGACGTGGTGCTTGAGCTTCGTGCTCCTCAAAGTCCTCATCTGATTCCAGGTGCAGCACATAAGATTGAACACGCTGTATCGCCATGATGAATAAAAGTTTATTCCTACCACTATCAGGGTCACGCCTGTCTCCCCCTCCCTCCCTGAGATGGCGGAGGAAGGGCGGCTCACTCAGAGCCTACGTTACATTTGGAGGGCGGAGCCTGTGCTTTCTCAGGACGGGCGGGGGGATGAGTAATAGTCGGTCTTTCATAGTTCCTGGTCTGTGACTGTCTCCAAGAAATCAGTAAGATTTCATAACTATTGTGTAATGGATGTTCCAAAACCCAAACTGTGCTTGTTTATGTGCAGAAGATACAATGTGAAAAGAGTTATTTTCATGAGATGGGCCCTTTAAATTTATTTTTTATTTTTTACTCTCATGTAAACTGTAAATGTAAACTCCAAAAAAGTTTGTTTTATACTAAATAATTGACATAAAAAAAAAAACAACTCAACTTGTATTTCTTTTTAATGAAGCCCATTGGACAAAACAAGCCAAGGATTAAAGTTTCAAAGTGTGCGTGTGAGTTGTGTGTCGGACACAATGCAGATCACATCACAGCTCCGTACACACACACACACACACACACACACACACACACACACACACACACACACACACACACACACACACATTTCATACGAGGCAATGTGTGTGAAGTGTCTTGCCTAAGGACACAATGATTGAATTGATTGTGTTTAAGTGTCCTTGACTATCAGCTGTTCATGGACCTGGAGCAGATTTTGTGTTGATGGAGGAAACCGGAAGAAACTCATCCAGACACGAAGAGAAACAACCCATAACCTTCTTGCTGTGAGGCATGAGTGCTAAACAAAAATAGAGTAAATAGAGACATGTCATATACCGGACGGATGTCGTAATACCGGCAGGTCTAATCCAGGACTAAACCAGGTTTAAACCAGGTCTGAAAACCCGATCTAAACCTGATCTCACCCAGGTCTAACCCAGGTCTAACCCAGGTCTGAGCTGGGGTTTCATCTAGTTTGTCCCGTCTTCCTCCTCCTCCGTCTCCTCTTCCTCTCCTCTCGCGCTCTCGTCCTCGTATTCTTCTTCTTCGTCGTGGAGTTCGTATTTGTCCTTCAGTCGTGTGAGAAGTTGGTTTCTCCTCTGCTCCTCGGCTAACGTCTTCGTGGAGCTCTCCAGCTCGGCGTGGGCTTTCTGCAGCTCTTCACACATCTGCTGGATTTGCTCTTGCAGATGTGTTTTCTCCTGTTTGATCTTTTCATGTTCATCACAGAGAATCTCCATCTCCTCCAACAGTTCTGTGATCCTCTGTCGTTGTCTCTCTGTCTCTCTACACCTCCGATAACCTGTTCTCCACACTTTTCAGATCTTCGGACATGCGCTTCTTATAAGATTTTTTTTTTTAAATTCCCGAAAGCCTGAGGAACCGACTCCTGTCGTCAACATTTCGAGCTCCTCCTTCAAATTCACCTTCTCTTGGTTGAGCTCGGTGACAGCTTTGAGGAACTCTGAATGGGTCTTTCAGCTGAGCATGTTGTTGACGTTCCTCCTTCAGATCTCGTAGGTGTGGGCAGACTTCACCTTGTGCTTCATCACACCTCATCTGAACTTTCTCCAGCGACTCCTGCTGCAAGCAGACCCTCTCGATCTGTTCTTCTAACAGTTCGTTGTTATGATTTAATGAGTTGTGGATCTTCTCGTTTTGTTGCTGGTTCAGATTTATTAAGTTTTGGATCCTCTCTTTCTGTTGCCGTTTCTGATTGTTTAAGTTTTGGATCTTCTTTTACTCGCGAGGAAAACGGGCAGAGAGTGGGCATCAAAACCAACAGTCTCCACACGTTCTGATGCTTCAAGGCCGCTCTCCTCTTTTTATTTCATTAGGAGGCCCTAGTTACAGAATGATAATTCTCAAGGGGAAGGGGAAACAGCAAAGACATAATAAGAAACTGATGCAGCTATGCATAGTATAAACACATAAAACATGATTAACAATCAGGAGGTGCCTTAGGTATGGACAGACTCCATGTGTGACAGTGGGAGTTGGCTTCATGTGAGGAATCATCTCGAGGTTCACTAGAGCGATAGGACACTGCACACAGTTGTCAAACACACAGAGGTTATTCAACAAGTGACAAGTGATTGGTACATTATAAACCAAAGAATTGTAGTACATAAATGGTTAACTCATAGGCACAGAATATCACACAAGTTTTTAGCAAATATGGGATAATAAAATTATTCTGATTCTGAATTTCTAAGTTTCGGTTCCTCTCGTTTAGTTGCTGAATCTGATTTTCTAAGTTTTGGATCGTCTCGTTTTGTTGCTGGTTCTGATTTTCTAAGTTTCGGATCGTCTCGTTTTGTTGCTGGTTCTGATTTTTTAAGTTTCGGATCCTCTCGTTTTGTTGCTGGTTCTGATTTTCTAAGTTTCGGATCCTCTCGTTTTGTTGCTGGTTCTGATTTTCTAAGTTTCGGATCCTCTCGTGCAGTTCCTGGTTCTCAGCCTCTAAGATTTGGCGCTTGACCTTAGGTCGAGAGTTTCTAAAAAAATACCAGGGCATTTTTTCTGTTTAAATATGCAGTAGAGAGAGAGAAAAGCTCTAGTGTAAACGTGCAGTAGTAGCTCTAGTAGCAGTACACGCAGTACACGCAGTAGTCGTAGTACACGCAGTAGAAGTGGCAGTATTCTGTGTCTGTAGGGTCTGTTTCGTGTTACACTTATAATCTTCTTCAAAGCAGTAAGTTGCTTTGTGCTTTGTGCTTGTCCTTTACTGATGATGTCATAAAGCAGAGCGCTGCTTTGAAGTAGCAGTAGTAAAAGTACTAGTAAAAGTATTCTGTCACTTTAGTGTTTATTTCACTGTGTCACTCAAAGTTTACTTTAAAGCAGCGTCGTGCTTCTCTGATGATGTCATCAAGCAGAGTTCTATCACCATGGAGATCCAGGGCGGCATTAGAACATCACGTTGCTACGGCGACAGCTTCTCAGGCTCCAAAACTATTTTAGATTCTAGAATGTGATGATGTCATCGTCCCAGAGGGGAGCTAAATCATTTTCCCGGTGATTACGATGTACTTTTCCATCTGTATTAATATTAGATGGAAACCATGGCAACAGAGAAGTCGTCTGCTCTTGTGGAAGCTTTCACATGTTAAACGTTTAATGTTGTTTTTTTATAATTAACAAAACTAGTCGATCTCACCTGGGACAGAAGGGGAGGGGCTTAGATCAGAGAGATCAGGAGTCTAACCCACAACCTCCTGGTGAGAGGGAGGAGACAAGACAACCGCCCGACATCAGAGCCGTTTGTGAAAGCAGCGGCTGAAACGTCCCCAACACATTTGCACGATTTCATTGTTTTTTGTTGATTCAAGGAAAGTTACTCAGAAAATACTCAGGTAAAGGGGCGGGGCCTCACTGCTCAGGTAAAGGGGCGGGTAAAGTCTGACCTGTTCATTTTCAGAAAAGTCCTGGTGTTTGACACAAAGAAATACAAATTGAATTCACAAATAATAATAATAACCCAGTTTTGTTTTGTATGTGAACTAGAAGTGCACAGTCTGATCTTTGAACACTGAAGAGTCTCAAAGTGAGTGGTTTTACTGTAGACAGGAAACAGGTGACACAAAGGTCTGCACACAGATCCCGCTTCAGTCTTTGCGATCGGGGATTTAAAGTCTCGTAAGATTCTCCTCGTGTCTGTGGCGTTCGCTTTCTGTCGCACGTTTAAAAATGGTTCCAAATCCTGTAGTGTGTGTCGGCCGTAACTGCTGCTGCGAGCCTCATCGTTCTGCTCTTAAAATGTTCGTATTAATCCGCTCTACGTGATCCCGGGTTTTTCATTTTGCTGTTTTGTGTGTAAATCGATTCCTAAAATGCAACGTCAAATGTCCTTAAAGGGTTTTAAAGTCAAATAATAAAACAGAAGTCCAGGTCATTTTCTGCTTGCTCTTTCTACATACTTTCACTTTCACTTTCAGACACTATACATACAGTGTCTTTAACTCGCCTGGACTCCTCTGATACATTGTGTAGTGATGTGGAGAACTTTGGGTTGTAGGTTTGGAGACTGTCTGGCCCCAAGACAAAAAAATGTTCCCCAGCAGTGCTTTATAGAGATATTTTTGGCCCAGTGCACCAGCCTCCTGGCAGAGTTAGAGCGAGATAGACTGCCTCTTTCATTTTAACTTCAGTATGATTGTCCTGTTCCATAACTATCCATTTTATTTGAGTAAATGATTTCTTTTCATACAAGAAAATGATTGATACTTTGCAGCTGATGTGCACTGCTCAGACTCAAGTTAGACTTTAATCTGAGTTTATTTAAACACAGTAAGACCATAAAGAACTGACCTAGACAGAACTACAACAGATTAGATGATTTTTGCTGTTAACCCTCCCAGACCTAAGGGCAAATTTAGTACATTTGTCCTCACCTGGATTTTTTTTAATTTTTTTTATTTTGCTATTAAAATTCCCCCTTTTACCCCCTAAGGAAGTTGTATCATATGGCTGGAATAAAAGCTACAGGACCAGAAATACAGATCAAAAAACCCCATTTTAAACGGAAAATAAAATTCACACACTTTCATACAAAACACACAGTAAACATGTATAAACAACTTTTTGAACATAAAAAAAAAGTGCTTAATTTAGGCCTTAGCTACATAAGTGCAAAATATTAAGTCTGTAAGTAAATGAATAATATCCTTACTGCCTCAAAACAAAAAAAGAAAGTGCAATGGCTCCATGACTTTCCTGGTGCCAGTCATGGAAACAGCTCGTGTCAGGTCCAGGACACAAATAAAAATAGCAAGGAATGTGTAATTATGCAGACCAAGATGCGTAATTTGCCATTTATTTGAGAAATAACTGATCTTAGAGCACTTAGAGCGGATTTTTTCAATTGTTACGAACACGGACGCTCAGAGCAGTCGACCATTTTGACTCACTACACTCTTTGGCAAAGTTTGGGCCAATCAAAATGGACTGAGCGCATACCTTTGGCAGAAAACAAAGTTCCTGTTGAACGCTCGTTTTCTCCATGTCCTCACACGGTGTGCATGTGACGTATGATAATGCTGGAAATATGCTCAGAAAATTGACTCTCAACTTTTCAGGTAAAAAAAGTAAGTTTCTGTCTTTTATGTTTGGAAAGTTATGCGTGGTTAAAACATAACATAACATTAAAACATATTTCCAGGTATCGTGGAAGGGTTGAAGGTGCATTTTGTGACTTTTCTAGCGGTGGATCCATCACCTGCTTCTTTCTATGGATGTGTCATTGCTCTGGTTAGAATGTTCCACAGTGTGACATTAAATAGCTCTACCTTATATTTATTACATTTTATGATTTCAGAACTCAAAAACACCTAGAAAAACAGACATTCTGACTGTGAGTGGGGTCGCCTCTCCACAGATCTGACCTGTAACTTGGTCTGGTTTGGTCTCCATGAAGATAAAAAGGTTTAATGCCATAGTGTGAAACATTTGATGAACCCTCCATAAGTTATACAATGCACTTTTAAGTTTTAGGGTTGAAGTTTTTCACTCTCACTATTTGTCCTGAAAATACATTGTGTAAATTAATTTTGCATTGACTTTTCAGACAACTGTTCAAAAAACTTATCATCAGGCTTACCATGGTAACTACCGAACATTCCTCCATAAACATGCATACAGAGACACATTAGTCAAATACCATACTGTGGAAGATTCCAGTCAAAGTAAAAGACGATGGACTCCTCGGCAGAAGTTACATGATGCATTTTTAAAGAGGAGGCATTCTGCAAAGTCACGATGTGCACAAGTTTCCTTTTAACTATTAATACCCCATATAAGTCGAATATTACCTCTTTAAAGTGTTAATGGCTGGAATAAAAAAGAGGCTTTTATTGAGTTTCTTTTTTCTTTTTTATCAATGCAAATGACTAGAGATCAGAGGTGTTTCAGTACAAACATAAAGGCGCCAGCCCAGTAAAAATCAGTAATATTAGATTTTTTTTTGTTTTTACTCAAAATGATGCATGATAAATGATAACCGTCGTTTATAATCACCTACAGAACAGAAAACATAGACTACAACATCATGAACCAGGACTGAACCAGGACTAAACCAAGAATGAACCAGGACTGAACCAGGACCAAACCAGGACCAAACCAGGACTAAACCAGGATTAAACCAGGACCAAACCAGGACTAAACCAGGACCGAACCAGGACTAAAACAGGACTAAACCAAGAATGAACCAGGACTAAACCAGGACTAAACCAAGAATGAACCAGGACTGAACCAGGAATGAACCAGGACTGAACCAGGTATAAACCAGGACTGAACCAGGACTGATCCAGGACTAAAACAGGACTAAACCAGGTATAAACCAGGACTGAACCAGGACTGAACCAGGACCAAACCAGGACTAAAACAGGACTAAACCAGGACTAAACCAGGACTAAACCACGACTAAACCACGACTAAACCACTAAACCAGGACTAAACCAGGACTAAACCAACACTGAACCAGGACTGAACCAGGTGTAAACTAGGACTAAACCAAAACTAAACATTCCTTTGTTTTATAGCAGCAACAGTTAAAAACATGAGGAACTACACATCCCATGATTCATTTCAGCGCAGACGACAGAAGAAATATGTTTATTGTTGGAATTTTTAGGATTAACACAGTAATGATTCGCACCAAAGTCTCGTCATGGTGTTTTAAAAGCAAAACCTATCCTATCCTATCTATAGTTCGGTAAAGCCTCTCCAAAATATCGTGATAATATCGTACCGTGAGATTTGGATATCGTTGCACAAACTACACACAAGCAGTCACTTTTCTAACACCTGTTTGACATAACCTACTTTGCGGGGCTGCATTGATCTTAAAAAGCTTTTCTTAGCATGTTCCTTCACACTCGGCTTCACGCGGGCCCATTGGAGTGAGTGATGTGGTCATTCGGAACACGTCTCCACGGAAACCAAAACACAGTCACAGTCACATCACTTTTTATTCCGGGTTTAGACGAGTGTTTTCGGGAGGAAACTTTTGCATACAGTGATGCAAAAGTGTGAGGAATTCGATTGAGTATACATGCCAGGTTTCTGTTTATTGTATCGTCTTGGGCAGTGTAGATGGAAACTCTACGGTGGAGCGTAGTCAACTTTTCCTCTGGAGGGTGGTTTCAGATTTTTGTGTTTTTAAGCCCCCAAAACGCCATCACCGTCTAAATGAAAGTCACTTACGCTAAAATATTTTTTTTTACTCACATCATGAAAAAACTTTCTTAATTCGCGTCATCTTAACTTAGATTTAGTTTTTTCCAATGAAGAAGTTTGCGTTCAACACGTTTGAATGAGACAAAACAAAAGACTACAACTAGTGTCTTTTTAAACGTTTTTATTGTTTTGTATATATTTTTACTCTAAACAGGCTTGCATCTCCATAAACCTGTCTCTTGGTGTTCGTTCACACTAATCCAATGGAAAACGGCTCCAGAGACAAAATAATCTGGTGCCTCCAGATCCCACGAATTCATCTGAGTACAGATGATCCAACACTTTGTGGACGCCTGAAAACATTGATATGCTGATGTAGGAGCTCTAGTTGCGTCCTTATTGGACCACGTCACTGTGACTTGCACCTTCCTGATTCACTGGATTTGTGACATCGGTCATGTGATGCTATTGTGGAAAATAGTTTAAACGAACAACTGAACCTCGTCGTCGGCCCACAAAAAGACTTTTCACACATGGCATCTTCCTCGGCTCGAAATCGGCTGCTGGAACTTCCTTGTTTTTACTGCCAATGTGATGTTTTGACGGTGTGACACCAGCCTAGTCATGTGACTAGTGTTCCACGCAGTTACTGTGTGGATAGGGAAGGTTTTGATTGCAAACACAGAAACGACGTGTCTGGACGCAAATCGTTTCCGATACGGTGATACGGTGATTCGTTTCAGTGTAAACGTAACCTTATTTGGCCTGGAGGGATGTGGAGAGAGAGTAATAATGTTCTTTGGCCCAACATATTTCATAACATGGCAAATAGAAATCTCCATGAAGAATGTCCTGAAATATGGTTTTAATTTTCTATTTCCATGGAATGGTACAAGTAACGTGCTACCTCCAGAAAGTTACACGGTGTTGCTTTAGATGAACATTAGAAAGTTGCATCAGAGTTCAAAATACATGTTTTTTTTTTGGTTTGTTTGCTTCATTCCAAGAGTTTTGATGCCTTCAGTGAGAAGCTACAATGCAGGGACATCACGCAGGGGGTATTCTATATGTATCTCAGGCACCGTCCACACTAGTTTGTATTTGAGTCGTTTTTGTTGGGGATGCAGTGTTCGTCCACACTAATCCGATTGAAAATGGCTGGTGCTACCAGCTCCCACAAAATCATTTGAGTATGGATCTGATCTGGCAATGTGTGTACGACCTGCAGACGTATAATCTCTGAAAGGTTTCACATGAACCATCTCCAGCGCGACAGAAGCACAGAACAGACTCACCATCAGCAGAACATCCCTCTGTCACAGAAAGAACACTCATATTCCACTGAGTCGTGTCCTTTAGTCCCACAGAAGCTGAACCGCATCAGCGCACAAGAGCGAGCTGTTTTTTGAGCGCTCAGTTTATGCAAATGAGCCATGCGGTTTTAAGTTTTGTCTCTGTAAAACATAAACACATATGCTCAAAGCTGTGTGGATAAGGAAGGATTGCGGAGACACAGAAACGATGTGTGAATGCAGATCCTTTTCAATACGGTGATACGCGGATTTGTTTCAGTGTAAACGGGGTCTCAAATGGTGGGACGGTTACGAGTTACCATGGTGACACAATGCACACATAGAAAATACAGCCAAAAAAATAATAATAATAATAGGATTGACTGAAAACACAAAGAGGAGCCTGCGATCAGTACGAGCACTTCCTGTATTACCACATGACATCACCAGGTGGAACAGAATGTTTTCTCAGCCTAAATCTAGAGGATTTGTGTGTTAAACGTGTGAATGAAACAAAACACAACAACGCCAGGTCTGTTTGCGATGAGGAGTTTAAGGTAAGTTCAAAGTAAAAGTTTCGCACATGTCTTCTTGATACTTTTATTTTGAAGGTCAGAGCCACGGTTCAGCTTCCTGTCAGAGTGGTGTACCTGCCCTGGTTTATTTCCCACATCATTAGTCTGCTCTGCGGCGCTCTGCTCCTGTGTGACGGCCGCAGTCTGCTCCATTATAAAAGCTCTTTGGTTTTTATGGGCACAGTCCCAGTCCCAGGATTCAGTGCTCCTCTGTGCTGTACAAGTGATATGACCGCACCAACACACCCACCACGCTTTATCACGGAGCAGCACAAAGAAAGGCTCATGGTTCAATTTCATCTTTTGAATGGCACTGTCTCCATGGAGCCACAATCCCCGCTTCCTGATTTCAACAGCCTCTCGTGTCCATCTTTTGTATTTGTGCTCCTTTTTTTACTAGTTTTTTTTGGTTTGTCCCAGTCAGAGGTGAGACCAAGTCGTTGTCTCAAATAAGGGCCTGTTTACACGAGAATGCTTGTGGGGAAAAACGACAAAATATTTTATCAGAAGTGCCTTTCGTTTAGACGGTGACGGCGTTTTCGGGCCTTAAATACTCAGAGTAATGCTACTACCTCCAGAGTGGAAAAGTTGAATATGCTCCTTTGTAGCGTTTCCGTTTACACTGCCAAGACGCAAAACTCTGGTCAGATTTGCTCACTTTGCGTACACATTTACGTCACATACATCACCACCTAGCCGCCTGGCATGCAAACACAATCAAATTCCACACACTTTTGCATCACTGTATGCACGCAGATTTCCTCCCTAAAATGCTCGTCCAAATGCGGAAAAAATAGTGAAGACGCAATGCCACTTTTGTGTCTTCTTTTCAGACTGTCATCATATAAACGTAGCCTCACGTCAGTAAGTCTCACGTCTTTGACCTCAAGTATGAGTCAAGTCCCAAATAAAAGCCAAGCAATTTCTATGAATCTTAAAATAAACTGTTCTTAAAAAGTCATGGTATATTTATATGTGAGTATTTATATGTTACGACCCAGCTCGTTTGGGTAAGGGAAGTAACAAAAATAAAAACCAAGATGTAAAATGGAATAAATTAAATAATGTTTAATTAACAGGAATGTAAATGTAAATTAACAAAAGACTAAAAATATACAGAAAGCAACCTAACGCAGGCTTACAAAAAACGAGTGGTAAAACTTAAGGACACACACTAAACCAAAACACAAGTTCCCCAAATTAAACCACATAAACCCACAAACAGAATCGAGTGACCAAATCAAAAAAGGCACAAAACAGAACTAAACTAAACTACATACACACGAAACAAAATGGCAGACTGGCCACCAAGGCCAGCAGCCCCGAACAGGTGCAGGCAATCTAATTAAATAGGGGGAGGTGGCTGCAGGTGAGGTGGGCGTCGACCTGCCCCACCAATCACGGACCAGGGCTCCTGCAGCAGGAATCCAGGTGTGTCAGCAGACTTATTTAGAACACACAGAACAAACTGGTACTAAGGCCTGGGGCCGTAACATTATATAAGAGCTGTAGAAATGTAAATTTTTGCTTTTTAAATGTCTTGACACGGTCTTAGTGTGAATCATTACAGTCAGAATAGAAAGAATTCAGGTTTAAAAGTGCTTAATAACAGTTATTTTCTTTTCACTTTCACTTCATTAATAAGTCTAATTACCTGATCCTAAAGGAGCTTCACTTTGTCACAGTCATATACCATATGTACCATAGTACCAGTAGTTTGATTGCATCGCCAACATTTATCATGATCTTTTTGGTTCAGTCTAGCTGTTCTCCGTTGAGTAGACTAACATCGATTTAAGATTTTGTAATTAATTAGCTGTGTTTGAATATCTTGAGATGTGAGAAACCAGTTGGATATTATTCTTTTTAATTTTGATGCTTTTTTTTTTTTCTGAACTAACTGAACCAACACAAGAATGAGCACAGAAGCAGAGCTGGCAAAACGCGTGAGAGCCTTTTGCATAAAAAACACATTTGATGAAATGATGTGTCAGAGAGGAAGTATCAGAGGCACTCAAAGTCCCTTTTAGGAGCCGGGACACCAACTTGTTTTTTTGATATCTTTTTCTGTGATTTTACTTCAGGCACGCTTTTGAAATACATTTTTTAAAGAAATTTTGCAACAGTTTAACCTTTTTTTTTTTCTTTGCTCAGGACTGGGAACACAAGCTTCCTGAAATCTGTCAAGACTTTATGATAAAATAATAGGCTACTGCAA
Source organism: Boleophthalmus pectinirostris (assembly GCF_026225935.1). Taxonomy (NCBI): domain Eukaryota; kingdom Metazoa; phylum Chordata; class Actinopteri; order Gobiiformes; family Gobiidae; genus Boleophthalmus; species Boleophthalmus pectinirostris. The sequence goes on along the minus strand of NW_026571353.1, from coordinate 6,829,595 downwards.
TTAGAAATTTCTTTTACAAAACTGAAAAATCACCAAAGTTAGTTTATTTTACAGTGTCAGTGAAAAGTCTGGACGTGTCTTCTCATTCTTAATTCTTAAATAATGCAAGAATGTTGAAATAATGCACAGAGTAAAGGTGCGATATACACAACGTTGATTCTTGTGAGATTTAAGACATGTTATAATGTTGTTACCTCATCAAAAACAGACCTGGACTTGTGTTTTGTTTCATTCACACATGTTGTTATCACACATTTATTAATAGTCTGTCTACATCTCCAAAGCTCAAAATGCTCTATTCCACCTTATGACATCATGAAGTGGTAGTTTAAGTTAACAGTGACCTTTTTCCTTTTGTTCAGTAGAGATTATTCCAGGTCTGAAATGATCCACATCATTTTAAGGCTACATGTATGTTGAGAAACAAATATTTTCCATCCATCCATCCATTTTCTTTCGCTTATCCAGGGTCGGGTCACGGGGGCAACAGTCTGAGGAGGGCCTCCCAGACTTCCCTCTCCACACACACGTCCTCCAGCTCTTCCAGGGAGATCGAGAGACGTTCCCAGGCCAGCCGAGAGACATAGTCCCTCCAGTGTGTCCTGGGTCTTCCCCGGGGCCTCCTCCTGGTGGGACATGCCCGGAACACCTCCCGGGGGAGGCGTCCAGGAGGCATCCGGAACAGATGCCCGAGCCACCTCAGCTGGCTCCTTCTCAACGTGGAGGAGCAGCGGCTCTACTCTGAGCTCCTTCCGTGTGACTGAGCAAATATTTTCCTCCCTCCATTTTCCAAAATAACATCATGCACGCAGCATCGTTTTCAAAAAAGTTTTCTTTTACATCAACCTGCATAAATACGTCACTGACCTGGATGAGATTCAAACCTGTAGCGTTTATTTCATTACAGTTGAAAGTATTACTCAAAAATACTTTGAAAAACTTGCATTACTGAGCCTCTCCACAGAGCTGCTTAAGAAGTGGCATAATCGCTGACCTGCGAGCCTCATTTATCTCTGATCATCGATATGAAACATCAGCTGTCTGTGCAAATGCAAACAAGAAATGTGACTGCTGCTCTGAAGGCTTCATCATCATCATCATCATCAGAGCAAAAGGGAAACACTGGTCGTATTTTACATGCAAATGCAAAACCAAAGTTTTCCAGTGTGGAGGATCCATCTACCATCACTCCACAATGTTAGTATTATTAAATTTAATGTCATTTCATTTACATTAAGTTAATTACATCACACATAATTGAATTCTTTATTTAGACTTATATTCTAATTTGGGTGCACACATTTTAGGTAAAATAAGTCTGAATTACTTACTTACATTTGGTCTTTTTTGTTTTGTTCAAGTGGCTACACAGAGGACTTTGGCAGAGACCATTCACGCCAGAACACTATTTACTTAGTTAATTTGTCTAGTTTGTTTTAAAATAATTTTAATTATCACTTATTATTTTCTGTCAGAGGTGGAATCAAGCTGTTGTTTTGCAAGTCTCAAGTAAGTCTCAAGTTTTTGACCTCAAGTCCGAAGTCAAGTCCCAAGTCAAAGACAGACAAGTCCAAGTTCAGTCTCGAGTCACTGGTCCATAAGTCCAAGTCGTCTGCTTTCCACTTCGAGTCATCTCAAGTCTTTAAACCAATGTACCAAATATAGCTTAGATTTTTGGGAAACTTTTAAACTAAATTGTACTCTAAAATCATGGTATATTTCTATATGAGTATTTATATAAAAGTTGTAGAAATGTAAATGTTTCCTTTTTAAATGTCTTGACAAGATTTTAGTGTGAATCATTACGGTCAGAAGAGAAAGAATTCAGATTTAAAAATGCAGTTATTTTGTCGTGTAGTCTGCACTGAAATGGAAGGATCATGTTCTCTGTAGTTCCCTCTGTTTTACTGTATTGTACTGTTTATTACTCTAGTACATTTGAGGATAACAAGTCACAGTACTTCAGTTACATCCAAAGTAACAAATAGAGAAGAGGGAGCGACATGTTGCAGTTTGTTCTGTAAAATTCAGCACCACATTTATCAACTGTAAAGAGAAAAGTATTTTCTAAAAACTTTTTTTAGGAGAAGAATCAAGTCATCTCAAGTCACAGACCTAAAGTCCGAGTCAAGTCCCAAGTCTCTGTGCTTCAAGTCCAAGTCGAGTCCCAAGTCTTAGTCTATTTTATCAAGTCAAGTCTCAAATCGTAACGATGAAAACTCAAGTCTGACTCGGGTCCAAATCACAACTTTCAAGTTTTCTGTATTATAATTATTTGCCTTCTTGTTTCTTTGATTAAGTTAGTAGTTTTAGTTAATTATTTAGTGTTATTCTTCCCTCTTGTGTTCAGTTCCTTTGCCTGGTTGGGTTAGTTCTGTTCGGTTCAGTTTCATTTAAATTACCCCAGTTGTCCCTGACAGTTTTTTGTTCATGATTTACCTTAATTTGAGCCTTTGTTGAATTATATCTTTTTTGACTTTATTAAATTTAAACTTATTTTTATACCTTGTTTTTGCCTTTCTGTTTGGTCCACTAGATCCAGAATCTCCACTCTAGCCTGAGTTTTTAGAAAGAGGACGTATTTGCCGTTTGTGTGTAAAAATGGGTACAAACGAAGGAACACAGCTCCACAACTCCAGGTATGTTTGCGAAGAGGAAACAACATTATAACCTAAACCAGAAAACAGAGTATAATACAGGCCCTTTAAAGTCTAATAAACCTTCAGACAAAGCCGAGCCTACAGTTAGGGAATGTTGACGGCTCCAAAGTACGCTGCAAAGTATCAACGATCATGGAAATAAAGACGAAACCTAAACGAACACGTGTGGCCAAACTTCTGATTGGTAGTGTATGTTCAGAACCACGAGCCGTGACAGCCTCCCGTGGTCCCAGCTTGGTTCCTCGGGTCCTGCGTGGTCAGATCTACACAGGATTATCACAGGGCTGTCACGGTATTAGCGGGCGCCGTTACATAACCAGCGCCCCGTCACCCCTCTGCTAAACTCATCATTCGCGGGTGGCTAATTCCTCTGACAGCTCCACTCGCGCTCGTGTAGGAGGCCAGCCCAGGGCACGCTTCTGACCGGGGAGAGGCAAAGGTTAGAACGCCTGGCTTGTGGTAATCAGCGTGTAAAGATAGAGACATAGAAGAGAAGTGTAAATGAATTTAAGTTGTTACATAGTTTGCGGTTTAAGGTTGCTGTATTAGCAGAGTTTTAACATTCTGGAATTTTATGGGTGGGTATGCGGGCGGGTAGTGATTACATACAGGCAGGTCAGGACAAAACCAGGACTAAACCAGGTCTAAACCAGGACTATTCTTGGACTTGAAAGAGAGGGAGAACTGAGCTGTGGAGCAGGAGTGTCTGCAAAATGTGATCGGGCTCTGTGCTGGTCCTTTCACCCGCAGTCACCCAACAGTCTATGTGGGCACACCTCCAAGCCCATCCCAACAGTCAGTCCTGGTTTAGTCCTGGTTTAGTCCTGTTGTAGTCCTAGTTGTCCGTGGCCATACCAGTTTGTCAAAGCCTGATCCCGTCAGATCTCAGAAGCTCAGCAGGCCCGGGCCTGGTTAGTACTTGGATGGGAGACACTGGGAAAATCAGGTGTCACGGGGGGCGCCACTCACAAAAACTGTCGTTATGTCCTTAGGCAAGACACTTCACCCACATTGCCTAGTATGAAAGTGGTGTGTGTGTGAGTGATGGTCGATTGGCATGGCGTTCGCACTTCTGTCAGTCTGACCCAGGGCAGCTGTGGCTACAACAGTAGCTTACCATCAGTGGGTCTGGAGTGAATGAATAATGCTGGATAATGCTCTGTAAAGTGTCTTTGTGACATATGTCTGTGAAAAGAGCTATTTAAATAAAGGTTTACTTACTTATTTAGGTTAGTGTTGGGTTAGTGTTGGGTTAATCCTGGTTTAGTCCTGAATTAGTCCTGATTTAGTCCTGGTTCAGTCTTCTGCTCAATGAATAATGTCTGTGAAGTGATGACATATTTTTGACACTAGAGTCGTGTCTGTGAAATCGTATTCGTACAGAAGAAAGCATAAACATTTCATTTCATGATTATAATTCTTGGCGTCTTAATTTTTCAATTCGTATTCTGATGGATAAAATACATGCAAAACATTTTATGTCCGAGTTAGCGAATATTTATTTTATGCTCAACTACAGAAAATATTCACAGATTTCTATCCTATGCACACAAATATTTCTGAAAGCTTTCTTACTCCATACTATCACCTTTTCAAACTGCCTATTCAGTCCTCATTTAGTGTTGTTGCTTGTTGAGAGGTGCATTGAAAAAAAATAAAGTGCTTCAGTTGGAATGCTTTTAATCTGTGTGTGATTTATCATGGGCATTGGACGGTTAACGGGTGGAATGTTAACGGGTCCTGGCGGGTGCAGATTTAACTTTGATATAATCATGCGTTAACAGGCGGGTGTGGTGCTTTACTGCATGGGTGCAGGTGGGTGCGGGTCTCCAAAAATAGACCTGTGCAGGACTCTGCACAAAAGTGACTCTTGTGAGGTTTGAGCCATGCAAAAATGTTGTTATCTCCTTGAAAATACAGTATGAATATACCTGGAGTTGTGCTTTGTTTCAGTCACATGTTTGAGTAACCCTGCATTGTTAGTCTGTCTACGTCTCCAGACTTCAAAATGCTCTCTTCCACATTGTGATGTCATGAAGCAGCTTCCCATTTACTCACCCTTTTAGTTATTTCATTCTTCAATTTTATTTTCTTTATTGGTGATATGCGTAGGATTCAATAGTATTATGTAGTAATTTTTTAGCCAGTGTCAAGTCTTTATTTCAGGAATGCAGGTTCAACTTGAAAAAACCAGGGAAACAGACACAAGTCTCAACTCGGCTTGAAGTTTTTATTGAAATAATTTGATTATTTTAGTTGTAGTAGTAGTAGTAGTGGTATTTGTAGTTGTTGTAGCAGTAGCAGTAGCAGTAGCAGTAGCAGTAGCAGTAGCAGTAGCAGTAGCAGTAGCAGTAGCAGTAGCAGGTCGAAAACCTTCAAAAAGACAAACGTGTAATAAAATTAAATTTACATTTCACAGTGTCAGTCATAATCCATTTTACTTTTAATTAATACACTTCAATTATGATATTATCTATATTATTATAATATTTACTGTATTTTATAATATCCACTATACATTTCACACATGAACCCAAATAGCTATCATTTTAACCCATCATTTTACCAATAATTTTTCAATCTTATAATTAACTTTTTATATACGGTTTTAACTGGGTGCATTGAAATGTAATATTTGAAGATACATAAATACATTGTTTTTTAATTGCTAAACATATTTATATATTTAACTAGAGCTAAACTTAGGATTTACATCATTTTCTTTAAATCAGATTACTAAATAAGCAATTTAGTTATTTAACTTAACTCTTAGCATTTTTAAACTTAAATTTAATTTATTTACAGTTTCTTTTAAATTTTAAACTAATTTTAAAGTTAAATTTACTCACCAGTAGTGTCTCTGTGTTTCCCCTCACATTCCTTGGTTTGGTCTGATTTTTTTGAGCACACCTGGGCCTCATTAAATGATTATAGAGACACCCCTGGTTACCTGGTTTTTGGTCTTGCTGCCATCTACTGGCCAGACTCAAAATAACCTAATCACCTAATAAAAAGGGAGGGGAGGAGAGGGGAGGAGCGGTGAAGAGGAAGAGGAGGGAGCAGAGGTGAGAGGAGACAGGGCTCAGGAGTGGAGGTGAAGACTTGGTGCAGGGGCTGGGCTTTTTGACTTGACACCTCCCACTTGAGCTCCTGGTGGGAACCCAAGGAGGTCACACATCTCAGTCCTTGGGTGTCTTGTACAGAGTATTCTTCAGCTGGTATTAGGACAATTAGGCGTCTTACATCTCTCTGAAGGATGGTGGCAGGGATTTTTGTTTTAGCCTGCTGCTTTGTATGTTTCATTGGGACTGGATAGCTTGGGAAGACTTTTATGCCGGCATCTCTGACAATTCCTTTGCCGTCTTTGTTGATTTGAACCACTTTGCCCAGCGTATATTGACCCCTCAGGGCGTTCTGGTCAGCCACCCACACAATGTCACCAACCGCTACATTCCTTTCCTTCGTATGCCATTTGCTCCTTACGAATAAGTTGGGACCCGCCAGCTGGCACCATTTTTTCCAGAATTTTTTAACTTCTGACTGGATGCTTTGGAGCCTTTTAAAGGAGTAACCTTCAAAGTCAAAACTGGCCAAGTTTCCCTTTGGGCTTGCCCGTCCGAGGAGGAGACTGTTGGGACTGATGTAGTTTATACACTCTTCTCTGCTTTGCACTCGAGCATCTATGGGCCTTTCGTTCACACGAGGTTGGTAGCCATGAACAGAAATGTTTGGAATTTCACTCCAGGTGAAGATACTGTCTCCAGCCAGATTATGCAGGGCTCTTTTGACCAGCCGAACTGCTGCTTCAGTGGCGCCGTTTCGGTGCGGAGAGTTTGCCGGGTGGATTTTCCATGACCACTCTGACCCATGTTTTGCTGCTTCATTCTCAAGTTCTTGCTTGTCCACTCTGTCAAGGTACTCATACAGCTCTTTCAGTGCTGGTTTGGCTCCTATAAAGTTCGTTCCTGAATCTGACCAAAGTTTCTTGGGGTGACCTCTGAGTGCTGTGAACCTTTGGAAGGCCAGAAGGAAACCTTCAGAGGACTGGTCACTGACAATGTCTGTTTGAATGGCTCTTGATGCCATGCAGCAGAATACAATGCCCCATACTTTAAGTTTGGTTCTTTTCTTCACCTCGTCTTTTACCATGAATGGTCCAAATAGATCTACAGTGGTGTATTCGAAAGGCAGGGCTGGAGTTATCCTTTCTGGAGGAAGATCACCCATGATTTGCCGACAAGTCTTTGCCTTGTTCTTCCTGCAGATTACACAGCTGTCAACAACTTGTTTTGCAAGTCTCCTTCCCTTGATAATCCAAGCTTTTTTTCTCATTCTGAGGAGAGTTCCTGCAATTCCCTCATGATTTGCTTTGTGAGCTTCTCTGGCCAGCAAGGTGGAAAGCCAGTGTTTGAATGGTAGGATAGGTACAGCCGTATGTTCCTCCATAAAAGACTGAAATCTTCCTCCACACATTAATAAGCCATTGTCATCTTTGTACACACAGCCAGCCTTTTAAGTGATATATCAGAAAAAAAGTTTGTCCTTCTTGTGCTGCTAGAAAGAGATCTCTGAGGGCTTCTTGGCGCTCAGCAACAGTGAGTACTGGTGAGTGTTCTTCAGCTTTGCTTCTATGTTTCTATTTTCTTGAGCCCAGATTTGAGCAGCCCTCCAAGTCCAAGCCACAGTATTAATCAGCCTTTGCAAATTACTGAATTTCTCCAGAGTGACAAGATTCTTGACCCAGCCGGTTGGTGCCCTCTTTCTCTGATCAAACTTGAGATTTTTTCTTTCCAGACCTACGATTTGCTGTGTGTTCTGCTTTGTCTGGCTTCTGGTGGTAACAGCAGTGAAAGATTTCCTTTGGAGCTGGTCCACCTTCTCCTTTGCCTGAGCTGCAACTTCTTTGGGAGACTTTATTGGCCATTCTTCAATTGGTAACTTCAGGAAGTCAGGGCCCATTTTGCCAAGTGGAACCTTCCTTTAAGTCTCTTGCTGAACTACCCCTCTGGTGATGATGTCAGCAATGTTTAGGTCGCCCAGAACCCACCACCAATCTTTTACTGGTGCAGTCTTCTGAATTTCTCCAACCCGGTTAGCAAAGAATGTTTGGTACCCATAGCTGTCTCTCTGAATAGCTCCCAGTACCGTCTGGCTGTCCACTAGATGAAAACCACCGCTCCACCTGCATTCTTGATTGTTTCTCTCAAAAATACTTTGCGAAGTCGGGCTGCAAAAACTGCTCCACAGACTTCAGCTTTTACAGCTTCACCTTTTTGGTCTAGTGGTGTTAGTTTGGCCTTTGCTTCCACAAGCCGGATTTCAGCTCCATGTGCAGTGGTCCATCTCAGGTACAATACAGCCCCGTATGTTTTGTCACTGCCATCAGAAAATGTTATTGCAACTGGTCTGTCTCTCCAATCAGCAGGCGTGATACTTCTGAGGAATCTTATTTGACTCAAATCTGCATATTCTTCGAAGAGTTTTGACGGCCTCATCTCTCAGTCCCTCTGAGAGAGGTTTTGTCCAGGTTTCTTGAGTCATTTTTCCCACACCAGTTTCTTGGAAAGCCCTTCTCACCAGGATGGGCACCTTTCTGCTTTAGAGGAGTTACCAGGCCAATTGGGTCATATAGCCCCGCCACTTGGCTCAATAGCTCTCTCTCTGCTTAGGGGATCAGGTGTTTGATGCCTTATCTCCTCCTTTGTAAGATTTTTTCCGAGTCTCATCTTCTTTCTCTTCTTGGAGAAATTGATTGATGTAAGCATATACAGCATGTCCTTCTGTGCATCATAGCCAACCCCAAGAGCTTTATTATCTTCATCTCTCATTTGGTTGGGGAAGAATGACAGTTTTGTTATGAGCAGTGTACTCTGTCTGCTGGACCTCTCCTGAACTTAGTTGCCTCCCACTTTGGCCAGACCACACCCAGGGTTTCAAAAAGAAACCTCCAGCATTTAAGATCTTTTCAACTCCTCCAGTAATCTTGACCAGACCCTCTAGGCTGTTGTGAGAAGTGAGTATATCATCCACATAACTGTCTTCCTCTAGAACTCTGCGCTCTTCTGTCATGTGGGTAAACTCTGGCAGCTTAGCAGTTTCTCTCATTGCCAGTTGCGCTATGCACCCTGCTGGTCTGTCCCCGATATTGACTCTGGTAATGGCATACTCTTCAATATCATCTTCCATACAGTCTCTCCAGAGAAATCTATGCAGATGCATTTCGCGGTCTTCCAGCCAGACTGAGTTGTACATCTTCTTGATGTCTCCCAATGCAGCATGTACCCCTTGTCGGAATCTAAGTAGTACGGCTCTGATGGGATTCAGTACGTCTGGACCTTTGAGCAGAATATCATTCATACTTTGACCTTTGAACTTCTGGCTACTGTTCCACACCAGTCTTACAGGAGTTGTTACAGAGTGAGGGTTTGGGGCAATTAGATGACTCACATACCAGACAGGGCCTTTCCAATCTGTTTTTATTTCTTCTGTGAGTTTTATAGCAGCATGTCGTTCCACCATCTCATGAACTTGAGCAGTATACGCAGCTTTCCACTCTGGCTCTTTGTCCAGCTGTCTTTCCGTCCTCATGAACGTTGCTTGAACTGCTTCTTTGTTGTTTGGGAGGAAAGAAGGATCTTGTGTCCATGGATACTTTGCATCCCAGTGTGGAGTATTAACATGAGCATCTCCTCTCACATAGGTAAGTCCTTCTTTAATAACTTCCAGCTCTCTTTCTTCAGCCAGTGTCATTTCCTTGCCTCCAGGCTGACAATTGCCACATCGACATCCCCCACACTTTGGCTCGCAGGAAGCACCAATGCTCTCCCACCTCCACCACTCGAGGAAGTCCTTTGATGTACCAGTTGCAACCATGGTACTGGCAGTCTTGTGTGGCGGGATACTGTGCGGATCTGAATGCTTTATCACCTCTTCGTATCTCACTGCTGCAGTTCGCATTGATCGTGCAAAGTGGGTCTTGGAATTATGTGCAGCTATTTCCACATGCTCAAATAGATCAGGATGAGCACCACCAACTGTTTTTCCAAGAGGGCTATCCCATAAAACAAGATCCCCCACAACTTTCTCTCTCTGAGGTGCCAGCCTCCCTTCTCGGTGACTTATTAGGAGCTCAACCTCACTGGGACGCTGCAGATCCTCTACTCGGACATCGGGGAAGAAGGAGTGAAGCTTTTCAGGTTCGACTTCTTTGTGCACCTTGGCAATTTCATCCAAACCATAGCAAACAAGCTCATGTGACATTTCCACACCCGGTGCCGTCTTAATGCGGACTCTGAGAAGGTAACGTTTTGTCTTGACAGACAAGGTCATCCCACCAACTCCATACAGCATTAAGGTCACTTTTTCACTTCTCAGTCTGAGTCGGTCAGCAGCCTTGTGAGTAATATAATTAGTGTCAGAAGCAAGGTCTATTAGGGTTCCAATCTTCTGACCTGCATTTGCTGTGACCTCCAGTAACATCAAAATGACTGGTAGCTCTTCAAGATCATTGTGTGCCATTAGCTGAGATGGTGGTGTGTTGCCAACTCGGGCACTCCCATTTGTGAACGCCTTTCTGCACCGCTCTGCCATGTCTGGAGATAACTCCATCAGGAATTGTTCTTGCTCTGTGGTTAGATTGCTTTTCCTGTCACCGCTTTTCCTCTCTTTGCTTTTGTCAGTTTCTCTTGGGCAAAGAAGGTAATGGTGATCGTTTGGACCTCCTTCTTTGCATTCTTTGTTCCTGCAGATGTATGTATTCGTGCAATCTCCCTCTGTATGCCAGCCAAGACAGATTCTGCATGCACCAAGCCTTTTCAGAGTGACCTTTTTCTCTGGAACACTCAGTGATTTGAATTTTCTACAAAAGAAAAGCTTGTTGAAATGTTTTCCTTCACCACATACAGCACATGTTCTCTCAAGTTCTTTTTCTGTGTAGTTTTGGTGGTAGCATATTTCTTTTCTTGTCTTCGTGTAGTATAGTCTGCTTTGTCTACAGCTCTGAGTTGTTCCAGCCTTTCTAGTACACCCTCTTGTTTTTTCAAGAATGTGAGAAGCATGTCAAAGTGGTTATCAGATTCCACTCCATTACTGGGTTCTAACATGAAACTGAGCCAGTCACGCTTCACAAAGTCGGGGAGCTTACTCTCAATTGTTCTTATAACGAGTGGATTTTTAATTGCGCCAACATTGTTCAGATCTGTCAGGTCAGCAAGGGCTTTCTCCACTGCTTGAATCAGCTCAATCACTTTGCGTGGTTGATTTCCTCGCACAGGTGGTAATTTTTCAAGGTCTTCAAGGATCTCAATAGCTATTGCTGATTTGTTTCCATATCTGTTTTTCCAGCACTCTGAACATGTCCTCAGAAGAGGAGTAAGATGACAATCTCAGGTCTTTTACAAGTTTGTCTTCCACACTGTTCAGCAGTTGGATTTTTCTGACCTCAGCTGACCCGGTTGGTTCACCCTGCTTTTGCAGATTTTCCCAGTCCTTTCTCCATCTATAAAAGTCTCTTTTGTCTCCACTGAATTTTGGTAGTGAAGTGGGCTTTATCTTCACGATTGGGATCATTGGAGTAGGTGTTGCAGGTCCCCCGTTAAAACCAGTAGCTGCTTCTCCAGTCTGCTCTGCAACCCGCCTTGCGGTCACAAACTCTGCCTTCCTTAGCTCAAGTTTGAGTTTCAGAGTTTTTAATGCAGCAATTCTGTCATTGAGAGTCCTCCGCTCCTCTCCCAGGGAATCCATCTTTCCCAGGTTCAGCATTGTATCAGTGGTGTCTTTGAGTCTTTTCTCCAAAATATCCATATGAACACCATAACTCTCCACATTTATACTGAGAATAGGTAAATCACATGTCCTTTCCCCAATCTCTTCAGCTTCCAAGATGGATGTTTGGACTTCAGTCTTCCCATATTTTGACCACAAGGTTGCTTGCACAGTCTCTCTTATGAGTTTGAATTTTCCTTCAGCTTCTTCGGCTGTTTTTTCAATCTCTTCCTGTTGTTCAAACAATTGTGGGTCTTTCTCTTTTAATTCATCACATAGTAATGCAGCCAAGTAATTGTCATTAGATTCAAAAAGTTCTGTGAGTCGTTCAGATAGTTTATTGAATTCATCCAATATCTCTTCTTGTACCATACCGTCCAAGTCTCTTGTGACCATGTTAACTTGTCTTGTGAAAGAGGCTTCTTGCAATAGTGCGCTCTTTTTGAGCTGTTTTGATTGACTTGTCTTCAGCCATGTTTCCTTCTTGGCGTCCTCCTTAGCATTGGATTAAGCTTTTTGCTTTTCCCACTTTGTGCTTGCACGCTTGGTTTTCGACTGTCAAGTCTTTATTTCAGGAATGCAGGTTCAACTTGAAAAAACCAGGGAAACAGACACAAGTCTCAACTCGGCTTGAAGTTTTTTATTGAAATAATTTGATTATTTTAGTTGTAGTAGTAGTAGTAGTGGTATTTGTAGTTGTTGTAGCAGTAGCAGTAGCAGTAGCAGTAGCAGTAGCAGTAGCAGTAGCAGGTCGAAAACCTTCAAAAAGACAAACGTGTAATAAAATTAAATTTACATTTCACAGTGTCATCAGTCATAATCCATTTTACTTTTAATTAATACACTTCAATTATGATATTATCTATATATATATAATATTTACTGTATTTTATAATATCCACTATACATTTCACACATGAACCCAAATAGCTATCATTTTAACCCATCATTTTACCAATAATTTTTCAATCCTATAATTAACTTTTTTATACGGTTTTAACTGGGTGCATGAAATGTAATATTTGAAGATACATAAATACATTGTTTTTTAATTGCTAAACATATTTATATATTTAACTAGAGCTAAAACTTAGGATTTACATCATTTTCTTTAAATCAGATTTACTAAATAAGCAATTTAGTTATTTAACTTAACTCTTTAGCATTTTTAAACTTAAATTTTAATTTATTTACAGTTTCTTTTAAATTTTAAACTAATTTTTAAAGTTAAATTTACTCACCAGTAGGTGTCTCTGTGTTTCCCCTCACATTCCTTGGTTTGGTCTGATTTTTTTGAGCACACCTGGGCCTCATTAAATGATTATAAGAGACACCCCTGGTTACCTGGTTTTTGGTCTTGCTGCCATCTACTGGCCAGACTCAAAATAACCTAATCAACTAATAAAAAAGGGAGGGGAGGAGGGGGAGGAGCGGTGAAGAGGAAGAGGAGGAGCAGAGGTGAGAGGAGACAGGGCTCAGGAGTGGAGGTGAAGACTTGGTGTAGGGGCTGGGCTTTTTGACTTGACAGCCAGACTGGCACCACCTAGTGCCTCTGCTCAATTTAATTTCTCTCCAGTGAGTGGGTCAGGAATTGGAATACACTAGATGGTTTGCAAGAATCCTGGAAGTTGTAGACCACGCACCCTCCAATCAGCGAAGAGCTGTGAAGCCATGACGTCAAACTCAAGCTCCTGCCTGGGTCCCTTTTGTGGAACAGTACAACAGTAAACAAAGCGGTTGAGATGGATGTAGACGATATAAACTTCCATATTTTATTGCACCTTTAATTCGTAAGTTCATCTCGCAGGAACGACAAAGATTGTTGACAGACATGTTCATTCTCTGCTTTGTTTGCTGCTGTGCCGGCAATTACTTGGACACCACTGAGCGTTCTGGTGCATTACATACCAACGACCAAATAGGTTTGGTTAAATAGGATTGGTTAAATAAAAAAAAGTACCCGCCTACCGTTGAGCGAATGAATCCTAATGCTGCGAGGTCAGACAGTTTCTGCAAAGTGAAACCAGGCTAATAATTTTGTTACAAATTTTTAAAAATCTACTACTCTCCAGTGTGATTGCTGTGATCTTTGCTGTGGTGATGTTTACATCAGCGTCTGCTCCTACTGGGCACCGTATTTTTCTAACTTGTTTCTTCATGAAGTTATTTTAGATGAATATTGACACTTAGAATACACAAATTATAACACAATGGTTCCCATATGTTATAGATCAGATCTACGTAACAGACATGAGCACAATGTCTTCTTTAAGCAGTTCTGGAGATCAAAATATGTCAACTGTGTACTGCCAGCATCTACTTCGCAAATGTTTTATTATCCGATAATCAGAAAGTTGTTGCAAAAATCTGCTCTGGCCTGGGCTGTTCTGCTCAGAAAGTTGTGAAACGCATTTACAATAGCTTCAGAAGTTGGTACCAGAAAATGCAAAGTAAGAAAATGTACGGTGGGCCGGTCTGTCTCAGAACACATTTGGTCATTTCATTTCCAACATGTCGGATTGAGTGAGGGCGGGTTTGTTGGTCCAACGGTGGGCCGGTCCAGAGAAAAAATGCCAGGACCGAGTTTTGTTCCCAGTCCGACTCTGGTTGGTACTACAGCATTATTCTACCCCAAAAACGTAATTGTAGCCAGTTGAAACAGCTATAAGATTAATATGGCAAGTCTGCAGAGCCAATCCCTATCAAATCTTTTAATTTTATTTTAATTTTATTATGCATAGACCCCATTCAAATAAAATGCTTTATCAGTGGCTATGAATACATTCGGTGACAGCTCACACTTTATTTTCAGGTGCTGTTTCTGTCTGTTGTTGTAAATTGCTTCCAAATGATGTGGGATGGGGGTAATACGTGTCTGTGAAAGGACTCATCATGACAGTAATCACAAAGCAGCACAGGCAGGAGGACGCTGGGTTAAAACTCGTTCTCGCTACTGGCAATTTGACTCGCAGGGGACAAAGATACAAGATGACTCATGCAATTCAGATGGCCAAAAGAACTGCTAACTGTAACAGGGTTGGGGTACTATGTGGTAAAGGTATTATGCACTGATTTAGCCATATTATAATGTTTAAAAATATCTGTAATTTGTCGCCTGGGATCCAAAATACACACTTCTTCAAACATCATGTACAAACAAAGTGCAGCCAATCCCCATATAAAAGTATATTATGTGTTTATGCGGTCTCAACATTAACAAAATATCACAAGAGGAATTATAAAGCTATATAGCAGAAACACACAGAATCCAATATTTTAAACTTAAAAATAGTTGCCAGTTTTGCTTTGTCATAAAAACAGTGGTATACACACTCAGATTTTTAAAGAAGAGATAGTGTTGTTGTGTCTGTTTTTTCTGTAGTTATAATCTACAACAACCAATATTTTTAATTATGTTATAATTTGCACATTTTAAGTCACAATATTCATCCAATCATCAATCAAAGAAATAGGAAGTGTTAGAAAACAGCGGTGCCCAGTGGGAGCTGATGTCGCCATAAACGTCATAACAAAGAGAAGGGCGACTTCGATGGATAGATGCACTAGCGAATAGCAGATTTATTTATTTATTTTTCATCCATTTTCTTCCACTTATCCGAGGCAGGTTCACAGGGGCAGCAGTCTAAGCAGGAACTCCCAGACTTCCTTCACTCCAGACATTTCCACCAGCTCCTCTGGGGGACCCCAAGGTGTTCCCAGGCCAGCTGAGAGACATAGTCCCTCCAGCGTGTCCTGGGTTTTCACTGGGGCCTCCTTCCGATGGCTCAGGATCAGAACACTTCCCGAAGGAGGTGCCCATGAGGCTCCTCCCATGACTGAGCTCCTCACCCTAATACTAAGGGAGCGCCCAGCTAGCCAGGTTGGTGCCTAAGTGCCTCTGCTCAATTTCATTTCTCTCCAGCAACTAGGTCAGGAATCAGAATAATCTAGACGGTTTGCAAGAACCCCAGAAGTTGTAGACCGTACAGTGCCCTGTCAGTGAAGAGCTGTGAAGCCATGACGTCAGACTCAAGCGCCTGTCTGGGTCCCTTTTATGGTACAGCACAACAGTAAACAAAGTGTTGGAAATGATTCCCGAGATCGAGGATTTAAAGCCGGAACAAAGAGAATGTTTGGTGAATTATTTCAAGGGGAAAGACGTTATTGCCCTTCTTCCTACGGGATTTGGCACATTACATACGTCACGACCAAATAGCAGCGATTTGTTACATAAAAAAAGTACCCACCTACCGTTGAGTGAATGAATCCTAATGCTGTGAGGTCAGACGGTTTCCACAAAGTGAAACCAGCTGATGAATCAGGCTAGCACCCAGCCACACTGCGAAGGAAACTCATTTCGACCGCTTTTATTTACGGTCTTGTCCTTTCAGTCATTACCCAGAGCTCATGACCATAGGTGAGGAACATAGATCGACCAGTAAATCGAGAGCTCTGGCTTTCGGCTCAACTCCCTCTTCACCCCAACGGTCCAATACAGCGACCGCATCACTGCCGACGCTGCACCAATCCACAGTATCTCAGGGTGTTTTTTTATTTTTTTTCCTTTGTACAAAAATGACTACGCGAAGTTGCTGAATCCTATGTGTATCCCTGATTAAGACGATAAAATTGGAGAACGAAGTAAGTACAGAGCAGTGGTGGTGAAAACGGGAGCTGAGCACAGTATGGTGTCTCGAAAATAACTGATTAAAGATGACTCAAACATGCACAAATTACTCCAAATACAGCTTCAGCGTGTAAATGAGAAGGGAAACAACAATAACAAGGTTAAAAGCTCTGAAAAGTCGATTTTGCAGAATAGGTCTGCTTTAACAAGATTTGGTAAACGTGGCTGATAGATTAGTATCTTAATGGCGAGTGTAATAGAATTAGCATTGAACGCCACTTCTCTAGTTTAATGTCTATGGTGTCACTTGCTTGTTTCCATGGAGACTGGTTTTATGCCATTTTGTGAAACAACAGACCTTTTTCACGACTGGAAGTGCCATGATGTCGGGTTAACGTCAATTCTGGTTAATGCTTTTCTGTGGCAAAATATCTGTGTCACTGTCTGGGGTATTTTCCATCAGCTTCATAAATCTGCCCCATCACCAAATCTTCATCCAACAGGGTCCACAAAGGATAAACATTCTTCCATGAAACGTTTATCCACAACTATAAAAGGTAAGAAACACGAAAGCTTAAAGGAGAAAAACGACGAGCATTAGTGAACTACTGAGCAAAGTAATTCATTAATAAGACCCCGTTTACACTAAAATGAATCCGCGTATCAGTGTATCGGAAACGATCTGCGTACAGACACGTCTTTTCTGTATCCGCAATCAAAGCGTTCCCTGTTCACACAGTAACGCAGAACCGCCTGAAACGCAAGTCACGTGACAGGCTGGTGTCACGTCTTCACACCATCCCGACGTCACGGGAGCGGTAAAAACAAGGAAGTCTGAAGTTGCAGCAGCTGATTTTGAGCCGAGGGAGATGACAAGTGTAAAAACAGTCTTTTCGTGGACCAACGACGAGGTTCAGATTTTACTTAGCGTAACACTGGATTTTAAGATGAGCACGGCGGCTCAGAGTGAGGACTGACTTCTGTGTCCGCAAGCTTCTTAGTGTTTTGGTGCTGAATTAGCCTACTTCATGGCACATAGAACTACATCAGCGTATCAGTGTATCAGCGTTTTCAGGCGTCCACACGGTGCCAGATCAGATCCATATTCAAGCTGACGGCACCAGATCGTTCCGTCTCTGGAGCCGTTTTCCATCGATTAGTGTGGACAAACACTGCATCCCCAATGAAAACAATTCGAATATGTATTAGTGGTGATGGGGCCTAAGTAACTTATTAACTCAGACTGATTCAAGAATTAAAATAAAAAATCTATTTCATGATGTTGATATTAGCACAGGTAGAAAGATTTGTGCTGTTTGAATGCTACAGATGTTCACAGATGACATGTTTAGCATTTAAACTTTCTAAGATAATATCTACATTATGAAATCGATTTGTAATTTTAATAGTAAAATCAGTCTGAGTTAACAAGTTACTTATGTTTTATTCGTGACCATAATGTTAGTTTTGTTCTCTAACGCGTCATCGTTGTTCTCCTTTAAATTCCTGTCTTTCTTACCTTGATAGTTGTGGATAAATTGTTCATGTTAGAATGTTTATCCTTTGTGGACCTTGTTGGATGAAGATTTGGTGATGGGGCAGATTTATGAAGCTGGTTTCCACAGATATTTTGCGACAGAAATCATTAACCGTAAGTCATGTTTACACTACATTGCGGTACTTCTGGCCTTTGTGAAAAAGGTCTATTTGGATATCCCTCACATTTTTTGTTAACTTCTACAAATCCATTAAACGTGCTGTACCTGTTTTTACTTTTTAAAACATGAAAAACAGAACAAGTTCATTCCAAAGTGTTTGTAGTGGTCTAAAGTTATTCCTCACTTTATGCATTCCGAACATCATAATTATCCACGGTGATGACTTTATAAGAGCTTTTCACAACTTTCAGAGACCAGATTTCAGAGAGTTTGTAGTCACAGTAATACTAATGGCAACTGGCATGTTAACTGTGCACTTCCTGATGATCAGAGAATAAAAATCTTCATAATAAAGTGCAGACAGTACACAGTGAATTTATTTTGACTTCAAGAACTGTACTGGACACATTTAGCTCAAATACATGGTGAAAATTTTAATTAGTTTTATGTTATTGTTATGTCTGTTGTCTTCATTATTGTCTTATTGTTGAATCCACAAATATATATATAATAGTATTTTTTGTGTGTGTATTGTAAGCTGAAGAGCCCATGGTCAAGACTTCCTCCATAATACACGTACAGTATATATATATATATTTCGAAACCTAATTTACGGTAGAGCACCATCTGACCTTTACCCAGCCCAGCGTGACGCTCAGTGGGGCCAGTTACCTAAAGGCTGAACCGAGCTAAGATGGGCGGCCGATCAATACGCTTATACAAGGCACGTGGGCTATGGCATTGTCAATACAAAAGAACATTGTGGAAAAGGAATAAAGAGGAGTCAAGATTCATTAAAGCTTCTACATTACGAAAAACTGTGAGCTTTAAGTCATGTTATAATGTTGTTGCGTCCTCAAAAACAGACCTGGAAATGTTTTTGTTTCATTCACATGTGAAAAATTATCATTTGTTAGGGGTGTAACGGTACACAAAAATCACATTTCAGTACGTACCTCGGTTTTGAGGTCAAGGTTCAGTTCATTTCGGTACAGTAAAACAATTAGTTTTAACATTATACAAACGGGAAAATGAAATAAATGTAAAGTGCTGCTTGGTAATACTAATAAGTTCAATAAAATATACTCAAAAAAGCAACAATTGTATGAAATATTATAAAAAAAAATAAATTCCTTGTAAACAGTAAACAAAACTTTTCAAAAAGTAACGTGCAGCACCAACATTTCCAGCGTGAACTTTTACTCAATCTTCATATTTATGGCCAGGAAAAAACAACTTGTCACATTGTCTGCAGTAAGTGCAGCAGCAGTTGAACGTGAGGGTGAAAGTGAAGACCGCAGCGTGGCGACCATAGTTAGGGTTAGCGTTTTCAAGGATTCATGTGGTTTGGAGGGACATAGTCAAGACAGGGGGCAGCTGTTGTCAAGGCGGCTGCACTAATTATAAAGCGCTGTGGGAAACACTGCCACCCCAATCACGGATGAGTCCCCTCGTGAATATTAAAGTGTGTAGCTGCACAGGTAGAGGCGGAATATAAAGACACTAAAACTGCATGAAGTCACTCGTGCACAGCGCTGCACCAAACCAAATGCCCTGTACTGAAACGATTTGGCACGAGCACATGTACCGTCACAATCCTATCATTTATTATTAGTCTGTCTACATCTCCAAAGCTCAAAATGCTCTGTTCCACTTTGTGATGTCATGTAGTGGTAGTTTTCAAGTTAACAGCTACCTTTTCCCTTTTGTTCAGTAGAGATCGGCAATTCCTGCACTTAAATCATCCAAAAGATTCTAGTGAAGGTCTATGGAGTTTAAAAACACAGAGTGCGTATACATGCACATCAGTATCCCGGTTATTAGCCATATCCCGGTTATGTCAGTATTCGGGTTACTGCGTTTACATGCGCACTGAGAAACCGGGACACTCATATCCGCGTATACATGATCAAATGGAGTATCCCGGTTTCTTGACATAATCTTACAAATGCGCAAGTGCAAAAATGAACTTAAATCAATTTCATAAACCAGGAAAAATACAAACCGTGAGCTCCTTTAGCATAAGAAGCTAAGGAGCTACGAGATGTCCCACAATCCACTGCACACATCAAACCCAACAGATTCTTCATTAAAATCTTCTGCATAAATAAACTCAACTTTACAACATATAAAACAAAACCACATCAGCAGGTTTGATCATTATAATTCAGCTTTGATCACATTTGTTAACATTTTACAGAAACCAAACTTAAAACCACATGACTAATTAGCATAAACTGTTAGCGGCAATAAAAACTGCTCGCTCCTTGTGCTGCTGATGTGGTTCAGCTTCTTTTGGACTAAATGACATGACTCAGTGGATTATGTGTGTTCTTTTTATGACAGAAGAGGTGCTAATGATGGTAAATCTGTTCTGTGAGTATATCTATAGGAGATAGTTCATGTTTTAGTTTTTCAGCGATCACACGAGAGCAGGTCGTACGAGTGCAGTTTGTACGTGTGCAGGTTTAGTGCAGCTCTTAATTTTACAGTCATTTCACTCGTGTGGTCACTTTATTTATGTTGGTCAATTTATTTATGTCGTTACTGTTGTGATGAAAATTGGAAAGTGTCTTTTGGACGCATGTGCACTCAACTTTATGTTGATAAATAGGATACAGGATACTGCGCGTACATGCCACAGTATCCTGGTTACTATCGGAATAAACCAGCTACAGTAACCCGGTTTCTTATAACCGGGATACTGAAAACGGGTTACTGCATATACATGCACCATCATCATAACCGGGATACTGATGTACATGTATACACACTCACAATGGAGCATTTCCTGTATAAAAAGGTGGAACGGGGTGTTTTCTGTTTGAGAGAACTCAGCCTAAATATGGAGGATTTGTGTGTTAAACATGTGAGAATGAAACAAAACACAACTCCGCCTCTGTTTGTTATGAGGTAAGAACACGGCAAACACGGCTAAAAGCTCACAAGTACTTTTTGTGTAATAATAGAACCTTAGTTTAAGTCTTAATCATTCCACATGTGATGTAGTAGTATTTTAGTATCAGACTGTCTGTAGCTCCATCTGCTCCTGTCTGCTCCTGTCTGCTCCTGCCTGTCCTCTGTGAGTCTCCCCTGAGGCACCTGACACACTTCTCACAGTCAGTCTGTAATTAATCTGTGCTTTTCTCCTCTTCCCGTGGCAACATGTTTTTAACTAACAGCTCATTTAGAAACACGTCTGTATCAGAAAGTCTTTACTCAAGAACTACATATAACAGTATACAGCATACAACTTATATTTGACGGGAAAGAAATTTAATGCCATACTGTTAAAAAGCCCATATTACGCTATTTTCTGATCTGTTATAATGTTGTTTCCTCATCACAAACAGACCTGGAGTTGTGTTTTGTTTCATTCACATGTTTAACACACAAATCGTGCATGTTCAGGCTGAGTTCTTCTCTCAAACAGAAACACTCTATTCCACCTTGTGATGTCAATACAGGATGTGCTCCACTGTGTTTTTAAACTCCATACACCTTGACTAGAATCATTTGGATGATTTCAACCTTGGAACTGTCAATTCTACTGAACAAAAGGTTAAACAGTTAGCCTGATTTATCACCCTTGATAACATTCACCAAACATTCTCTTTGTTATGGCTTTAAATCCTCGATTTTGAGAATTACTGCCAACACAGAATGTCTGTCTTCATCTACATCCATCTCGACCGCTTTGTTTACTGTTGTGCTGTTCCACAAAAGGGACCCAGACAGGTGCGACGAGTTTGACATCATGGCTTCACAGCTCTTCGCTGATTGGCTGACGTACGGTCTACAACTTCCTCGGTTCTTCCAAACCGTCTGAGCTGGGAAGGAATTTGTGACATATCATCAAGGATTGTGCACTTCTGGAAAAGTTTTTGATTGTTGGCAGGGTGATAGGTATGGGCCTAAGGTTTGTAAAAATCCATGGATACAAGTTGGGGTGCGCCCCCTAGTGGCTGGTATACATGAAATTCAAAATGGCCCCCGGAGAAAAGAGAAAAAGTTGTATTCCACCTTCCTTTTGTCTAAAATTTTTGTATAATGACTTGACTTGATAAAAGGAATGTGATTTCAATAATATCTTCCTATTTAAAGGTCATTGTCATGGTCACTTTTTGCTTGAAAAACAGGCCATATCTCTGAGATGAAATAACATACTGTGTAAAGATCATTCAAGCCTCTAAACCCACATGTTCATTCTTAAAGAATAATATTGAATATGTTATATGGTTTAGATTGTGAGGATTCAGATCAGAGAGTCCTTTTAGGTCTAAACCAACTGGATTTCAGCACTGAAACTGCAACGCAAATGACTCACTCATGTGAGGCTCATTCTGCTTTCTGACTGACTAAGAATAAATGAACATGGCAATTGTTATCAGTAATCAGTATATTTGATGTGAACTTGTCTACATCATATCTGGAGACACAAGTCATTTTTATGGATTTTAAAATCTTAATGTACTCTCTCCTGTACTGTCTTTTCCTTGTGTGTCGGGGCATCTGGAGCAGCACATGGAGCAGAGGTGAGAGCAGAGATGGGGCAGAGGTGTTGCAGTGTGACCAGCCCCTGTCCTGTGCTTCCCCTGGTGTCTGTGTCTGTCCACACCTCCACAGAACAGAACAGAGCACTCTGCATTTACACCTGACCTGCTCCAACAACCCAGCCCCGAGCCAACACCAAGCCACGAATCATCCACTGTCTATAAGTTTTAGAGAGGAACTCAATGTCTTTTGGGGCGTATGATAGATCATTTTACTAAAACACAGTTAAGATCAGTACAGTTAAGATTTCACTAATTGTTAAAATGTTGGTTTACATTTTTACTGCCTGATTGGAAATTATTAGCCTGATTCATCAGCCAGTTTCACTTTGTGGAAATTTAATTTAACCAACTGCTGCTATTTGGTCATGACGTGTGTAATGCACCAAATCCCGTAAGTAGAAGCGCAATAACGTCTCTCCCTTTGATAAAATTCACCAAACAGTCTCTTTGGCTACGTTCAGACTGCAGGGCTTAACGCTCAATTTGGATTTTTTTGTGAAATCTGATGTTTTTGCGAGTTCGTTCACATTTCCAATTATGCGACTTGTATGTGATCTCCAGTGTGAACATTAAACGGCCCAAAAGTGTCTCACATGAGCACTGGAGACACGACGACATCAACCACAGAGAGCGTGCTCTGTGTTTACGGAAGTTGTCCAAACATGGACGCGAGTATTGAGCACCTGGAGATTTTAAGGTTCCTCTCGTACCGGAGCCAGAACATGAACAACTTACTTGTTTTAAGGAGGAGATTGAGAAGGAGAAGGATGAGGTTTTTGGCCATGGTGTTTTGTGGGACAGCGGCAGTAACATCCGTAGAAAGGAACATGTGGATGCAGAGACGTAGCCAAGAGTGGTGAGAGGCGATGTGCTTCGCTTCAGTGACACAGTTTATTAAAAATTTTCACCTACTTCAGCGCAGAATAGTGATGTTTGTGGCTTGTTGATAACGTGTAGGTCGGATGGATGCGCTTTGACCGTTCAGACTGAAGTCACATGTCAAAAGATTTAATATGTATCGGTTTTAGGAGCACATATCCAAGTGGCCTGGGTCGTATTTGAAAATATCAGATCTGTGTCATTAAAAGATCAGATACAGGTCACATAGGGGCCAAAAAATCAGATTTGGGTCACTTCAGGCTGCAGTGTGAACATAGCCTTTGTTCCGGCTTTAAATCCTCGATCTGGTTCAGTCCTGGAATCAGTCCTGGGTTAGTCCTGAGTTAGTCCTGGTTCAGTCTGTGTGTGTGTGTCCAGCATCTCGAGCAATGTTTCTTTTGCTAATGCCTGTGAAGTGATGACAGTTGAGTCGCTTCTGTGAATTCGTATTCGTACTGAAGAAAGCGTAACCGTTTCATTTCGTGATTGTAATTCTTACTTTTCAATTCATATTCTGATGGATGCTTCACATACAATGCTTTTAATCTGTGTGTGATTTATCACGGGCACGGATGGGTGTGGGTTTAACTTTGATATAATCACAGGTAAACGGGCGGGTGTGGTGCTGTACTGTGCGGGTTTGGGTTAGGGTCTTCAAAAATGGATCTGTGGAGGACTCTGCTCCACACACCTTCACTAGAATCATTTGGACATGTCAGCTCTGGAATTTCCAATCATAAAGGATTACTCAAATGTGTGAATGAAACAAAACAACTCCAGATATGTTTTTCAGGAGGTAACGTTATTGTAAGACTAAAAGCTCACAAGATTCAATCTAGCGTAATATAGGACCTTTACTCTCTCTCTTTTTTTCTTTTTACCAGTTCAACTAAGTATAGATTGAACGTTTACGATTGAGCAGAGAAGCAAAAATATATAAAATGTTGTCTTATAATGTTATATATATACAGCAATACTGCTCAATACACTTTACAATATACGTTTCTAAATGGTGGACATGAAGAGAGACGGAGCTACTGATGTGCGCCAGTACCTTCCATACGATTTGATGCTTCTAAAACATCGCAGTCTTAAGCTCTATTCACACGGGACAAGTACAACCTGGGGACGTGTGGTAATTTGTAAATTACCGCCTCACGTTTGCATTTGCTCAGGATAAGTGAAGTCCATAAATTACTCTAGTTTTACTGATATTACAACTCCTGTAGTGTTCTTCTAGGATACCATACATCAGCTATAAAAATAGGAAGGGCAGTTAGTATAAAGGCGACTGGACCAGGACTAGACCAGTACTAGACCAGGACTGAACCAGGACTGAACCAGGACTGGACCAGGACTGACCAGGACTGGACCAGGACTGAACCAGGATTAGACCAGGACTGAACCAGGACTAGACCAGGACCGGTACAGGACTGGACCGGGACTAGTATAGAACTGACTCGAGACTAAATCAGCACTTAACCAGGACTAAACCAGTGTCGATTTAACAGGCCGAATTGTGCGGATCACTCTCCTCCCCCGGTTCTCAGTGTTGATTTAGCGGGCACTCGATCACCCCCGCCCCCTGATATGGAGGATATAGTCTAGTTAGTTATTAGATAGTTATATTATTTAAATGTTCCTTACCACTTGCTGCTCTACACGTCATCCAGGGAATCATCCTGCGAGAATTGGCTGTCTTCTTGGACCTCTTCCCGTTTCTGCAGATCAGTTTACATATCGTGCGATACGGGGCCATATTAGAATTTGTCCCTAAAAAGTTGTCAAAATTGCTAATCCAAACTTCTACCACAGCCTCCATATTCAAGCCGGAAAGAGACGCAATTACCACAACAAACACTGAGATGCAGATTCGCACGGGACTAGTATTATCACTGGACGTCTGTGTTTGGCTAAATATAGTAGGTCATTTGCGTCGTAATTTTTACTTGACAAATTACAGACATGGCGCATTCGCACGGGATTAAGTTTAATTATTGCAATTCACCGAAGGCCCACAGGTTATACTAATCCCGTACGAATAGGGCTTTAGTTACATCGCTACTATGAGGTTATTCCAGGGCCACTCTCCTCACAATCCTCCCCGTTTCTTACTTGTAACACCCTTCAAACCCATGTTGGTGAACGATGGCTCTAAACTGTCCTCACGAGGTCCGCACGGGGCTACCAGTGCATTGAACGACCGCGCAAACGACAAAATGATAACTGAAAACGGCTGACACGGCATGTTTTTTTTCCCATGTAGGAGGATTAGTTGCCTTTGTAATGGTTGTTTTCAAATCATAGAATGTGATACTATCAGGTGGGAGCGGGAAACAGAGGAGCTGTATCGGTTTTATGGCGGTTTCATGAGAGTCGCACCAATAGAAAGTACTAAAACAAATGTTGACGATGTTGACTTTAAACCAGTGGTCAGGGCGTTGATTATAGCGCAGTGCCTCGGACAGGATATTGGTCAGAGGTAGGATTAACTTCTTGGGATTGTTTTAGCAGGTAATGGAATGCCCATTCACAGGGAAAACATGCAAACTACAAATAGACAGGCCTCACTTGGTCTGTAATCAATCTTGACACCGTCTTGTTGTGAGGCCAGAGAACTATAGCCCCTCAGCCTCCATGTCAACGATAAACCTGGTAATAAACGTCATTTTTTAAAAAGTCTCTCCACTTGAACCTGAGTTGTTGCCCGATAGTGTCATTCCTCTACTTCAGGGGTCTCCAACCTTTTTCCTACTGTTGACCTACTTTTACAAAACGAAAATGCCAGAGAGCATATATAAAAGTGAGCATATATAACAGCCACGGCAAGTCTTAGATGAGGTACAGTTAGATGCTTATAAAACATAAACCTCTTTCCATTTATTAGTGTACAAAATTACGCATCAAAATGATACATGAACAATGGTAAAAAGTCGCTTGATTCATCGGCTGGTTTCACGTTCGTGGGAAGTGTCTGACCTCGCAGCGTTAGGATTTTTTCGCTTGACGGTAAACGGGTACTTCTTTTGTTTAACCAATCACTGCTGTTTGGTTGTGGCGTATGTAATGCACCAAATCCCGTAGGAAGAAGGGCAATAACCTCTTTCCCCTTGATAAAATTCACCAAACATGCTCTTTGTTCCGGCTTTAAATCCTCCTGGAACCGTTGCCAACACAGATTGTCTTCATCTACATCCATCTCGACCGCTTTGTTTACTGTTGTGCTGTACCACAAAAGGGACCCAAACAGGCAAGACGGGTTTGACATCATGGCTTCTCAGCTCTTCGCTGATTGGTCAGTGCGCGGTCTGCAACTTCCAGGGTTCAAGGGGCAAACCATCTAGTGTATTCCGATTCCTGACTTAGTCGCTGGAGCGAAATGAGATTGAATGGAGGCACTAGGTCAGGTCCTGGTTAGGAAAAAAGGCATTTAATTCATCAAATTGTACCTATTCAGCACAATGCGTGTAATTCAGAAATCCCTTGGTGAGCTACTTAGAAGGGGATGGAGAGCTACAGGTTGGAGACCCCTGCTCTAGTTCCTTGTATATTACATGTACAGGATATGTGTGACTGGGAGCTTTTAGAATGGCACTGTCGGTCAAAGTTGCCAATGCCTAAACCCACAGTTAGAGGACACAAGTTCTTCTCATTCTCAGTATGTGGACAGGCCATGTCACATGTGAAAGCTCCCTCAGGCTGCACTAGCACTTACAAATAACTGGCTGCAGGGGCTGGGGTTTAGGTAGTGACCATTCAGATCAGAGAGGCACTTGAGGTTTAAAACAATTGGATTTGTATTTCAGCACTGAACCTAGCAACCTTAATCAGAGACTTCTGGAAGGCTCATTCTGGATTCTGATTGGATAACCATCTTGAGAACCAAAACATCAAATTATAACATATACACGTTTACCATCATGTCCAGTGTTTTTGTCATTAAAAGCCCACCATGTAACTTTTCTGCCCAAAAATAAATAAAAGCATGGTTTACTATTTTAGATGGTTTTATTACTCTGAAAAACACTGTCAAGTCTTTACTTTTGGAATGTAGGTCCAACTTGAAAAAAACAGGGAAATAGACAAGTTTCAACTCGGCTTGAAGATTTTTATTGAAATAATTTGATTCCTTTAGTAGCAGTAGCAGTAGCAGTAGTAGTAGTAGTAGTATTTGTAGTTGTAGCAGCAGCAGTAGTAGCAGCAGGTCGAAAACCTTTAAAGTAAACAAATGTGTAATGAAATTAAATTTACATTTTACAATTTCATTAGTTATATAATCTATTTTAATTAATACACTTAAATTATAAATACTTATTCTTTATATATAATATTATAATATTTATTGGATTTATTTATAATATTTAGTATACATTTTATACATGAACTTAAATAGCTAAAATTTTAACCAATTTTTAACCCTAACTTGTTTTAAATGACTACATGATATGTACTTTATATTATTTCAAGACAAATTTTGATAAATAAATACACTGTTTTTTTTTGTTTTGTTTTTTTTAAATTGCTAAATAACATGTATATATTTTTAACTAGAGCTACTTTAACTTAGAATTTACATCATTTACTATAAATCAGATTTACTACTTTATAACATTACATTTATTTATACATTTCCTCACCAGTGTCTCTGTTTCCCCTCACATTCCTTCGTTTGGTTTGTGTTTGTGTTTGTGCACCTGGGCCTAATGAAATGATTCCAGAGACACACCTGGTTACCTGATTGTTTTTCTTGCTGCCACCTACTGGCCAGACTAAAAATAACCTCATCAACTCATAAAAAGGGGGAGGGGAGGAGCGGTGAAGAGGAAGAGGAGGGAGCAGAGGTGAGAGGAGAGAGGGATCAGGAGTGGAGGTGAAGACTTGGTGCAGGGGCTGGGCTTTTTGACTTGACAAACACAATGTCTGTTACTATTTGTCTGCCACCTCCACAAAACTGACTCTTAAATGTTTCTCCTTTGGCTATAATATTCCACAGTAGAGCTTAAAACTCACTTAACTCCATGGAGAATGTTCCAAAGTATGGTTTTAACTTTCTTTTTCCATGGAATCATACACCTGACATGCCACCACTGGAAAATGCTCCAGGTCAGGTATGTTTTAAGTGAGGAAACCGCGTTTTCACACAGATTAAAAATAGCGTAATATGGGCCCTTTAAGAACTAGTCAATACTAAAATCAATAGTAGTACTTTCTTTCCTTCACATCTCAGACAAGCCATGAAATATTTATAAAGAAAAAAAATCCACGTACACAACCTTTGATACTAAACGTGCTTGACTCAAATGTAGTTCATCAATACTGAGTTTGAAGCGGCGCTGTTGAACTCCTGTCTCATTTCCATGTTCAGACGGCACACGCAGGCTTCACTGGAGCTGCCCGGACCACTACAGCCAGTCCCCGTGAATGTCAATGAGCTGAGAGCAGACTGCAGGCTTTACTGTCTGTGGACACGCAAAAACATCACTGTACCGGACTATACGGGGACAGATAATACTCCCTACAACTACACAACAACTCGCCCACTGCACCAGACTATAAAGGGACAAATAATACTCCTTACAACTGTACAACAACGACTGCACCAGACTATAAACGGACAGATAATACTCCCTACAACTGCACAACAACTCATCCACTGAACCAGACTATAGAGGGACAGATAATACTCCCTACAACTGTACAACAACGACTGCACCAGACTATAAATGGACAGATAATACTCCCTACAACTGTACAACAACCTCACCACTGCACCAGACTATAGAGGACAGATAATACTCCCTACAACTGTACAACAACGACTGCACCAGACTATAAAGGACAGATAATACTCCCTACAACTGAATAACAACCACTGCATCAGACTATAGAGGGACAGATAATACTCCCTACAACTGAATAACAACCACTGCATCAGACTATAAATGGACAGATAATACTCCCTACAACTGACAACAACTCATCCACTGCACCAGACTATAGAGGGACAGATAATACTCCCTACAACTGTACAACAACTCATCCTTATGTAACAGATAATACTCCCTACAACTGTACAACAATGACTGCACCAGACTATAAACGGACAGATAATACTCCCTACAACTGCACAACAACTCATCCACTGCACCAGACTATAGAGGGACAGATAATACTCCCTACAACTGTACAACAACGACTGTACCAGACTATACATGGACAGATAATACTCCCTACAACTGTACAATAACTCATCCTTATGTAACAGATAATACTCCCTACAACTACACAACAACTCACCCTTATGGGATATTGGAAAATGAATTGTCTATTTGTCTAAGTCTAAATATTATAAAAACCTGAAATGGCTTCACATTTTATAAACATTTGAGGTAATCAGCTAACTAGAGGCACTGCTCTGTCTGAAGCTCTGTTACTCAAGTTAGACTTGACACCACCGCAAAGTATCAATAAACCTGTACTGTTTAAATATGTACTATAGGTGTACTGTAGGGTTTGTTGCTTGCTTGTTTCTACGGAGATGCTGCTATGCATGGAATGTTTCAGAGTATGATGTTTAAAGTAAGTATGTGGCATTTAAACCCTGTTTACACTGAAATTAATCCGCGTATCACCGTATCGCCGTATCGGAAATGATCTGAATCCGTGTATCATTCGTTCATTCATTTTTCAATATAAAACCAAAAATAAGAAAACGAAAAAACAACAGTTTTCTTCATTATTTGTCTCCAAAACCAAAATGAAAAACGGATAACGATTAGTTTTTTCAGTTTTCGATTTTGTGTTTAAATGAAGAATAGAAAAAACGGATAACAGCCGTTTCCCGTTTACTGACTTCCGTGACTGCGATGCCGGACTTTTGCACCGCATACGGACTGAACCGGGACTGATCCAGGTCCGAGACCAGAGTGGGACTGAGACCGGGACCAGACCGGACCAGAGCGGGACTGAGACCGGGACCAGACCGGGACCAGAGGGACCAGAGCGGGACTTCCGAGCTTTGACTCCGAGCCTCCACGGGGTCCGAGCCTCAGCTTCGAGCTCCGGCCCTGCCGTGGGCTCTGAGCCTCCGGTCTGGTCTCGGTCTGGTCTTGGTCTTGTCTCGGTCTCGGTCTCAGACCGAGACCAGAGCAGGACTGAGACCGGGACAGAGCTGCTCTGGTCCTCCGCGCTCAAGAACTGCGGCTGGTTCCGAGGTGGTGCAAAGCCTCCGACTGACGCATTCACACCAATGAAAATGAATCGAACTAAGAGCTTTTGGTTCAAATGGACCAGGTCCGGGACCAGACCGGGACCAGAGCGCTACTGAGACTGGGACCAGACCAGGACCAGAGCGGAGGCTCAGAGCCCACGGCAGGGCCGGAGCTCGAAGCTGAGGCTCGGAGTGCTCGGAGTCCGCCCTGGTCCCGGTCTGGTCCCGGTCTGGTCCCGGTCTCAGTGCCCTGGTCCCGGTCTGGTCCCGGTCTAGTCTTGGTCCCGCTCTGGTCTCGGTCTGGTCTCGGACCTGGATCAGTCCTAGTTCAGTCCATACCCGGTGCAAAAGTTCGGTATCGCAGTCACGGAAGTCACGTAAACGGGAAACGGCCGTTATCCGTTTTTTCCATTCTTCATTTAAACACAAAATCGAAAACTGAAAAAACAAATCGTTATCCGTTTTTTCATTTTGGTTTTGGAGACAAATAACGAAGAAAACTGTTGTTTTTTCATTTTCTTATTTTTAGTTTTATATTGAAAAACGAATGAACGAATGATACACGGATTGATCTGCATCCACACACGTCGTTTCTGTGTTCGCAATCCTTCCTTATCCACACAGCTTTGAGCATATGTGTTTACGCTTTACAGAAACGAAAATTAAAACCGCATGGCTTATTTGCATTAACTGAGCGCTCAAAAAACAGCTCGCTATTGTGCGCTGATGCGGTTCAGCTTCTGTTGGACTAAAGGACACGACTCAGTGGATTATATGTGTTCTTTCTGTGACAGAGGGATGTTCTGCTGATGGTGAGTCTGTTCTATGCTTCTGTCACTTTCGAGATGGTTCATGTGAAACTTTTCAGAAATTATACGTCTGCAGGTCATACGCATAGACCGTATATATGAATATATTCTAGCCTCTTAGTGTTTTGGCAGTGAATTACCTACTTTACAGTGCATAGACCTACATGAGCATATCAGCGTTTTCAGGCGTCCACACAGTGCCGGATTACATCTGTACTCAGATGAATTCGTGGGAGCCGGCGGCAGCAGATCGTTCATTCTCTGGAGCCGTTTTCAATCGGATTAGTGTGGACGAACACTGCACCCACAACGAAAATGATTCAAATATGTACTAGTGTGGACGGAGCCTTTTTCAGTAGTTTTAATCACTAAAAAAAATAAATGCATTCTTACTGTGAGTGAGATGGCCTCTCCACAGATAATAGGGAATAGTAACTTGTAACTAATATACAAAAAACAAACTCCGCACTCCCTCTGACTCGTGCTTGTCCTCCTCATACCACAGTTCATCATCAGTCTGTGCTGTCTGAGCTGATCCGTCGCCACGCGCACACTCTGCACAGCACCAGACCCTCTACAATCACACAAACTCCACAAGACGACAGAGGACAGCTCCAGAAAACAAGAGACCAGAGCAGAATACTGATCACTACAGGAGGAGGGAGGAAGCACAAACTCATGAGAATCCATCTTCACATACTCCCCCTGTAGGGTTGAGCGGGCAGGCCCACGGTGCATTTGTGGGCAGAGAAGATGTCTGTGCTTTTCTCGTAACTGGATGCAACAAAAGTTTGACTTTTCAGCTTGTTCCGCTGTTGTGATGCTTTGTTTTCGATTGATCACATGTAGAAGTCAATTCAGAGTGACACATATATCAATCTGGTGCCAGGTTTGGAGGGAGGAGGAGGAGGCAGAGTAAAAACAAAGATTTATAAATTATATATCTATATTTAGTGGAATTAAAGGGGCTGCACCCAAAAAAGCAGATCTTAGGGTTAATCTAAGAACACTGCTGCTAATTATGAAGCACTTTTATCATTTGCAGACCAGGAAGTAAGTTGAGTTGAGTTGAGAAAAGTTAGAAAAAAAATGAAATAACAAAGCCTTTCTATTTTACTTGGAAATAAAAAAAATAAATGAATATAAAGAAGAGAAGCAGGATAGGATGAAGGATAATATTTGGTTTGAACAGAGAGTTGTGAGTGTTGGTGAGCGTTAGGGCCAGAGGTGGGACTTGCAAGTTGTGCCTTGGACTCGACTCAGACTTAAATCACAATTTTTAGGACTTGAGACTTGACTTGATAAAATGGACTAAGACTTGAGACTTGACTTGGACTTGAGGCCTGTGACTTGAGAAGACTTGAGAAGCACTTTTAAATCTAAGTTTGTTTTATTCTGACTGTAATGTTTCACTCTAAGATCTTGTCAGGAGATTTAAAAAGAAAAAAATTGCATTTCTACAATTCTTATATACTCTGTACTCATATATATAAATATACTATGACTTTATACGTGCAATTTATTTTAAAATTCATATAAAATGCAAAAATCTAAGCAATGGTTTAAAGACTTGAAATGACTTGAAGCTCAAAGCAGACGACTTGGATTTGCCTGTGTTTGACTTGAGACTTGACTCGGACTTGAGGTCATTGACTTGAGACTTACTTGAGACTTGCAAAACAACAACTTCCCAGGTCCCACCTCTGGTTAGGGCACTTGTCCAACAACCTGAAGGTCAACTGACCCGTTGTTGTGTCCTCAGGCAAGACACTTTTCAGTTAGTCACTCTCACCTAAAAGCCATGAACCATGAACGCTCGTATTGAACAGACTCCTGAAAATGTGTTGCTTAAATCCATTTTGTATTTTTTCTTGACTTTTCAGACCATCTTAAAACCTTTTAGCAGCGTTTGCTAAAGTGTGGTATTGTGTCAGCATGGCAACTGCTGAACATTCCACCATAGAGATACATGTAGCCGCCCCCAGGATGATGTCATTGCATAATCAATACTGTATCTCTATTTATTTCAATGGGATCTACCTGGCTAAATACATGAACTAATATCATCTTGTCATGTGAGTTGCTTGTCTGATTCACTTTGCTCATGGAAAGAATTGAGTGAATTAGAATCTAGAAGTTCTGAGAGCAGGAGCTTGTATTTGTGCACGATGGAGGAAGATGAAGGATCCAGAGATCTTCTTGCTGAGAGATCACAGAGCTAACAATCAGTGTACAGAAAGAAATAAGGAGCTTTTCATTTTAGATTCCATAAACATGACCTAACTGTGTCCCCCGATATGAAATAATCATGTTCAAATCAAATATTTATGTTAGGGATAATAATTGTAATGTTGATTTATTCCTAATTACACAAACAACAGACCTGATGGTCAACATCTTTATGATATGATATATATTTTTATGGTTCTCAAGATGAATATCGAATCATGAGACAGAATTAATCTCATACGAGTCTCATTTGAGTTGCCACTTTCAAAGTTTAAAGGCCCCATATTGTGCTTTTTTGGTCATCATAAATGTGACAGAGCGCCCTCTGTTGCCCGTCATCCCCCGATGACCGGCCTGAGAGCCTGACCCGCCTTAAGCTGATGGAGTGCTCCCCGTTTTTGTGGAGCCAAGCTCTGGTAGACTGTTTCCCCACAGACCCGCACGTGTCCCGCGGTCCTGTGCACTTACAAACTCTTTTCCCCACTGCCTGGAGTGTATTTCCCTGCCAGTGTGTTCGAGGGAACACATTCAGTGGCTATGCCCCCGCACGCTCCGTACCTGTTACTGTCACCTACATGAACCTCGCCACCCATCCATCCATCCATCCATTTTCGTCCGCTTATCCGGGGCCGGGTCGCGGGGGAGCAGCCTAAGCAGGGACTCCCAGACTTCCTTCACCCCAGACACGTCCTCCAGCTCCTCCAGGGGGACCCCGAGGCGTTCCCAGGCCAGCCGAGAGACATAGTCCCTCCAGCGTGTCCTGGGTCTTCCCCGGGGCCTCCTCCCGGCGGGACATGCCCGGAACACCTCCCGAGGGAGGCGCCCAGGAGGCATCCGGAACAGATGCCCGAGCCACCTCAACTGGCTCCTCTCGACGTGGAGGAGCAGCGGCTCTACTCCGAGCTCCTCCCGTGTGACTGAGCTCCTCACCCTATCTCTAAGGGAGAGCCCAGCCACCCTGCGGAGGAAACTCATTTCGAGCGCTTGTATCCGCGATCTCGTCCTTTCGGTCACTACCCAGAGCTCATGACCATAGGTGAGAGTAGGAACGAAGACTGACCGGTAAATCGAGAGCTTCGCCTTTCGACTCAGCTCCCTCTTCACCACAACGGTCCGATACAGCGACCGCATCACTGCCGAAGCTGCACCGATCCGCCTGTCAATCTCACGTTCCGTCCTTCCCTCACTCGTGAACAAGACCCCGAGATACTTGAACTCCTCCACTTGAGGCAAAGACTCCCCACCCACCCGGAGAGGGCAAGCCACCTTTTTCCGGTCGAGAACCATGGCCTCGGACTTGGAAGCCACCTCGCCACCATCAAATCCAAACCTACACAAAAACTACGTAAATCCTTTGTGCTTCATTTGTGCTGTTTTGTGCTGCAAAAATGTTTTGTTAGTGCTGTTTTAATTTTTGAGATATTAATGATTCTTTTATAGGTAAATTGGGGTCAGCCAGCCCCCCCGGCCCAGAATGGGGTCAATCATTTTAGTTATTATTTACTACATTATTATTTACTTACTAAAGTTAAATATATAATAACTTTAATATTAACTCAAAAAGTAAAATATTAACAGGCACACAACAGTACAAACAAAACAAAATTTGTGCAATAGTTTGCCATATTTTTTTTGCATGTTTTAACATTTTTTGGGGGACAGGGTGATGTTATTGGCCAAAAATAGCTAATATCTTAAGAACCATAATAACACAAACAAAACTTTTTGTGGCACAAAACAGCACAAACAAGGCACAAACGATTAACACCATTTTGGAGCATTTTAGATCATTTTTAAGCTTCCTGGGGACCACAATTTGACCTAAAAAAGTTTCATTAATATCTCAAAAACTAAAGCAGCACAAATGAAACATTTTGCAGGACAAAGCAGCACAAATGACAGACTTATGTAGTATATATGTTTTTATGTAGGTTTGTGTTTGATGGGGGCCAACTTCACACAGGTGTTGCTGTCTTCACATCGCTCTCGTCTCATGAGCCAAACCAGAGCATTTAAGCCATTTTTATTATGTTGATATACATTGCTTATGTTTCTGAGTACAGTTTTTATTAAGGTAAAAAAGTTAAGTTAAGGGTAGGGGCTGAGGGGTATTTAAGGGGGAGCTCTGCTGATTCTGGTGGGTGTCTTTGGCCTGACTATGTGGGTACTGGCTTTATGGTAAGTTCTATTGTGAATACTTTTTTTTTTTTTTTTTTACTGCATCCTGCACTGTAAATATGGCACAGGACTGTTGGGTTCTGAGCTTTTACACAAGGCCTGTCCATGTGCTGAGAACGAGAAAAATGTGTATGGCTACGTTCAGACTGCAGGGCTTAACGCTCAATTCCGATTTTTTTCTGAAATCCGATGTTTTTGCGAGGTCGTTCACATTTCCATTTAAATGTAACTTGTCTGTGATCTCCAGTGTGAACATTAAACGGCCCAAAAGTGTCCCGCATGCGCACTGGAGACACGACGACGTCAACCACAGCGAGCGTGCTCTGTGTTTACAGAAGTTGTCTAAACATGGACGCGAGCATCGAGCACCTGGAGATTTTAAAGTTCCTCTCGTACCAGAGCCAGAACATGAACAACTTACTTGTTTTAAGGAGATTGAGAAGGAGAAGGACGAGGTTTTTGTGCCGTGGCGTTTTGTGGGGCAGTGGCAGAGATGTGCTTCGCTTCAGTGACATGGAGTTCATTAACAATTTTCGCCTACTTCAGCACAGAATAGTGACGTTTGTGGCTTGTTGATAATGTGTAGGTCAGATGAATGCGCTTTGAGACTGAAGTCGCATGTCAAAAGATCAGGATATGTATCGGTTTTAGGAGCAAATATTGAAGTAGTCTGGGTCACAGTTGAAAAAATCGGATGTGTCATTCAGACTGTCATTAAATGATCAGATACAGGTCACTTCAGGCTGCAGTCTGAACGTAGCCTATGCGTGTGATATACTGGTTCACTGGTGACCGATGTTCAGTTACGATTGTAGTGCATTTTTAAAACTATAAGGCTACAGATCACAGAACACCTTTAAAATGACATTTCAGTCAAAACCCCAAGGTGAGGTAGTGAATATGTTGCTACACCAGCAGAAAAATCCCATCTGACTTTTGTCTAACGCGGCTCTCGACACTGTCCAACTGTCCATTAAATCACGTGCCACATTCTTCAAACCACGGACTCAGCAATTTCAGGGTCATAGCCACAAATGAGATGCCGTCCCTCTCCAAACACGGGGGACATTCGCGTAAAAGCCAAACCTCTCTCTGCAGATTGACCATGTCTGGAAAAGCGCGATATTCCCGTGACCAAACAGGCACAGCGAGGCCATTTTCCATAATAGACTAACAGTGCGACGGACGTTGTGAATCGCAATGAACCGTGAAATGGACAGGAGAAAGTGTAGCACAAAGCTGTACTGAACATTGCACTGCAGCGTCGCCTGATTAAACATTCTTTAGGATATGTAATCAGGGTGTACTGGGTTGGAAATTGTAATTAGCAGTCTCAAATCCCTGTCTACATCGTGAAAATGGGATTGTTTCCTAAAACTCCAGGACCCTTGTGTTTTAAAGAGAGTATTACTAGAGAGTGTTTCTTTTTAGAGATGTGGAAATGCTGTATTCACCAAAAACAACAAAACGTATTTAAAGGTTGTATAGAGGAAATACCTCGAAAAGAAAGCATTCTGACTGTGAGCGGGGTCGCCTCTCCGTGGATTTAATCTGTAACTTCGTCAGGTTTGGTCTCCATGAAGATAAAAAAGTGAATTGCCATAGTGTGAAACATTCCAGGTCAAGCAATAACATCACAGAGAAAAGCATTTAACGGACCCTCTACTAGAAAAATGACTCAATGCAACTTTAACATCGGGCATTTCTTTTTATAAGACCAGAATTTATGTTTCCTTTCCCCTGTTTTTCCTGCTCACATCCTGGCATCTGTCCTGGCATGTCTCAGTGACACGTGTCAAACCACGGAGCTCTTTCACCCTCATTTTGAACAAAATTAACCTCAGAAAATCTCACTTTGGACTAACAGTTTAGCTCACTGATTCTGCAGAAATGTGTGATGTTTCTTAGCCCCCTGTGATATTTTTCCTTTCTTTTTTCCTTCGTAAGCAGCCATACTTGTTCAGATAGGAACGACTATGAATGTCCATGATTGGCTCTATTTCTGACCAGTCCAGGTATGAAACAGCATGAAAGCCCCATTGCCCCTTGTCTCTGTTCATTGTCTCGTAGGCATGTTTTGGAATTTTTACAACCTTCCTAAATGTGTTAGAATGTGGTTATGTAAGCTTTTTAAGGGAAGTGAAATACAGCGACAGTCCTTTTTCAAATGTGCATGCGTGACGCCTCCTTCCTCCTCCACAGCTCCCTCAGTAGAAACACCTCCTCCCGCCTCGTTACTCTAGAAATCACTCTTGTTTACATCCAGTGCGCGTTCAGAATTACTGTTGAAGTGACCTGTCTACAAATATTTTAGCGACCGACGTTGCAGTTTTTAGACCCTTCGTCTGCTACGTCCAAGAATCAAGAATCAGTTTGTCTTTGCTCCTTTTCCCCTTCTCTTCTTCTTTCAGCGACCTCAAAAACTGATCTCTTTTGCGGCGAATTGGTCGCGGATTCTGGTCCGCCATCGCAACAAACTTTGTGTGAACTGCGAGGAAGCGACAGTTTGAAAAAGTCTCTAAGAACCGCTGCATAAACCACGTAATCCCCGAACACTGGCGAGTCAGTTACACTAGAAACATAGGGAGTTTTATTGACAACTTAACAGCCAATAGATAAAGAGGGAGCCTCGTTATCTATTGGCTGATGTTTATCTGGCCTCACTACGTTCACAGTTGATAGATTTTCCTTCTTTTTTTTTTTTTTGTCATCGTAATTACAAGGCTGCTGCGTCTCTGTAATGATATTTTAAACTTTCAATGACAATTTGAAACTAAAAAAAAAAATCCTTCATACAACCTTTAATACACTTCACTTTTGTTTTTGAGGCTCAGAGTCCCCCCTCCCTTTTGTGCTATAATATTACTATCGGAGTACATTCCTCTACTCATGTGTCACCCATCGCCCACTACAGGAGCATGGATGACACCTCGCTCACCCCAATCTACACCAAAGGAGTAAGAGAGCGTAAGTGTAGGAGAGCAGCGTACGCACAGGTATCACCTTCAGTATTGACTGGTCATAGAATCAGTCCCTGTCATATACGCGTCCAACAGATATATTTACACTACACGTCACTCAAATCAGGTCAGAGATGTAATTTTTCAGTGTCAGTGGGACATGGGAAAGACAGGAATCAAATCTGCTACCGTCCATATCTGGAGCTGAAAGCATGCATCACTTTGTTATGATCGTGTTCACGGCTCCCATTGGGTTCCGCAATTTCCCTCCCCGGAAATCAAGAAAGTGAGTGGACTTATTTCTTTTATTAAGTTGTTTTAGAACAATATTCCACTTTAAAATGCCAAAATTATAACAAAATGATCTACGAGTGTCACAAAGTGTCAAAACAGAGAGAGAGAAAAAAAAGAATTAATTAGAATACACGAGTGGCTCATGGTCGTGGAAGACTATTCCTGGAGTGTCTTCCACACCGTCCATGTCCATGTTCACGTTTGAGAAACTGTGCGGCACTGCAGCTCCGGCCCTGACAGAGAGAACACAGGAAACAAGGTCAGGAGGGATTTATCTGGAGGAATCTGTGTATCATTGGTTCATTCATTTTTCAAAATAAAACAAAAAATAAGAAAAAAAAATAAATATATAATATATATATATATATATATATTATATTTTTTTTTTCTTCATTATTTGTCTCCAAAACCAGAATGAAAAATGAATAACAACTCCTTTTTTCAGTTTTCAAATTTGTGTTTAAATGAAAAATGGAAAAAATGAATAACGGCCATTTCCAGTTTCCATGACTTAAACTGCGATGCCGGACTTTTGCGCCGCACTGAAGGACTGAACCAGGACTAAACCAGGACTAAACAATTTTCAGTCCTGGTCTGGTCCCAGTCTCAGTCCTGGTTTCAGTTCTGGTCTGGTCCCAGTCATAGTCCTGGTTTGGTTCCGCTCTAGTCCTGGACCTGGTTTAGTCCTGGTATCAGTCCGGCATCGCAGTTTAAGTCATGGAAACAGGAAACAGTCAGTATCTGTTTTTTCCATTATTCATTTAAGCACAAAATCAAAACAAAAAAGATGTTTTACCACAAAGACATTATTAAATTATTTATTGTCTATATGTTATACAGTGGTCCCTCATTTATCGCGGGGTTACGTTCTAAAAATAACCTGGGATAGGTGAAATCCACGAAGTAGTCAACTTTATATTTTACAATTATTATGAATGTTTTAAGTCTGTAAATCCCCTCACCACACACTTTATACACTTTTCTCACACAGGACACTTGCAACCCTTTTTGCATCATTAAAACTTATTGCTGCTGTCGTCCTTTTTTTTTATTTTCCTCCTTCTTTATGTAACAAACTGAAGATTCATTTATTTCTGTAATGGCAGTAAAAATTGACTCGTACAGCGCAGAGTCCTGCACGGGTCCATTTTTGGAGACCTGCACCCCGCGCAGTACAACACCGCACCCGCCTGTTAACCCAAGATTATATCAAACTTTTGCGCAGCATACGACACGAACCAGGACTAACCTAGAACAGATTCCAGGACTGAAGAGGAGAACGAAACCAGGACTGAACTAAGACTAAAATAGGACTGAAACAGGACTAAACCAGGACTAACCTAGGATTGATTCCAGGATTGAAGGGGAGAACTAAATCAGGACTGAACTAGGACCAAACCAGGACTAAACCAGGCCTGAACCAGAACTGGACCAGGACTCACTGTCGGAGACGGAGAGCTCCGCACCTCACGGTAAGCGCTGCAATTGCCCGATCGCGCCGCACTTCAGAATCGCACTGCTAGAGATCGAACGTTTATGTAAATTTGGCAACAGAACTCATTTTGTACTGTACAGGAGACACGGCACGGAGGAGACAGTGGTCAGTGGCAGTGGTCTACAGCCAATCAGGACGCAGGGGGAGGAACGCAATACATGCTCAAACGCTGTAAAAAAAAAAAACATGCAAAATTGTTCTAAAAAAATAATCTGTGAAACAGCAAGACCGCGAAAGGTGAACCGCGATATAGCGAGGGACGACTCTATTGTACATAGCCACTTATTGTACATTGTTGCACACTGCTGTATTGTATGGAAGCCGAGAGGGGTCACAACAAACGCAAACGCCGCAACAAATACAAATGCCACAACACGACAAAAAGCCACAACAAAACAAAAAAAAGCCACAACGGAAATGACCGCGGGACAATTTTAATGCAAACGCCGCAACAAATACAAACGCAAATGCCGCAACACATTAAAAAG
Organism: Boleophthalmus pectinirostris; assembly: GCF_026225935.1. Taxonomy (NCBI): domain Eukaryota; kingdom Metazoa; phylum Chordata; class Actinopteri; order Gobiiformes; family Gobiidae; genus Boleophthalmus; species Boleophthalmus pectinirostris. The sequence continues at coordinate 6,788,789 of NW_026571353.1, read as the reverse complement.
CCACAACACATCAAAAAGCCACAAGGGAAGTGCCCGCGGGACTCTCCGATCAAGCGGCAAGTGAAGAAGAAGAACTACAACGTGAAAAGTAAAGGAACGGAGAAGTTGGAAACGTAAGTAAAGGTAATTTATTGTTTTATCATTATTCTTTTCACGTTGTAGTTCTTCTTCTTCACTTGCCACAGTCCCGCGGCCACTTCCGTTTGGCTTTTTGATGTGTTGTGGCTTTTTATGTGTTGATGTTGTGGCTTTTTGACGTGTTGCGGCTTTTTGATGTGTTGCGGCTTTTTGATGTGTTGCGGCTTTTTAATGTGTTGTGGCTTTTCGATGTGTTGTGGCTTTTCGATGTGTTGCGGCTTTTTTGATGTGTTGCTGCTTTTTAATGTGTTGTGGCTTTTTCGATGTGTTGTGGCTTTTCAATGTGTTGTGGCTTGATGTGTTGTGGCTTTTTGATGTGTTGTGGCTTTTAATGTGTTGCGGCTTTTTTGTGTTGCGGCTTTTTATGTGTTGCGGATTTTCTTTTAATGTTTTGGCTTTTCGATGTGTTGTGGCTTTTTGATGTGTTGCGGAATTTGCATTTGTTGTGACCCCTCTCGGCTTCCGTAGTATTGTATTATTTTTAGTGCTCATCTTAATTCTATGCAAATGATTTTCTAATATATTCTGGAATTTTCTCATTGCGTAACAAATAAAAGTTCTCTTATCTATTTCGCGAGCTCTTACCTGCCATTGTTTCCGATGTTTTGTATTGCTCCTCCGACTCTGTTAACAAACCCCACTATGCTGTCTGAAATGATTGAAAGAAATTATTACCAAAATATAGAACAATTTAGATTTTTTTTTTGTTTTTTATGTGTGCTCTGAATCTGTGACCTACCAGTGTTCCATCTTTTCTTCCACCAGATGAAATAGCCCACTCCTCCCAGTGCGGCCAACAACAACAAGGTCATCACTATTCCGACGGCAACTGAAGCAGCAGTGTGGGCTGTTGGCGAAATCAGACCAAAGAGTATTACACAAACTGGACAGAACCACAAAAATGACTAAACGCAAAACTAAAACTATACATCAAACTGAATAACAACAATACAGTATGACATTAAACAGATCTACCGTACGTTTATTCAATTACAGGTGGTTTTATTGGGGTCTAGAGGACTAAAGGGGAGAGTAAGAGGGAGAAGAGGTGGCGTCTAGAGGACTAAAGGGGAGAGTGAGAAGAAGCGAGGTCTAGAGGACTAAAGGAAAGAGTGAGAAGAGGCAAGGTCTAGAGGACTAAAGGGGAGAGTAAGAGGGAGAAGAGGTGGCGTCTAGAGGACTAAAGGGGAGAGTGAGAAGAAGCGAGGTCTAGAGGACTAAAGGAAAGAGTGAGAAGAGGCAAGTTCTAGAGGACTAAAGGGCAGAGTGACAGTGAGAAAACTCAAGGTCTAGAGGACTAAAGGGCAGAGTGACAGTGAGAAAAACTCAAGGTCTAGAGGACTAAAGGGGAGAGTGAGAAGAGGTGGGGGTCACAAGGATTAAAAGGGAGAGTGAGAAGAGACGAAGTCTAGAGGTCTAAAGGGGAGAGAGAGAGGGGAAAGGAGGCTATGTCTGGAGGACTAAAGAGAAAGAGAGAAAGGGGGTGGATTAAAAGAGAGTGAGAAGAGACGAAGTCTAGAGGTCTAAAGGGGAGAGAGAGAGGGGAAAGGAGGCTATGTCTGGAGGACTAAAGAGAAGAGTGAGAAGAGGTGGGGGTCACAAGGATTAAAAGGGAGAGTGAGAAGAGACGAAGTCTAGAGGTCTAAAGGGGAGAGAGAGAGGGGAAAGGAGGCTATGTCTGGAGGACTAAAGAGGAGAGTGAGAAGAGGTGGGTGGGGTCTAGAGGACTAAAGGGGAGAGTGACAGTGAGAAGAGGTGAGGTCTAGAGGACTAAAGGGGAGAGTGAGAAGAAGCGAGGGTCTAGAGGACTAAAGGAAAGAGTGAGAAGAGGCAAGGTCTAGAGGACTAAAGGGGAGAGTAAGAGGGAGAAGAGGGCGGTCTAGAGGACTAAAGGGGAGAGTGAGAAGAAGCGAGGTCTAGAGGACTAAAGGAAAGAGTGAGAAGGCAAGTCTAGAGGACTAAAGGGGAGAGTGACAGTGAGAAAACTCAAGGTCTAGAGGACTAAAGGGGAGGACAGGAAACTCGAGAGAGTGAGAGAGAGAGGAGAAGAGGTGGGGGTCACAAGGATTAAAAGGGAGAGTGAGAAGAGACGAAGTCTAGAGGACTAAAGGGGAGAGAGAGAGGGGAAAGGAGGCTATGTCTGGAGGACTAAAGAGAGAGTGAGAAAGATGGGGTCAAAGGATTAAAAAGGAGAGAGAAGAGCTAGAGAAGAGAGAGAGGGGGAAAGGAGGCGAGGACTAAAGAGAAGAGTGAGAAGACACAAGGATTAAAAGGAGAGTGAGAAGAGACGAAGTAGAGGTCTAGAGGAGAGTGAGAGAGGTATGTCTGGAGAGAGGGAGTCTAGAGGACTAAAGGGGAGAGTGAAAGTGAGAAGAGGTGAGTTCTAGAGGACTAAATGGGAGAGTGACAGTGAGAAGAAGGTAGGGTCTAGAGGACTAAACGGGAGGGGGGAGACTAAAGGGAGAGTAAGAGGGAGAAGAGGCACGGTCTAGAGGACTAAAGGGGAGAGTGAGAAGAAGCGAGGTCTAGAGGACTAAAGGAAAGAGTGAGAAGAGGCAAGGTCTAGAGGACTAAAGGGGAGAGTAAGAGGGAGAAGAGGCGAGGTCTAGAGGACTAAAGGGGAGAGTGACAGTGAGAAAACTCGAGGTCTAGAGGACTAAAGGGGAGAGTGAGAGTGAGAAGAGGTGGGGGTCAAAAGGATTAAAAGGGAGAGTGAGAAGAGACGAAGTCTAGAGGACTAAAGGGGAGAGTGAGAGGGGAAAGGAGGCTATGTCTGGAGGACTAAAGGGAGAGTGAGAGAGAGGGATTAAAGGAGAGTGAGAAGTCTAGAGGACTAAAGGGAGAGTGAGAAGAGAGGTGGGTCTAGAGGACTAAAGGGGAGAGTAAGAGTGAGAAGAGGTGGGTCTAGAGGACTAAAGGGAGAGTGAGTGAGAAAGGAGTCTAGAGGACTAAAAGGAGAGTGAGAAGAGGTAGGGTCTAGAGGACTAAAGGGGAGAGTGAGAAGAGGAGGAGAGAGAAAGCTAAGAAAGAGAGAGAGAGGTCTAGAGGACTAAAGGGGAGAGTAAGAGAGAGAGGTGAGGTCTAGAGGACTAAAGGGGAGAGTAAGGAGAAGATGAGAAGAGGTGAGGTCTAGAGGACTAAAGGGGAGAGTCTAGAGACTAAAGGGGAGAGTGAGAAGAAGGTCAAGAGGACTAAAGGAAAGAGTGAGAAGAGCAAGGTCTAGAGGACTAAAGGGGAAGTAAGAGGGAGAAGAGGCGAGTCTAGAGACTAAAGGGAGAGTGAGAAGGAGGTCTAGAGTAAAGAGAGTGACAGTGAGAAAACTCGAGGTCTAGAGAACTAAAGGGGAGGGAGAGTGTGAGAAGAGGTGGGGGTCAAAAGGATTAAAAGGGAGAGTGAGAAGAGACGAAGTCTAGAGGACTAAAGAGGAGAGTGAGAAGAGGCGAGTGGGGTCTAGAGGACTAAAGGGGAGAGTGAGAGTGAGAAGAGGTAGGGTCTAGAGGACTAAAGGGGAGAGTAAGTGGGAGAAGAAGCGAGGTCTAGAGGACTAAAGGGGAGAGTGAGAAGAGGCGAGGTCTAGAGGACTAAAGGGAGAGTGAGAAGTGAGGTCTAGAGGACTAAAGGGGAGAGTGAGAAGAAGCGAGGTCTAGAGGACAAAAGGAAAGAGTGAGAAGAGGCAAGGTCTAGAGGACTAAAGGGGAGAGTAAGAGGGAGAAGAGGCAGGTCTAGAGGACTAAAGGGGAGAGTGAGAAGAAGTGAGGTCTAGAGGACTAAAGGGGAGAGTGACAGTGAGAAAACTCAAGGTCTAGAGGACTAAAGGGGAGAGTGAGAGTGAGAAGAGGTGGGGGTCAAAAGGATTAAAAGGGAGAGTGAGAAGAGACGAAGTCTAGAGGACTAAAGGGGAGAGTGAGAGGGGAAAGGAGGCTATGTCTGGAGGACTAAAGAGGAGAGTGAGAAGAGATGGGGGTCAAAAGGATTAAAAGGGAGAGTGAGAAGAGACGAAGTCTAGAGGACTAAAGAGGAGAGTGAGAAGAGGTGGGTGGGGTCTAGAAGACTAAAGGGAAGAGTGAGAGTGAGAAGAGGTGAGGTCTAGAGGACTAAATGGGAGGGGGAGAAGAGGAAGGGTCTAGAGGACTAAAGGGGAGAGTAAGAGGAAGCGAGGTCTAGAGGACTAAAGGGGAGAGTGAGAAGAGGCAAGGTCTAGAGGACTAAAGAGGAGAGTGAGAAGAGGTGGGTGGGGTCTAGAGGACTAAAGGGGAGAATAAGAGGAAGAAGAGGTGGCGTCTAGAGGACTAAGGGGGAGAGTGAGAAGAAGCGAGGTCTAGAGGACTAAAGGAAAATGAGAAGAAGCGAGGTCTAGAGGACTAAAGGGGAGAGTGAGAAGAAGCGAGGTCTAGAGGACTAAACGGGAGAGTGAGAGGGAAAAGAGGTGGGGGCCAAAAAGACTAAAGGGGAGGGGAAGAAGAGGCAAGCTCTAGAAGACTAAAGGGGAGAGTGAGAAGAGGCAAGGTCTAGAGGACTAAAAAGTTAGAGTGAGAATGAGAAGAGGTGGGGGCCTAACAGACTAAAGGGGAGAGTGAGAAGCGGTGGGGGCCAAAAGGATTAAAGGGGAGAGTGAGAGAGGAAAGGAGGCTGTGTCTAGAGGACTAAAGGGGAGAGTGAGAGTGAGAAGAGGTGGGTGGGGTCTAGAGGACTAAAGGGGAGAGTGAGAGTGAGAAGAGGCAGGGTCTAGAGGACTAAAGGGTAGAGTGAGAAGAGGTGAGATCTAGATGACTAATGGGGAGAGTGAGAGTGAGAAGATGCAGGGTCTAGAGGACTAAAGGGGAGAGTGAGAAGAGGTGGGGGCCAAAAGGATTAAAGAGGAGAGGGAGAAGAGGCGAGGTCTAGAGGACTAAAGGAGAGAGTGAGAGGGGGAAGATGCTGGGTGTAAAGGACAAAAGAGGAGAGAGAGAGTAAGAAGAGGTGGGGTCTAAAGGGGAGACTGAGAAGAAGTGGGGTCTAGAGGACTAAAGGGGAGGGGGAGGGGTGTGTGTGATTTTTTTTTTTAGTGTGCATTTAAATCACCATACAAGGACTAAGAACAATACACAATGCTACGAAAACATCTGGTACCGCCCAAAAAAGTTGATTTACTGTTTAGTTCCACTTTTTGAACTCACCAGCCACAGTGACGTGAAGACTTTGAGATGGAGCAGATTCAAAAGTTTGCGAGGACATGTTGACACCAAAGACGCAGCTGTACTCCCCTTGGTGCAAATAATCCATGTAGGAAAACTCAAAGACCGCCACCACATGGTCAGACAGGTGTACTGCAGGTTTTGGTTCGTTCAGTTTAACCTTAGACTTAGTTAAGTAGAAGAAACCACCAGGAAAGGGCGAATGCACCGAACAGGTCATATTGCAGCTGTGCCCTCTGCTGATGGAAATGTTTTCTTTACTGGACACCACCATTGGGTAAACCGATGTCATTGAGAGAGTGGGTTTTTCCAGTCTCACTGTGAAACAATTAAAATAAAATATGTTAAACAGAGCTATAAATGACTTGGAACCTTATAATTCAATATGCTTTGTGACATAATATTGGTGACATTTTTACTAGCGCTGCAACGATAATTTAAATAATTATAATGAGTCGTCAACTGTTTAAATAATAATTGTGTGCGTAATTGTGTTTTAAGAAATGTTATCTGAACCATACAGACTATAAAACACATGATAAATAAAAAATAAATAATGTGACATTTTTCAATAATACATTCCAATATTTCAGCTCTAAATCCTTGAATCACCATATTTCAACCTATTATTTGGTTCACAATAGAAATAACAAAATAATAAAATCGCTGTCTAGTGGAGCTTAATTGTAGGAATGATTTAGGCAATTTAGGAACATAAATCTGTGTATCATTTGTTCATTTGTTTTTCACAATAAAACCAAAAAATAAGAAAACAAAACAAAACAAAAAAAGTATTTTCGTCATTATTTGTCTCCAAAACCAAAATGAAAAAAACAGATAATGGCTGTTTCCCGTTTCTGTGACTTAAACAGATGCTGGACTAAACCAGGACTGAACCAGGACTAAACCAGTACTAAACCAGGACTAAAACAGGATTAATTAAAAAAGGACTAAACCAGGACTAAACCAGGACTGAACCAGGACTGAACCAGGATTAAAAAAGGACTAAACAGGACTAAAAAAGGATTTAAAAAGGACTAAACCAGGACTAAACCAGGATTAAAAAAGGACTAAACCAGGACTAAACCAGGACTGAACCAGGACTGAACCAGCACTGAACCAGGACTAAAACAGGATTAAAACAGGATTAAAATAGGATTAAAACAGGACTGAACCAAAAGTGTTGGAACACTCCGGATTTACACCTGCGTAGACTGTCAGGTGATCAGGACTGAGACCGGGACCAGACCGGGACCAGATCAGGACTAAGACCGGGACCAGAACGGGACTGAGACCAGGACTGAGACCAGGACTGAGACCGGTTTAGTCCTGGCTTAGTCCTGGTTTAGACCTGGTTTAGTCGTAGTTCAGTTCTGGTTTAGTCCTGTTTCAGTCCTGCTTTAGTCCTGCTTTAGATCTGGTTTAATCCTGTTTTAGTCCTGGTTCAGTCCTGGTTCAGTCCGTCACGAAAACGGGAAATGGCCATTATCCGTTTTTTCCATTATTCATTTAAACAGAAAATTGAAAACAGAAAAAAAACACATTGTTATCTGTTTTTTCATTTTGGTTTTGGAGACAAATAATGAAGAAAATTGTTGTTTTTTCATTTTTCTTATATTTGGTTTTATATCGAATGAACGAATGATAGATGGATTAACATAACTTTAGTATATAAATGTCATTATTTTTTAAGATAATAACCTGGATTACTGGTTACTCTAATCATTACTGTAAAAATATACGATGATGCAGTGCACCCTTGACAACTCCAACATATCACTGCAAATAACAAGCTATAGAAGGCTTTACATTTCAAAACTAAACTCAAAATAACTCAATAATTCATTAAAATAACATTAAAATACATGTTAGATTACCTGTGACTGTGAGTTCAGCAGCCGCCCCTTCAGGATAGTAGATCACGTCCCTTGACACTCTCTTCTGGTATTCACAGTAGTAGAAACCGTTTAGGCTGAGGTTAACTTGGAGCAAGCTGAACACGGCGGCCTGGTTTTCAGTGGATTTTTCCATTCTAAACGTGGTATTGCTTTTCCTCAGCGCAAAAGTCCCTCTCCCGTTCTGCTGCGATGATAATGTACAGGTGATGTCCACTCTCTCCCCCCAGATCACCACAGGACCAGGACTCATGAGAATCCTGGGTTTTTCAAATGTATCTGTAGTATTCAAAACACAGCAAATCATTTAATTTTAGGGTTGCTTTAAACATTATCACATGGCCAACACATTTATTTGACTTATGACAGTACAAAAATACCAGATAATGGTTTGGATACATTTTTGTGATTATTTGCCTTGTAGATTCTAACTGAGGACTTTAAAACTACGAATGTACTCATTTGGAATGTTCCGGATTCCTCAAATTAGTCTTTGCTTTAATCACTGCTTTGCACGCTTTTGGTATTTCACGAATTAACACATGTGACGTCATCAAAAAGCTCATAGGAAAAGGCCAATGGTTTCTACTTTGAGGGTTTGAATTATTTCACTTTTTTTTTCTTTGTTGCATTATTCCATTCATTTTGCTTCATATATTTGATGGCTTCAGTATGTATTTACAATGTAGCAGTAGTAGTACTTTGAACCCTGAATGAGAAGGTGCCTCCAAACTTTCGACTAGCAGACCACCCCCGCTCCACCAGAACCAGAGTCCCGACCACCACCCCCGCTCCACCAGAACCAGAGTCCCGACCACCACCCCCGCTCCTCCAGAACCAGAGTCCCGACCACCACCCCCGCTCCACCAGAACCAGAGTCCCGACCACCACCCCCGCTCCTCCAGAACCAGAGCCGGACCACCCCCGCTCCACCAGAACCAGAGCCCCGACCACCACCCCCGCTCCACCAGAACCAGAGTCCCGACCACCACCCCCGCTCCTCCAGAACCAGAGCCCGGACCACCCCCGCTCCATCAGAACCAGAGCCCCGACCACCACCCCCGCTCCACCAGAACCAGAGTCCCGACCACCACCCCCGCTCCACCAGAACCAGAGTCCCGACCACCACCCCCGCTCCTCCAGAACCAGAGTCCCGACCACCACCCCCGCTCCTCCAGAACCAGAGCCCGGACCACCCCTGCTCCACCAGAACCAGAGTCCCGACAACCACCCCCGCTCCACCAGAACCAGAGTCCCGACCACCACCCCCGCTCCTCCAGAACCAAAGCCCCGACCACCCCTGCTCCTCCAGAACCAGAGTCCCGACCACCACCCCCGCTCCTCCAGAACCAGAGGCCGGACCACCACCCCTGCTCCTCCAGAACCAGAGCCCGGACCACCACCCCCGCTCCTCCAGAACCAGAGCCCGGACCACCACCCCCGCTCCTCCAGAACCAGAGCCCGACCACCCCCGCTCCTCCAGAACCAGAGTCCCGACCACCACCCCGCTCCTCCAGAACCAGAGCCCGGACCACCACCCCCGCTCCTCCAGAACCAGAGCCCGGACCACCCCCGCTCCTCCAGAACCAGAGTCCCGACCACCACCCCCGCTCCTCCAGAACCAGAGGCCGGACCACCCCTGCTCCTCCAGACCAGAACCAGAGCCCGGACCACCCCCCGCTCCTCCAGAACCAGAGCCCGGACCACCCCCGCTCCTCCAGAACCAGAGCCCGGACCACCCCCGCTCCTCCAGAACCAGAGCCCGGACCACCCCCGCTCCAGACCAGAACCAGAGCCCGGACCACCCCCGCTCCTCCAGAACCAGAGTCCCGACCACCACCCCCCCCGCTCCTCCAGAACCAGAGTCCCGACCACCACCCCCGCTCCTCCAGAACCAGAGCCCGGACCACCCCCGCTCCTCCAGACCAGAACCAGAGCCCGGACCACCCCCGCTCCTCCAGACCAGAACCAGAGCTCCGACCACCCCCGCTCCTCCAGAACCAGAGCCCGGTCCACCCCCGCTCCTCCAGAACCAGAGCCTGGACCACCCCCGCTCCTCCAGAACCAGAGCCTGGACCACCCCCGCTCCTCCAGAACCAGAGCCCGGATTATGCCCTCACTCCTCCAGAACCAGAGCCCGGACCACCCCCTCACTCGTCCAGAACCAGAGCCCGGCCCATCACCCCCGCTCCTCCAGACCAGAGCCCCGAGCACCCCTGCTCCTCCAGACCAGAACCAGAGCCCCGAGCACCCCCGCTCCTCCAAACCAGAACCAGAGCCCGGACCACCCCTGCTCCTCCAGAACCAGAGCCCGGACCACCCCCGCTCCTCCAGAAACAGAGCATTACATACGTCACAAACCAAATAGCAGCGATTGGTTAAATAAAAAAATAAGACCAGCCTACCACTGAGTAAATGAATCCTAATGCTGCGAGGTCAGACAGTTTCCACAAAGTGAAACCGGCTGATGAATCAGGCTAACATTTTATAGCAAAATGTATGAAATTATGTAGCAAAGAAAAAAGTTAAATAAGTGGCCACCCTTTGCTTTGTCAGTGGCGCTGCAAACTCTTGACCTTCTCACAATGAGCTTCTTGAAATGGTTTTCACTTCATAGGTGGGCTGTGTCAGGGTCAAGAAATGCCATAAGTGCAAACCAGGGTTCAGGGCAAAGGGCGGCTATTTTGTTTTATTATTTTATCTAAAAGTTTTGGGTTATTTTGAATAAATGTTTTGTTTGCTACATTCCATATGTGTCCATCCATAGTCCTGACGCATTCAGTGAGAATCTACAATGGAAATACAGAAAATTAAGAAAAGATTAACAAGAAAATTAGATGAAGAAGTGTGCTGAAAAAAAGGTGCATTGTGTAATTTTTTTGAGTAGAGGGTCTGTCATGCTTTTCTCTATGGATATGTTATTATTTTGTCTGGAATGTTTCACAGTATGGTATTAAACCTTTCTATTTTCATGGAGACCAAACCAGACCAAGTTATAGGTCAGATCAATGGAGAGGCGACCCTGGTCACAGTTAGAATGCTTGTTTTTTGAAGCATTTTTGAGCTATAAAACCACCTGTAATTGAAATAATGTGAGGTAGAACCGTTTAACATTCCAGGCAGAGCAGGTGACAGACCCCCAACCAAAAAGTTAGCGCACCTTTAAATACTAGTCACCTGTATAATGTTGTCATGTCATGTGAAACCTACCAACATACACGTTTGACTCACCCAAACAAGTGACCCCAGCGTCTTCGTCATGGCCGCAGTTGTGATTGGCCCAGCCGTTATGGCCGCACTGCGTCATCACTGATTCTGTGCCTGAACAGTGCATATTGTCCAACCATATCTGCCCCGAGCCTCTGCCGTAAGTGCCCACGGATACAGGGAGCCCACACCCCAACTGCCTGCACACAACCTTCGCCTCGGCCAAATCCCAATCATCGTCGCACACAGTTCCCCAGTCTCCTTTGTGAAAAACCTCGACTCGACCTGCGCACGAGTTTGGACCACCCACCAGACGGAGCTGAGCTGTGGAGCAAAGCAGACTGGATCAACAATGAATGTATAAGAGGAATTTAAAACTCCCTACATTACTCAAAACTGACTCTTGTGAGCTTCAGTTCATGTTAGAATGTTGGTACCTCATCAAAAACATACACGGAGTTGTGTTCAGTAATCCTGGGTTAGTAGTCTGTCTACATTTAGGCCCAGTCAAGCAGAAGTAAACAGCAAGGCCAAAAATTCAAGGTAATGCATCTGATATAAAAATGTATTGAACAGATACATATGTACTGATGAAATGATGATGATGATGATGATTATGAAACTGTTGACCTTTTTTCTGTTCCATTTTTGGTTCTAAAGTTCCATATGTTTTAAACAGACCATGTATGAAACATGGAACAAAAATTATTTCCCAAATTTTAAAGACCTGAAAATCATGTAAATAAATGGATGTATTTCATCATATCTTGTGTTATTCAATCTTTGAACTGTTGATGAAGGTACGATTTTTTTTGTGATTTTTTTTTTTTTTATGTATTTAAAATGATAAAAATTTGCTTGGAAGGACTGACATATTTTATAGAAATAGTTTCCTTTCATTTTGAAGTCATATTAAAGTATTCGGAAGAAAAAAGCGACAAATTATGCAAAATCATGCACCTTCTACTTGCTTGCACAATTTTCCCTCCGTTACCATGACCTTTCTTAATAAAAAATCTCATTGCTCAAAAAGTAAGACATTTTTCTACCTAATCTTGTACCATATGGTAGAAAACTATATGAAGCAAATATTCAAACCAGTTTGTTAAGGATATGTAAGTGAGAACCAAGAGTTATCACTGTTTGGATTTATTGCCCAAAAAGTGCTGCATATTTTATTCCCTCTGTTACCGCCATGAGTTTTAAAATTTTTTGTCAACAACTTGAAAGAATATCACAGGTTTAACTTGACCCTGTTGGAGTGTAACTCTTTCCTACATTCTGATACTTTACTTATTTCAATAGTCCCTCTAGTTTCTGAATAAGAGACATTTGAATGTAAAAAATCTGCCCGTTTCCCTCCGTTACCACTTGACCGGACCCATTTCCAAAGCTCAAAATGTTCCGTAGTGAACGTTTTCAAGTTAACAGCTACTTTTTATCTTTTATTTAGTAGTGACTAGCAATTGAGGTGTACGGAGTTTAAAAACTGTAGCTTTAACTACCACTTCATGACATCACAAGGTGGGACAGAATAAGTTGAGCCTCAGAGATATAGACAGACTAAAAATGCAGGATTAGTCAAACATGTGAATGAAACAAAGCAAATCTCCAGGTATGTTTTTTTAGGAGGTAACAACATTCTAAGAAATCCCTCAGTCGTCCAGGTAGAATCCATGGCAAAGGAGAAATTCAATTTGTCTGAAAGCCCTCTCTGTTTGTCGACATCCGAAATGGGCTTTCAATAAAACAAAGAGAGCTAAAAAACAGGATAACGGAGAATCAGAACCCAGAAGGAAGGGTGTAACTATTCTTTACATAGCTGGTGTTTCTGAAAAACTACAGAGAATTTTCTAACAACATAAGATCCCGGTCTATTCCAAACCTACAAACACTTTAAGACAGAAACTGGTCCACGATAAAACACCGAGCCACAAACAAAACAATGTGGTCTACTCCATTCAGTGTAGTGAAGACTGCAGTGAGCACTACACTGGAGAAACAAAACAGCCACTTCACAAGAGGATGAACCAACACAGACGAGAGAGCAGCACAGGACCTCAGTCTGCCGTACATCTCCACCTAAAATCCACGGGCCACTCTTTTGAGGATAGTGAGGTACAGATCTTAGACAGAGAAAAAGTTGGTTTGAGAGGAGAGTTAATAAGGCAGTTTTTGTTAAGAAAGAGAATCCTTCTTTAAACAGGAATGGAGGCCTCAGGCTATCTCCTATTTACAACTCCATCCTCAAACCTAAATCAAATCAAACAAGAGAACAATAGGGGTTGCCAGGTCAGGTCCAGAGGTGTGAAAACTCCATTATGGACCTGATTTATTATGCTAATAAGACCCCACACCCAGTGCAAGTTCAATAGGCCTAACTAACTTAGTTTAGTTTAGTTTACTTATTTAGTGTCATGCACCATTTAGTTGGTGCCCAGGCTGCATGGACTTATAAGACACATAAAACAAGAAGCAGACAGATCACACGTCAAACAAAGTGTCCTCTTACGGAGGTCCCAGGCTTTCAGCACAAACTGAGCCAACTTAAAAACATTACATTTAAACAAATACTTCAGTCTCTCCTCATCAGACATAACAAACCAACAGAAAGACACATTAGACACAACTGACAGCGAAGGTCATGATACAAAGGACAGTAAAACAGAAAATGCATTTCATTTTCAATGACTAACAGAAACTGTAAACATGTAGTTGTGTTAGTTTCAGAGTAGTTATTTAGCTCCTCCCTGCAAACAGACACTGTAAATCCAAGTGTCCACCAGCATTCTGACAGAACTGAAGAAGCAGCTTGGATGAGCTGTGAAACGTATTCGACCAAATAAACTTTTGTCCAGCTGACAAATTGAATTTCTCCTTTGCCAACATTCTAACATGGCTTAAAGCTCACAAGAGTCAGTTTGCATAATATAAGACCTTTAAGAATGTACAATAGCCAGCCTTCAAAACAAATTCACTACATCATTTTAACTTGAGATTGCTTTTTATAATGTAAAGTACTGTAATGTACTTATGCAAGCAGGTCTTATTTCTCAATGCTCCAGGAGAAGGTATTAAAGAAGACAACAAAAGCACACACTAAGTAAAAACACAAAAGTATGACTCATGTGTATCATAGAGTTACAAATGTTTTACCTGCACACACCAGACTGGCATCGCCCTGTGCACACGTGGCCCGTGGCAGTCCACTGTTCAGACACATCTTCAGACTGTGTACGCTGCTGAAGCAGGACTGTGCAGGGTCGGACACTGCCACTGCTGCTTTGTGAGGCACTGTGGTAACGTTGATTGCCTGTCCACACTCCAGCAGCTCACACAGAGTCTCAGCCCTCTCCACGCTCCAGTCTGCACCACACACAGAGCCCCAAACGCTGCCCATACGCACCTCCACTCTGCCACTGCACCGATCTATACCTCCCACCAGCCGGATGTTCAGACTGTCTGTTGGGCCAGAGACAGAAAATAACATTGTATAAATAAACACATTTTGGCTGCTTGTATCACATGTCAACATGCATCCATCCATCCTTCCTTTTTTTAAGCACAACTAGAAGATTCTCTTTTACCTAGGGCATGGACTATCCTGGATATAAATTCAGGCATTAAGGGGTTAAGAAACATGACCTTTGTTTTGGAGTTGATCATTTTTATTTTAGTGGCTTCACAAGCCTGCACACTGCAGGTCTTACTTTGCAAAATCTGAAATAAGCAGAAAAAAGTGGAGGACGCCACAGAATTTGTAGGTACAGTATGAGGCAGAGCAGGTCCTGTAACTTCTCAGGAGGCAGAGTGCACATGGAAATTCTGTCCGTCACATACACATAATGACAGTACCACTACCAACAGACAACCCTGGTGAAACCAGTGTACACAGTGAATAAAAACCACCATGCACAGTGAATAGGTTTTTACTGATGCAATGAACCAAGTTCTTGTTCCAGTCATATAGGGACTGGAAAACCAATTTAGGGTCCCCTGGAGCACTGAATGCACATATTAGACAATCTGCCATCCTTGTTTCTTATGATAATAAAGTAAAAGATTTGACTTTACTATCATAAGAAAGAAACCAATCCAAAACTTCAAAGTTTTCAAACTGGGTAAACCAGATGGAATGCAGCACCAAAGACTTGTAACATACCCAGCAATTTGTAAACCTGGTATAAACACAAATTTGACTTGACAATGAACTGACCAGGTTCAGCCTTTTTACAGCAATGGTTGAACTGCCTGCAAATACCATATTACCATTGTTATGGTCTCATACCTGAGCAGATGACTGCAGCCACCGAAGAAGCATTGCAGTTTTTCCCCCCATGAGTAATGGCGCAGTGCTGCACCAGAGACTCTCGGCCGTTGCAGGCGATGTGCTCCACGTTGAACCCGCCCCTCCCAAGGCCGTACTGACTCGAGTCAGTCGTCAGTTTAAAAGCCTTTCCACAGTTGAGCTGCTGACAGACCACCTCTGCATCATTCATGTCCCAAGACTGTCCACACACGTCCCCCCACTGGCCTTTGTGAAACATCTCCAGTCGCCCAGCACAGCGGTTTGGACCACCTACCAGTTTCACAATACCTGCAAATGAATTCAAATACATTCTGTTAGCCTCATAGCATAGTTTAGGCCTATAGTCAACTACAGCATTTCTCTTTTTGTATTTATTTATCAATCAAGTTATTAAAGTGCACTGTGTAACTTTTCGGTAGTGGGCCTATTAGTTTCTTGTTTCTATGGAAATGTCATCGCTTTTCTTGGAATGTTCCACAGTATGATGTTAAAGAGCTCTACCCTACATTTATTCAATTACAAGTGGTTTTATAGCTCAAAAAGACCTAGAACAACAAGCGTTCTGACTTTGAGCGGGGTCGCCTCTAAACAGATCTGGCCTGTAACTTGGTTTGGCTGGTCTCCATGAAGATAGAAAGATTTACTACAAGACTGTAAAACATTCCAGATGAAGGCAATAACATCTTCATGAAGAAAAGCATTTGACGAACCCTCCACCTGAAAAGTTACAAAATGCACCTTTAAGTCAAAGCTACGTGCGTTTTTGATTTAATTTAGAGGAATTATAACTATTGTAAAAATAAATTATAGTTTCACAACAATCAAGAAGAGTTTTTTTGAAAAAAAGTTGACATATATGTTGGAAATTACAGGAGAATTCAAACATATTGATGACATCACGCTGGGGAGAATTCTATCATAAATTTTGGCACAATTTATTCACAACACATGATTTCAACAAAATAAAGATGCTTTCTCATGTGTGTATTTGCCAGATAATTCCTGTGTACAATAGGAGTTTTGCAGGGGAAGAGGTCCCTTATTATGCAAAATTACCTCACCAAAACTTATTTTTATTAGTTTGTATACATCACTAAAGCTCAGAATGCTCTGTTCCACCTTCAAGTTAATAGCTGCCTTTTACCTTTTGTTCAGTGGAGATAGGCCATTCCAGAGCTAAAATTATCCAAATGATTCTAATGAAGGTTTGTGGAGTTTAATATTGCCACAGTATTACCACATGACATTTTTCTGATACTTTAAACATGATTTCAACAAAATAAAAGGTGTTTTCTCATGTGTGTATTTGTCAGATAATAATTCCCGTGTACATTAGAGGAGTTTTGCTAGGGGACGGTTACGAATTCCCTAGTGTGAATGTGAATTTTAGTGTGAATGTTTTTGCAAAAATCTTTAATACAGTTGTCCCTCGCTATATCGCGGTTCACTTTTCACGGTCTCGTTGTTTCCCAGATTCTTTTAGTGCCTTTTTTTTTTTTTTTTTTTTTTTTACAGTGTATGAAGGTGCATTGTGTTCCTCCCCCTGCGTCCTGATTGGCTAAGAGACTGTATACCACTGTCAATCATTTTCCTCTGTGCCGTGTCTCCTGTACAGTACAGAATGCATTCAGCCAAATTGACATAGACGTTTGATCTCCAACAGTGTGATTCTGAAGTGCCGTATGTTTGCAAGTTTTCTCCCCGACAAAACCCACAATGTCGACGAAAAGTTCAGCACCGACAAAGGCTCCTGCGGTCGCACACAAAAAGGCAGAGGAAGATGCAAACCATCGCACAAAAAGTTGGATTTCTGGACACACTGAAAGAAGGTAGAAGTTACGCCGCGGCTATAGCAGAGTCTTGCACCGGGTCTTGTACGGGCAAATAGTTGCTGAAACGGGCGAGTTTTAATGTTCTGGAATTTTACGGGCGGGTATGTGGGTGGGTCAGGATTAAACCAGGACTAAACCAGGTCTAAACCAGGACTAATCTTGGACTTAAAAGAGAGAACAACGAAGCAGGGTGTCCACAAAGCGCGATCAGGGAACGGCCACGCATACATTCGTGAGGTGCGGAGCTCTCCGTCGGTCCTTTCTCCTGCAGTCACCTCCGAGCCTGTCCTGACAGTGAGTCCTGTTTCAGTCCTGGAATCAGTCCTTGGTTAGTCCTGGTTTAGTCTTGGTTCAATTCGTGGCGTATGCAGCGCAAAAGTTCAATATAATCTCGGGTTAACGCGCGGGTGCGGGTTTCCAAAAATGGACCCGTGCAGGACTCTGCGCTGTAGTGCTCCATTACGGAATAAATTAATCTTCGGTTCATTACTTAAAGAAGGAGGAAAATAACATAAGGACGACAGCAGCAATAAGTTTTAAAAAGGATCCAAAAAGGGTTGTAACTGTCCTGTCTGAGAAAAGAGTATAAAGTGTGTGGTGAGGGGTTTTACAGACTTAAAAAAAAAAAAGATATAATAATGGTAAAATATAAAGTTGACTACTTGGCGGATTTCACCTATTTAGTTATTTTTAGAACGTAACCCCCGCGATAAACGAGGGATCACTCTATAATGATCTCAACTGTGTTTTAGCAAAAGGAGTAGCCTAACCTATCAGTAATACTATTTTACTGTATTCAAGATCCTTACCTGAACATGTGACAGAAGCATATTTAAGTTGCTCAGGGTCGGTCCTGGTGTAGTCTTGTACTGTGCAGAGGCCAATGGAGCGCTCTCTCCCAGTACAGGTGATTTTAAAGCCCCTCTGAACCTCCCTTTGTGTAAATGATCCAGTAACTGCCTTTGCATCGCCACAGTTCATTTCTCTGCACACAACAGTCGCTTCGTTCATTCCCCATCTTGTGTTCAGTGCCGGGAGCCAGTCTCCGTTATAGTTGACCTCCACGTTGCCCGAGCACTGGTCAGGCCCATCAAGGAGTCTGAGGTGAGCTGAAAATCATAGGTAGAATAAATACTAAATTTTGTTACTTAAGTAAAATAGATACAGATACAGTTTTTATTACTTTTCTATTTTGTTTTTACTACATTTATTAAGTTTGGGAATTAAGTTTGTCTAAGTCTAATACTGGAACAAAAAATACTCTACTAAAAGTATTAAAGTACTGGTTTAAAAATGTACTTTAAGAGCAAAAAGTAACAGTATTTCTTGTAGATTTTGAGATCTAAAAAAGCTTCAAATGTAGTGATTTTGATACGGATTTGTGCTGAATTTTGTTAAACAGAAACAACTGCATCGATTAGTTTGATAGTTGTTTTCCTAGCTGTTTTTATTTGTATATTTTTGCTCAAACTAGGGGTAGAACTCACAACTATTCACTGTAGTTGTTTTAGAATTCACTGCTACTTAATCATATTTGTATTTTCTTCAACTTTTTTCCACAAACTGCCACTATAGGTATTCCAACATGCCAAATAATTGCAAAAATTATATTAATTCTGTTATCTGGACAATTGTTTTCGCCATTAAAACTTCTGTCCAGACAGAATAGAATTTTCTTTTGCAATGTATCCTCCCTGAAAGACTGACGGATTACACAGATAAACCAGGTAATAACAAATGAAATGTAAACCATTCATTCAGTCGGTCATAATCAGGTTACAAGTCCCATATGATGCAAAATTACTTCACCAAAACTTATTTTTATTACCGTATTTTTCAGACTATAAGTCGCGCTTTTTTCATGGTTTGGGTGTTTCCTGCGACTTATACTCCCGTGTGACTTATATATTAAAATTTTCAGACTGACAGTCGCTAGAGGGCGCTCTAGGCTCATGTGTCAATATCTGCTGCTCCTATTACTCCTGTACCACTGTCACTTCGCACTCTACTGCACATGTCTCCTGTAGAAAAAGCAGTTGTTCTGCTGCAAATAATGAAATATTATAAAATAATATAATATAACGGTAATCAAGCAGCAGAAAGAACGTTTGGAGTGAGCGAGAAACTTGTGAGGGACTAGTGGAAATCGGGGATGGAGAACACAGCTTCACAGCACTGCCCAGGTGCGCCATGCAACTTTCCTGGAAGTCACTGGATGAATCGACAAAGCCTGAACTTCAGTGACATCGAAACCATCCTGTCGGGATTCATAAAGGCTGGAATAATTCTAACAGAAACTGAAGTTGAGTCTGACGAACAGCTACACAGAAGAGTAAGCAGTGCTCTGTTTACCTCATGGATCTATGTTTTACCTCTGAAGGTCGCACAGAAGTGACACAGAAGATGAAGAATTGAATGGATTTAGTGATTTAGAGTGAGATCATGAGTTTGGTAAACTTATGTTCTGTTGTTTATGCAATAATTATCTGAATAACTGTTCATATGTTACATTAACATATTAACGCCTGTTCAGTCTGTTGTTCTCTGTTCTATTGTTATTACTAGAACTTGCATTTCAAGATGAAATGTCGGTTCCTGGTCTCTGATTTTATAAAATTAATTTCCCCAAAAAGTGTGAAAAAATATGTTTTTTTCTTCTTCATTACACATTTTTTGGCTGATGCGACTTATACTCCGAAGCGACTTATAGTCCGGAAAATACAGTAGTTTGTCTACATCACTATGCTTTGTTCCACCTTGTGATGTCATGAAGCAGTAATTTTTCAAGTTAACTGCTGCTGTTTACCTTTGTTCAGTGGAGATAGGCCATTCCAGAGCTGAAATTATCCAAATGATTCTAGTGAAGGTGTGTGGAGTTTAACACAAGGTGGAACAGAGTGTTTTCTGTTTAAGAGAAAAACTCAGCCTAAATATGCAGGGTTTGTGTGTTAAATGTGTGAATGAAACAAAACTCTGGGTTTTTTTTTGATGAGGAAACAACACTGGAACATAATTCAGAAAATAGTGTAATATGGGCCCTTTAATATCTAGAAGTAACTGTAGAAAGAGAAACACACCTGAGCACATGACCCCAGCATCTTCTCTGTGTCCACAGTTATTGTTACCAAGATCGGGGTGACGACAGTGTAAAAGTGAAGTCTCATTCCCCAAACATTCAACATCGTCCAGCCAAATATTTCCAGCTCCATCGCCGAAATAGCTCCCCGGTAAAGCCATTATCGCAGATCCACATTTGCTGGCACGGCAGACCACCTGAGCGTCGAGAATGTCCCAGTCGTCATCGCACACCGTCCCCCACTTTCCCTTATACAGGATCTCCACTCTGCCAGAACAGTGGTCGGAGCCGTTCACAAGTCTGATGGATGCATCGCCTGGAATGAGACATAATTAATAAAGACGTTTGCGATCTTCTATAACAGACTATTACATTTGTTCTGGAAATATCAGGGACACAAAGATACACTCTTAGATAGAAACAGTATCTCAATACATGGGTCATAATGGCGATCTAATCAATTTTGGATCACAACACAAGACACAACACAAGGGTCTAATTTTATCAGTTAAAGTGCTAAAGAGGAATATGATGTGAAAAAAAGTTATATGTATCTTTATGTATCCTTTAGATCACCAAACATGTTTATCCCTGATCTCACCTGATCTCAAAGCTAAACAAAGTCGGGCCTGGGTAGTACTTGGATGGGAAAGCATTGGGAATACCAGATGCAACAGCCGTGCATCAGTGGCAAAACTGCCTTTAGGCAAGACAAGTCACCCACATTGCCTAGTGTGTGGTGTGGGTGTTGTTGGTAGTTAGAGGGGCCAATGGCGCAGATTGGCAACCTGGTTTCCGTCAGTCTGCCAGTTTACCATCACCAAGTGTGGATTCAGAATCACTGGCGATACAGAAAATATCGCCTGATTGGGTATCAATTTCATAATACTGGTTCAGCTAATATTCTGGTCAGGCTATTTACTACCATATTATCCACCCTATAGGGCGCTCTGTAGGACTGGGTATCATTAAGAAGTTGCCGATACGATACATACCTTGATACGATATATATCTCGATACAGTGCACTTTCAATTTGATATGATATATTTCAAATCGATTCGATACAGTTCAATAAAAAATAAAGGCTAAATCATGGCTGTGATACTAAAAGTGTTTGTTAAACCACTTCTTGTGCAAAGTTCATATGAAACACAAACATTTTAATCCTCCAAACAGTGTCAAAATGTCAAATGTGTTGCATAAATGAGTTTCCTTTCACTCCACAAGCAACAAAACTGTAGCTACTGTAACAAAATGTTTTAGTAAAACACACGTAAAAATACTCTTGGTGATATATTGATACAGTAGCCCATGATATCGATACTGTATCATCACATTAAACGATACGATATATTGATATTCAGATATTTTTGTACACCCTTAGTGCTCTGGATTCTGGATTTTGAACTTTTTTCACAAATAAACCGCACCAGACTTTAAATGAAACAACAGTTGGATGGGTCAGTGGGACTTTGTTTGGGGCGTTCACGGTGACTCTGGGCTTTGTTCAGTTGTGGCGTGTAGGGAGGGTGCTGTCTGGGACCAACGGATTGTCGGCGTGTTCGCAGTGACTCAGTTGTTCAGTTGTGTCTAGAAGTGGCACATTGCACTCGCTTTTTCGGTTCGTTCCTCCGTTCCTCGTCGGCGTGGAGTGATGAGTGTGTCTGTGGGTGTTTTTTGCTGCATGGTCGCTGTCTGCTCCGTGTGTGTTTGCGTGTTCTGCGGGTGGTGTGCGGCTTTGTAGTTTACTGAAGTCGTGCTGGGACACCCGAGTGGATTCGTGTATAGGGCGCTCTGGATTGTGGGGCGCGCAGATGTTTTTTGATGGGGTTGGAGGCTTAAGAGCGCGCCCTATAGTGCGAAAACTTTACAAAGACGAGTTGATCTGGAGCTGTATCCTGTCTCTCTGATTTCAGAGGGTATGATTGACAGGTGGAGAGATGCATGCTCTGTTCGTGTCAAAAACAAACATGCCTGCTTACCTGTAAAAAGGGGAAAAACTTAGGTAAAAGAAGTTGTATACTTTGTTCTGAATGATACAAGAATTATTGAGAGGACATGTCTTCCCCATTTGAGAGAAGTGATACAAATTAGCAGCTGTGGTTGGATCGTCTCAAGTTAGGGTGGAGGACTTTCACTTTTCTGGATTTGAACAGAATATAGAAGGGACTGGCAGGTCAGGTAACCACAGCAACAAAAGCGTCCTCAACCTCTCCATCTAAAGCAATCAAAACACAATAACAATTCGCCTGATCTAATTACCTCCACATACGATCCCGACGTCCTTGTCATGGCCACACCTTGATGCCGTGAACCCGCTGGACGAGCACTTGTGAATCGACTCCAAGCTGTTAAAACAGGTGTCGCTTGCATCATATATGGGCAACACCGCAGTTTGCGAAGAGAACGGGAACGAAGCGGAAACATTGGCCACGTGTCCACACTCCAGCATGTCACATATCACTTTGGCTTTGTTGTAGTTCCAGGCCGAATTACACACCATCCCCCACCTCTCTCCTTGCCTCACCGAAACAAGCCCTGAACAGCGATCTTCCCCACGGAGCTGTACCGCCAGGCCATCTGTAAATAATAAAATATGGAAATAAGTTTTTAAAAATCTGTGTTGGGAATTAAGGGTGTAACAATAACCCGAATATTGTGTTTTTGTATCGTCAGAAGTCACTCATTAATACCATGGGCCATCACAGCATACTGAATCTCAAGGCTCTTTGCTTAAATTCATTGTTATGGTGCAGTAACAGCTAAAAAACAGAACTACATAGACCATGATCCTTTGTTTCAGCCCAGTTTACATGATAAAATAACTTAATTAGCACTTTTATGACAGAAAGAAAGGCTTGTACTGAGAAATTTGGATATTATTACACCCCTATTATGAATAACTAGTGATGGGCAAATGAGTCGGAGCTCTGGAGCACGTCTCGTTCTTTCTGAAACAAATTGCTCCGAAGCACTGCCTTGGAGCTCGTCTCGCAGCAGCCGCTCACGTGACCCAAGTGTGGAAGTGTCGGTCCTTCCCCCTACTGCTTCGTTCTACGTGTCAGTCGCGTCAGTGTATCGAAGTGTTTTATTGGATCAGTGAATGTTCCGCTCTGTGATTGGTTCAGATGCTGCAGAGTGTTCAGCGCACTTCCGTGTTTTGACAAGCGCTAAACTGCAACAGTATAAAAGATGCACCAATATTTCTTAAAAATGTTGGGTAGTGAGGAGTGTTGTGTGACGTTAGTGGTGATTTTGGCGACTTTTGGCATTTGTTTCATTTTCGATGGCATCTACAAGTGGAAAAAAGCGATCCATGGTTTGGGATCACTTTGATCTAATTCCACCTAACAAAGTAACACCTATTTTCTTATTTACAGCATGCTTTTTATGTTGCTCTTTACATATTATTTTAAATCATCATTATTATTATTATTGTTGTTGTTAGGTACGGTGTCGCTCTGCACACAAGTATTGTCTTATTGTTAAATTTGTCCACTAGAGGTCAGTGTTTTTCCAAGGCCTCAGACACGTCGAACCATTTGAGACAATATTGCCACTGAGGTGTCAATGCTTCACGAGGCTCCATTCGCCCATCACTAGGAATAAGCAGTGGAAAGTAATGAAGTAAAAGTAGTGAAGTCCTGGCTCGCTTGTGACTGTCATTTTAGGTGTGAGAGTCTTGTTTAACAGCACAAATCAGTAACAGAGCTTTTAACAGACAGAGTAATGCTTTCATTTAGCTTCACACCCTCAGGGAAGGTTGATGACATCAGCTGCCATGTGTCCATTCATGGGTTTCAGATGTTATATACAACATTCTGACAGGTTTTGTCAATTCAAAAGATATAATATTTTGTTTTATATTGTTAATTGCATGACAACAGTCCTAATTTTTAATCATTCTTGACCCATGGATCTATAGAGGCTTTGCACCGTCACGTGTCCCCCATGGCAACGATAACTACGCCGCCATGACACTGGGCACGCTCTACCTTTGGCTTCAGTAGCATCGGAGAAACATGGGCAGGTTTTCTTGTGTATTTGGTTGTTCTAGACGCTCTGAACAGGATAAAGCGATTCGTTTCTTCACTGTTCCTCTGGAAATTACTCATCAGGAGATCAAACAAGGAAATTATTGAAAAAAAGACGAAATTATGGCTAGAGAACATAAACCGTGAAGAGATTTCCTATGGTACCATCAAGACACACTCACGTCACTTTCATCAAGGTATTTGCTATTTAAATTGTTTCATAGCTTATTTAATGAGAGAAGCACATTTACTGAACTAAAATGTAAAAAGTAAACATTTGCAGTGTGAGTGGCAGTAGAAACTGTATCTTCCAACGCACATATAAACATGTCACTCGTCGTAGAACCCATGTTTTCTTTGTCTTGTTTATCCACAACTGTGTCTTCTAGAATTTACTGTTTTTTGCGAGCGGATCTTTCTAACGTTCGCGAGGATCTTTTCATGGCCGATTCTTTGGAGGTTCGGTTCACAGACTCTTCGACTCGTGCGCCATGTTGATCATAGGAGCCCAGTGTGGGTTCGTTGAATCGTAAACTATTGCGGGTTTTCCTGGATAAATTAATGAAATTTTAGTTCAGTGAATGTGCTTCTTTCATTAAATAAGCTATGAAACTAATTAAATAGCAAATACCTTGATGAAACGTCGGGTGTCTTGATGGTACAATAGGAAATCTCTTTGTGGTTTATTTTTGCTAGCCATAATCCGTGTCTTTTTTTTCAATAATTCCCTCGTTTGAGCTCCTGATGAGTAACTTCCAGAGGAACAGTAAAGAAACATATCGTTTTATCCTTTTCAGAGTGGCTAGAACAACCAAATACACAACAAAACCTGCCCGTGTTTCTCCGATGCTACTGAAGCCAACAACATAGCGTGCCCGGTATCATGGCAGCGTAGGTACCGTTGCCATGGGGGACACTTGACGGTGCAAGCCTCTATAGGCTTAAACCATGGATCTATTGAAATAACTGGACAGGGTGTTGCTGCCTGTAGCTGCCTCCCTGGGCTGAGAGAGGATTTTTCTCATAAAGCACAATGTAATCACAAACTGCTCGTGTTCGGCTGACAGGGCACCTACAACTTTGTTGGCGATTTTTACCTATTTTTAGATCATAAACTTTTTCTCAGCTCAAAATCCTTCAGCTGTCTTAAATAATGCTTTATAATCGTCCGGCTCCATGCATGCATTTGCGTGTGCCCGTGGGAGAAAAGACAATACTGCACATGCTCGGTCGGCCCACAGCCACTGGAAGTACCTTGCCGGGCTAAAGGCTAATCTGGAATCATGCACCATTGAGCTGGGCCCTTTGACTTGCCATTTTGAAACCCTGGGACTGATAAATGATAAAATTATGAAATTCATCTGAGTTTCTAGTCCCATGTGAATCGTCCATGTCCGTAAAAATGTCTGTAAAAATTTACCCCAAATTTTACCTCCCACCCTCCTGCAAGCGCCTCAGGTGAGTCTAGTCCTGTGTGAACACTCATGTCTGTAAACTGATCTGTTTTTCAACTGTGCATTGAAGCTAATAGTTATTGAAAATATCTCTATGGCCCATTTTAGGTCCAAATATGAACTAAATAACAATATTTATTCTCTATGGACTATACTCTAATCTAGTTATTGTATTTTTCTACAATTAAAAAGTAAAAAAACATCAAACAAACTGTGGTAAAGACGTGATCCAGACATACAGCTCGGTGTTTGTGGCAACCGAGGAGCAGCAACATATAGTCTATAGAAAAGTTGGGAGCCTTTGGTGCAAAGTTTGTGAAGTTTGAATAGTGATTAACACAGAGAGACTGTGACTGTTTCATAAAAAAATTGATTGTGTGGATGTCATTGTGATCGCTGAGTTCATAAATATGGTAATATGGTGTCTGACGCTAGAGTGCAGGTGCATTCTGTTAAAAACGAACTGAAAATAAAAGCAACTTTGGCAACGTGATTACTTCCACAATAAAGTCTGTAAAAACAGGTAGTTTACTGACATGTCTTATCCTGCGTGAATGTACACAAAAACACAATCATCGTGGGGTAATTTTAATTTTGCAAACATCCCATGCAAATATGGCTTTAGTACTCATACCTGCACATATGACCCCTGCCACGGCAGTGTTCGCACAGCTCTGGTTTGAGAATTGTAGCTGGCATAATGATATGCTCACTTCACGTCCATTACAGACAGTTTGGTTGACCCACAACTTCTGGTCAGTCGTCCGGCCCGGGACAGTGATGATTTTATGGGGAGCGCCGCAGTTGAGCTGGTTACAGACGACCTGGGCATCATAAATGTCCCAGGAGTCAGTGCACACATCCGCCCATAGACCTTTGTGAAAGATCTCCACTCTTCCAGCACAGCGATTGGGCCCCTCCGACAAAAGGGTTTTCCCTACAAAAAGACATTCAAACCTTATTCAAAATCCCACATGGGTACTTTAAGCATCTTAAAAGACACATATTATGGAGTATTTGTATTGTTTTGGGCCTTTATATGTTCGAGTACCTTTGCTTTGGCATTTTATGTTTTAGAACTTAAAATAATGGTTAATGAAAGAACCACATATTATTTCAAAGCTTCGGTGTGCCTCATACTGAGAGCTGGTGCTTAAAAGGTATCTACAGGCAGCAGAGGGATTTACCATGAGAAAAACAGTTAAACTAGATGATAACTGACATGCCCAGAAATGTTAATGTACTGTATTTTTTGGACTACAAGTCACACTTTTTTTTTCATGGTTTGGTTGTTGCCTGCAACTTATACTCCGGTGTGACTTATATGTTAAAATTTTCATACAGCTTCACGGCAACCATGACGGTGCACCACGCAACTTTCCTGGAAGTCACTGGATGGATCGACAAAGCCTGGACTTCAGTGACAACAGAAACCATCCTGTTGGGATTCAGAAAGGCCAGAATAATTGACTGATGATGCCGAGTCTGACGACAGCTACACAGAAGAGGAAGCAGCGCTCAGTTTACCTCTAGAGGAAGCGGAGTTGCTCAGAAGTGACAACAAGGATGAAGAATTGAATGGATTTAGTGATTTGGAGATGGAGAGTTTGGTAAACTTGTTCTGTTCTGATGTTTATGCTATAGTTATCTGGAGAACTGTTCATATGTGACATTAACAGTCTGTTGTTCTCTATTCTATTGTTATTACTAGAACTTGACTTTCAAGATGAAATGTCGGTCCTTGGTCTCTGATTTTATAAAATAAATTTCCCTCAAAAAGTGCGACTTATAGTCCGATGTGACTTGTTTTTTTCTTGTTCAAGGTATGTTTTTGATGGAGTTATTACACTTTTAAAAGCTCAAAAAGTTAATTTTGCATAATATGTGTCCTTCCAAACCTTACAATTCTACATTTCATAAGACAACCCACTCTAGCACTACCACATAAGGAAACCACTTTTCTTATAGGCCTCACCTGTACAAACCACAGTTGCATCTTCCGCTCTATCACCACTTGTCCTGTTGTATTCTTTTATTGTGCATTCTCCGAGGGCGGCTTCTGAGCCCGTGCAGGTAACATCAAACATTCTCGAAGGTTCATTTGCAGAATTGGATCCTGAAACTGACGAATCCTCCCCGCAGTCCAGTTCTCGGCATATCACGATAGCTTCATTCTTACCCCAGGTGGCTCTACGGGCAGAGACCCACTGACCGCCAACTCCTAACTCCACTCTGCCCGAGCAGCTTGTTGTACCATTGATCAGTCTGACGTGAGCTATAAGAGAAATAACAGATTTCAGCAGGTATGTAACAATAACCAAAGTACTGTGTATCGCATTGCCAAAGTTAGGGATGGTACAAGATCTCGTGTCATCTCGAGATAAAAGTGCAGAGTATGTGAAGAAATAACTGTTCTAAGCACTTTGAAATCGTAATTTTTTGGGTTAAGTATTGTCAAGGCATTTAAAAGGGAAAAAGTTGCGTATTTTCACAGTTTTGTTTGATTCCACAAACTATATTGTACCATGATATACAGAGCATATCGTGAAAATATCGAACTGAGAGATTTGGATATTATTACATCTATAGTAACTGAAATATCGTGATATCATATCATCAAAAGTCTCACAATAATATCATGGGCTGTCAATATATATCACATGTTTGTTTGCTTTAAGTCATTGTTGTTAAAAAATATATCTAAAAACAGAGAACTACATAGACCGTGATCTTTTGCTCTGTTTCAGTCCAATCTACATGATGAAATAACTTATTAAGCCCTTTTAAATCTTAATTATTTGGATTATGATAAGAGAAAAGTAGCATATTCATAATTTTGTTAACCTCCACAAAATTTCACAAAACTATTGCATATCGTGTAAATATTGTATCAAAAGATTTGGATATTGTTACATCCCTCAGTGTCAGTGTTGTTTTGGTGTCACTAGGGATGTAATAATTAGGGGTGTCAAATTATCGCATTAATTGAGATTAATTAATTACAGTCATATTTAGCGCGTTATGTTTTTTAATCGCGTTAATCTCATTTTTAATCTCTAACTTTAGTGTTTCTGTATGCGAATTTCTTTATTATAAAACCTGTTTTTATGTGTTGTTGGGACAACAACACACACACACACACACACACACACACACACACACACACAAAACACATTTATACATTTTTTTATTTCGGTAATTCCACTCATTGTCGGAAACCCACACAAAACGCGCGCAGTAAGAGCGATGTAAACGTCATGTTAACGTTTACGGCGTCAGTCGCACAATGGACGAGGTCGAAGAGCCAGTAGAACAGAGGCAGCAGTGCACAGGTAAAAACACATTCGTGTCTTGGAAATTATTCTCCCGACGTGAAATATAAAAGAAAATAACAAATATAATATCGCCTGAAAACAACCTGCATAGGCTCATGGATGTCTGCACTACTGTCCTATAGTGACCTGCCACATGAGGGGACACGCACACAAACACACACACACAAACACAAACACACACAAACACAAACAAACACAAACAAACACAAACAAACACACACAAACACAAACAAACACCTTCATCATCGTCATCAACCTGAGAACGCGCGGACCACGTTTCCTTCCGTAGACACTGCGCGGACACCGACGTGCTCCCGTGAGCCGCGTGTGGATCGTGTTTTCTCGCGTACGCGGCGTAAACCGCGCTTCCTCCTGTGCGTCTCTAAACCAAAACTAACACCAAGACTAAAACCAGGACTAAACCAGGACTAACACCAGGACTAAAACCAGGACTAAAACCAGGATTAATCCATTCCAGGACTAAACTAGGACTAAAGTAGGTCTAAACCAGGACTAAAACCAGTGATCTCATATATAAAGCATTTCTCTATCAATAATATTTTTAATATGGTTAAGGAAAGACTGGACTTTTTATTGTCTTTAAGTAGACAAAAGTTATTATGTTCAGATTTCCTCGTCTTTGCTACTTTACAGCAAACAGTTTCTTATTCATGGAGACTTGGGCTCAACAGCCAATTTGGAGAGATTTGTTAAACAATAAATGACTTTATAAAGTCACTTTTTTAAATCTATATTAGTCTTTTGATCTGCCACAATAATGTAATAATGAATTTAAATGAAAATACCTCAAATTGAAGGCTTTTCTCAGCAATTTTTAGGTGAGATTAAAATGAGATTAATTAGATTAATTAATTACAGATCATAATTAATTAATCTCTCAAATTTTTTTAATCGCATGACAGCACTAGTAATAATAACCAAAATATCATGATATCCTCAAAGTCCTCACAATAATATTGTGGGCCATCACAAATATCGAATCACAAGTTTCTTTGCTTAAATTAAGAGTTATGGTGCAGGAATAGCTAAAAAAACAAACCAAAACAAAAACAAACAAAAAAAACAGAGGGAACTACATAGACCATGATGCTTTGCTCCATTTCAGTGTAGACTACATGAAGAAATAACAGTTCTAAGCACTTATAAGTCTTTGTTATTTTGTTAATCTCTACAAAATATGTCAATAAATATCGTACCATGAGATGCATATTGTAAAAATACTGCATAAATATCATAAGAGATGTGGATATTGTTACATCCCTAATCGTGAGCCTCCCCACGATATCGCAGTAAATATCGAACCATGAGGTTCATACCGTGACGATATCTTATCGTGAGACTTGGGTATTGTTAAACTCCTAATTTTCACTTCTTCAACACAATTGTAAAATGAGTTAAGGAAAGTCCAGTTCATGATTGGTACAACTACCTTTGAACCTTTGAACCCTTTTCTACTCAAGGACAGAGGGTTTGAATCTGCCCTGATGGGTCTGATAAAAAGAACTGCCTTACTACTCTTTTTCATGCTAGTCTTTGTTTTACTGAAAAATGAACATGCTGAAAGATGCACGGAAAGACTCAGCAAGGTTGCGGGTTCGACTCTTGGCACAATCTGAGTACTAGCCACTAAAACCAACTTCCTGAATGACAAAAATAAAATGAATATGACGTAAACAACTGGATAAAAAGCACGTTACATTTAGAAGTACTTATTCTTGCTTCTAATTTTGTCATGATTACTGGTTTCAGATGACATCACAACATTCCATAGGCCCATAGTAATTAAAATACAGATGGGATTAGGTAATATTATAGGGATGTAACAATAACCAAAATATCGAGATATCGTATCATCAAAAGTCTCACAATGATATCGTGGGCTGTCACAATATATCGAATCACAAGTTCCTTTGCTTAAATGCATGGTTTTATAGTAGCAACAGCTTATATAGGGAACTACATATCCCATGATTAATTTCAGTGCAGAAAACATGAAGAAATATGTTTTATTACTTGAATTCTTGGGAATATGATGGAAATAATTCACACCAAAATCTTGTCAATTTTAAAAGCAAAAAAAGGGTCCTATCTACAATTATATCAGCCTCTCCAAAACCTTGAGATGCATATCGTGATAATATCGTACTGAGAGATTTGGATATCATTATATCCGTAGTATATTATATTGTTAAAATGCAGATTTTTGGGCTGTAATGTATAGTCAGTTAAAGAAATGATCCAATTCAACATGAGATGATTTACTTTTTGGATATTTCAGCAGAAAGTACAATGTAATCAGAGATTTTGACCTGTACCATGTAGATCACAGGTGTCAAACATAAGGCCCGATCCGGCCCTCCAAGACCTTTAATGTGGCCCTTGGGTGATTTTCTACAAAAATATTTTAATTATATTTTCTATTAAAATATTGGTAATTTTCTGCATTGCTGAGCATAGCAGCGTCTCCAGCGCCTCTGTGCGTGGCCCCTCCCACCAGAGCAGCACAAATGAAGACTTGTCTCTTTCCAAACGCTCTTAAAGGACGATCGTTTTGACTGTTGATTGTGACACCCCCCCATCAACAAAATGTCAAAAATGAGAAAAGTGAACGCTGAGTGCAGGATTTTCCAAGAAAAATTAATTTATTCCTGTTTGCATACAAGTTCATGTTAAAACATTGTGTTGAAATTGAATTTTTCTTAAAGTTTCAGGTTGTTCATAATATTATAATATTATAATAAGAAAGAGTTCATCAATAAAAAATGATTTCTGTAATAGATTTGTGTTTCTCTGCACAAATATTTGAACTTATTGTTATTTTTGGGGTTTATATGTCATGAGTTTTCTGATCCGGCCCCTTTGGGATCAAAGTAGGTTGGATACAGCCCCCGGACCAAAATGAGTTTGACACCCCTGATGTAGATCATTGATTAACCAAATCATCTCGCCCTACAAACGGCCGTACTTACATGAGCAGATCACACCAGCATCTTCAGAGTGACCACAGTTGTGATCACCTACAGGTTTATGCTGACAATGGTCCAGGGAGGTTTCGTTCCCAAGACATTCCACACTGTCCAGCCAGATGTCCCCAGTGCCTTCTCCAAACTGTGAATACAACACGGCCTCCTGAGCGGCGCCGCAGTCCATGGCCCTGCAGACCACACGTGCGTCCAGTATGTCCCAGTTGTCATCACAAACTGTCCCCCACTGTTTGTTGTAATACACCTCTACTCTGCCAGAGCAGCGGTCAGTGCCGTTCACCAGTCTGATCTCTCTCAAACCTGCAAAGAAAATGAAAATGAGTGAGTTGGAATGAATTTATGATCAAAGAGATTGAGAAGTGTGAAGCAGTTTTCTTCCATGAGCATCTGGACTCTGCTGGTGAACATGGATGTTTCTATTGCTAGTGCAGGGATAACCTTGCACCTCGGATGGATTCTTGTGATACTTGTCAGTTCACAGACTCACAAGTACCAATCACAAAGCAACATTGTAATTTGAGCAGAAGCCCAGGCCAAAACGCTCACACAGAAAATCATTATTTCTATGAAGTGCCCAGACAAACAAAAACAAAGATGGTGATGCCCACTGACATCTCAGCATATTTTAGCGTTTGTGCTTTTCTCTCAACTGGATGTAGCAAAAGTTAGACTTTTTGGCTTGTTGTGACGCTTTGACCAATCCAACTTAAATATTTGTCATTCTCTTGAACCTTTTTGCAATCGCTTTCAGCAGGAGCCATTCCAGATTTATAAATGAGGGGAACTTAATTCAGTTCTACATGTATTAATTTGGCTAAATATATTCACCAGCCTCATAGCATAATTGGCTGGAAAAGTCTAGAAAATTGGGCTTTCCTGTCTCATTCTGTAAGTGTCATGCGCTCCCTCCTCGGCCTATCAGAAAGATTTTTAAAGCCAAACAAACACAACCACCAAGTCATCTTATTGGCATTTATTTTAGAATTTTCTCAAAAACTCAGAAAAATTATTTAGGCAGTTATGTATGGAAGCCGAGAGGGTCACAACAAATACAAATGCGACAACACAACAAAAGCCACAACTAATCCAAAAAAAGCCACAACAGAAATGACAGCGGGACTCTATTTTCTAACGGACCGATCAAGCGGCAAGTGAAGAAGTAGAACTACAACGTGAAAAGTAAAGGAACGGAGAAGTTGGAAACATAAGTAAAAGTAATTTATTGTTATTATTCGTTTCACGTTGTATTTCTTCTTCACTTGCCGCTTGATCGGTCCGTTGGAAAATTATGACGGAAAAGAGTCCCGCGGTCACTTCTGTTGTGGCTTTTTAATGTATTGCGGCATTTGCGTTTGTGTTGTGGCGTTTGTATTTGTTGCGGCGTTTGCATTGAAATAGAGTCCCGCGGTCATTTCCGTTGCGGCTTTTTTTTGGTGTGTTGTGGCTTTTTGTTGTGTTGTTGTATTTGTTGCGGCGTTAGCGTTTGTTGTGACCCCTCTCGGCTTCCGTAGTTATGCCCTTAGGTTAACAATATTAAGAAGTACTAATGTTATTCATACATTGCAGTACTTGATCATGCAAGTTAGCCTTCAAACTACGTGATATTAGTGGGAAAAATAAGAAACATGTCTGTTTTTACACTATGAATACATCACAGTGTGAATGTATACTAAGTATTCCGAATAATACAGTCTAAGTGAGCCCTGTAACAATATGCTACAAAAGCAATTTAAATTTAGGTATTCAGTAATAAGAAAACTGTAACTAAATACTAAGTCTTCCATTTTTGTTTGTGTTCTTACCTTCACAGGAAAAAGTTACTCCGTGGCAAACTTCACTGCTTTTTGTTAGAGTGCACTGTGAAAGTGAAGCTGCATTTCCAGGACAACTGCTCATGAATCCCATGTGGTTCTGAACCGTAGCAGCTGTTTTTTTAGGAGGTCCACAGTCAAGTTGTTCACATATCAATTTGGTTATATTTGTAGGCAAGTTGTTGCTACAGATCACACCCCACTGGCCGCCGTGGAAGACCTCCAGAGTCCCAGAGCAGCGGTCTGTGCCATTAGACAGTCTCATTGGCTCTATGGAAGAACACATACATATAAGAATACATTTTATTTATTAGGTGCAAGTCTAGACACTCAAGGTCCATGGTCCTGTAGCTCAGATGGTAGAGCGCTTGTCCACTGATCTGAAGGTTGGTGGTGTGATCCCAGCTCCCACAGAAGAATGCTAACCCACCTCGCCCCTAATGTACATTGGTGTGTGAATGGGAGGGTAGATCCTTGATGTAAAGGCTTTGAGTGGCTTAAATACGGAAGCTGACAGGGGTCACAACAAACGCAAACGCCACAACACATTAAAAAGACACAACGGAAGTGACCGCGGGACTCTATTTTCCGACGGACCGATCAATCGGCAAGTGAAGAAGAAGAACTACAACTTGAAAAGTAAAGTAACGGAGAAGTTGGAAACGTAAGTAAAAGTAATTTATTGTTTTATCATTATTCGTTTCACGTTGTAGTTCTTCTTCACTTGACGTTTGATCGGTCCATCTGAAAATAGAGTCCTGCGGTCACTTCCGTTGTGGCTTTTTGATGTGTTGTGGCTTTTTAATGTGTTGCGGCGTTTGCGTTTGTGTTGTGGCGTTTGTATTTGTTGCGGTGTTTGCGTTTGTTGTGACCCCTCTCGGCTTCCGTACTTAAAGGCGGAAAAGCGCTCTAGAAAAAGTTAACGATTTACTATTTCCCAAAAACATTAAAGCAGCCCTATTAGTAATTTGCTTAGTTCCAATTTTATTTTCTTAATCTGTGAATCTGCAACTTACATCCCTACTGCACATCATTCTAGTAACAATAACCGAAATATCATGATATCGTATTGTCAAAAGTCTCACAATAATACCGTGGGTACTGCAAAGTTCCTTTGCTCAAATGCATTTTTATAGTAGAAATAGCTAATAAACATTCGGAACTACATATCCCATGATTCATTTCAGTGCAGACAACATGAAATTATCAGTTTTTTACTTGAATTCTTGGGATTATGACGGTAATAATTCACACCAAAATCTTGTCAAGGTATTTTAAAAGCAAAAAAATCATCCTTTCCACAGTTATATCAGTCACCCCAAAATATCACGATAAATATTGTACTGCGAGATGCATATCGTGGTAATATTGTACATCATTGCATCCTTAATGCGCAGCTGTCTGTCACAGTTACCGACTCTTTGTTGCGATGACGTTTACCGCAGCATCTGCTCCCACTGGGCACTGCAATTCTCTAACGCAAAAATCAGCAGATTGTTTCTTTTATTCAGCCATCATTAGTCATCTTAAATGAATATGATGAATTATAACAGTGATTGACAGGTGTCATAGATTAGGTCCATGTAACAGGCTCAAGCACAATGTGTGTTATTTAATACAGAACTAACACGCAGGTAAACTGGACTCACATGCAACACAACTACACAGGCAAACAAAGTCTTATTGAAATAACTGAAAGTGTCCTATAACAGGAAATGTTAATAATGGCAACTCAGACTGAAAATATAACAGAGGAATATATGATATTAAATGTGAACAAAAATATCTTCCAAGACTGGGAATACACTAGTAAAAAACAGACTGGGAGTAAACTCAAGAACAGGGACAGCAAACAGGGAACCACAGAATTGCAGATGTCATAAACAGATCAGATTCAGGGAATACAGGGGTTTCAGATTTCAGGTTTTTAGGAGCTTGAGTGTTTGTCTTAACAGGTCAACAATTTGGCAAAGACTGAGGGAGCAGAGGAAGTATATAAAGACTGGGCCTGTGCTGATTACAGAATGAGGGGCAGCTGTAGGGAAAGGAGGGAGGTGGCAAAAGGAGGACCGGAACAGACTGAGAAAGGGAACTGGACTGGGGAAAACAAGTAAAAGGCAGAACTGTGACAAGAACAAAGTTAAATATACAGTACAGACATAGAGATAAAAGTTTACAGCTAAACAGGAACAGTGTATGTATGGTCTGGTGGTGGTGGAGTGAATAGGCCAGTCGACGAGACATTCAGGAGCATTTAGTAAGTTAGCATAAGCACTAAAACTTCAGAGCTGTACTTACTAATCAAAACAACATCATACAACCACACTTTTGGCAGAAAGAGATGAGTGATGTCTGATTAACACTCAGCATTAGATTTTTAGACACGCTACGAACTGTCTCTCCAAATCTGCAATTCAAATAAGCCCATACACTGAAGCTCTGATAAGTTTCATTTTCACTTTAAAGTAACAGACCAAAACAAAGCAACATGTGCTCAGTGGGTGCTCGGTGGAAAGGCCGTAATTTGCCATCACTGCTGATCTGAAATGAGTGAGTACATGTCTATTATTTTCCTGGCTGTTTTTTACCTGGTGTAATCATATAAATTAAATTGCACGCTTTTATGCTGGGAGTTAGGATCTTTGAGATTCAATTCACAACACCTCAGATGTTGTTCTTGTGTTTATGTGTATTTTTATATTATTTGTTTAAAATATATTTGTTTAAATAGACTAGGCCATGTAAATGTAGTAACTGTGTGAAGAAGGCTAGTGCCATGCTTAAAAAGAATTTTGACCTGTGGGTTCAACAGATCCATGTTGGGGCCCCTGTGTTCAGATTAATCATGATTACATAATGTTTGCGTGTGGATGTGTGCTTTAAGATGTTGTCAGTTAAAACACCTAAAACTCACTCCACTGAAATATTTGAAAGTTGTGACATATCTAGGTAGGCTAGGGTAACCCAGAACTAGCCGGGCACCTTTCTGCACAGAGCCAATGACATGACTCAGCCTCATGTCTCTGTATGTCCATCACTCTAACAGCCTGCACACCGGCCTTTCTGCATGAAGTCATTACTAATAATATAGTCATAGTGACGCAATAAAACTATGTTGAACTGTTCATGTTAAGCATATTTAACAATATGGGCAAAGCCATGTTAAATAGCCTACGTAGTGACGTCATGATAAAACGTGAGTGCGCTAAATTTGCTATTGACATGCGCAGAATAAACGGCTTCACATTTATGTTTTTCCCAAGCCAAAGAGGATGGCCTTCTGACTCTTTCTTGCCAAATACAAGACAGCTATGCTAGATTACCACTGTGGTGACTGAAATCACGCAAGGACTGCTGCAATTATGGTAAGTATCTCTACAGTTCATATGGCTGCCACTCCATTTTTAAGTAAATAACAGAAGTACAAAATGAAAAAGATTTGTCCTTATGTAGATAGAGGAAGAAAACAGTCCCAACAGTTCCTCCTCAGCGATGTGGTAACTATATGATTATTATGCAACTCTTTTCAGTCCAGTAAGTTGTCTACTTTTTGGAAGGATCTATTAAAGTATCTGGATAGGGGATTTCTAGCTTAAACCTGTCACAAGTTTGGACTAGAGGACAGTCCATTGGTAGCCAGGCTGGCGCCACCTAGTGCCTCTGCTCAGTTTCATTTCTCTTCCAGCGACTAAATCAGGAATCAGAATGCACTAGACGGTTTGCAAGAACCCCGTAAGTTGTAGATCATGCACCAGCCAATCAGCAACAAGCTGAGAAGCCATGACGTCAAACTCGCGTCTGTCTGTGTCCCTTTTGTGGTACAACACAACAGTAAACAAAGCATCGAGATGGATGTAGACGAAGACAGACATTCTGTGTTGGCAACGATTCCAAAGATTGAGGATTTAAAGCCAGAACAAAGAGAATGTTTGGTGACTTTTATCAAGGGGAAAGACGTTACTGCCCTTCTTCCTACAGGATTTGGTGCATTACATAAGTCACGATCAAATAGCAGCGATTGATTAAATTAAAAAGTACACCTACTGTCGAGCGAACGAAGCCTAATGCTGCGAAGTCAGATGGTTTCCACGAAGTGAAACCAGCTGATGAATCAGGCTAGTTCATAGGTATTACAGCAAAAAAATTTAAAAATCCTTGGCAGCCCAGAAAGCATTTTTCCAGCAGAGCGCACTTTAAAGACTAACTGCTCCTGTTTGGATGACAGGGACCTACAGCTTTCACAAAGGTCAGAATTTGTGATGATTTGTGCCTATTTTCCAATCATTCATTCTTTTTCTTCAGTCTCTGACAAAACTGAAATACAAAGCTATATTCAAGATGCATTGCACAACTTTTCTGGTGGAGGGTTCGTCTAAAGCAGGGGTGCTTAGACTTTTCCGGTATGTGAGCTACTTTTAAAATGATCATGAAAGATCTACCACCTAATATAAAAATGTTAAACATATATTTATTTGTAAATGTATTATGAATTCTTACATGTACAACACATTTTGAGGTATCTTGCATAACGTCATGAGATAATACTGCACAACACAATTAAACTTTTTACATGTTCGTAATTACTTGAATCAGGGGTGCCCACACTTTTTCAGCATGCGAGCTAACTTATAAAATGTCCAAGTCAAAAATGATCAACCGACTACAAAGTCAAGTAAACTGTACTGGACTTAAGAGAACTTTCAATAGCACTTTACAGAAAACTGAAAAAAGTGAAGACAGTGATTTAGGATTTTTAAACCTGTTTTTTCAAGTTCCTAACTGGAGTTACATGGTTAGTACGAGTTTTACAGTGGGATTTAGCCTCTGCACATTTACCAAACCAAACCCAGATGTATTTGTGCACGTTTATTAGCCAAACTTTAGCCACATGTCGCAGTAGGTCTGCTCTGTGCTGTTGGCTCCTCTGTGCCAACACTATAACATAAATTTAGATTAGTTTTTACTTCGCGTTTTGTCTTGTCCTTCTAATCTGCGCGCATTGTGGCAGGAGCCTGTGCGCTTTACCCTGGAAAGAGTGAAAGCGTGAAAAGGCGAAGAGCGGTGCGCTGACGTGAGCAGATGGACAGGTAGGATGTTTTAAAAAAGTTTAACTTGCCCTGTGATACACGCTGGTGCACAAGGACTAACGCTGTTGCGGACAAGCCGCGTGCAGGGAGCGTGTGTGATTGTGATGTGCCGCACAGTATCCGCATGTTCCAAATGGCGCACAGGCTATAGTGAGACGCTCCGCACGCTCCCGCACCCCGGTACAAGTTTATTGCCAACAGCAGCGGCCGTAATATGATCGCACTTGTCCAGTGTTAGACCTCGAGTGAGAGACAAGACCGAGTCCAAACGTGATAGAGTCCGAGACGAGACACGGTGATCTACCCACACGACCTTGGCGATCGACTGGTAGATCGCGATCGACGTATTGAGCACCCCTGGTCTAATGCTTTTCTCCATGGGAATGCTCTTACTTTGTCTGGAAAATTTCATAGTATGGCATTAAACCTTTCTATCATTATGGAGTTGTTGTTTTTTTTAGGTATTTCTGAGCAATAAAACAACCTATAATAGAATAAATGTAACATAGAGCTGTTTAATGTCATACTGTGGAACATTCCAAGCAGACCAATGGCATCTCCATAGAAACAAGCAGGTGATGGACCTTCCACCAAAAAGTTACACAATGCGTCTTTAACTTGAGCTGTTGAGCAGATAAATTTTACCTGAACAAA
Organism: Boleophthalmus pectinirostris; assembly: GCF_026225935.1. NCBI lineage: Eukaryota > Metazoa > Chordata > Actinopteri > Gobiiformes > Gobiidae > Boleophthalmus > Boleophthalmus pectinirostris. Next base: position 6,749,777 of record NW_026571353.1, on the reverse strand, counting down.
CCACGCCGGCATCCTCTGAGTGGTCACAGTTGTGGTCCCCGAAGTCGCTGTGTTGACATGAGAGAATAGAAGATTCGTTCCCTTTGCACCTGACATCGTCCAGCCAGATGTCTCCGGTCGCATGCTCTGTGGGTTTTCTGTTGCTGACCATCGGCCCACAGCCCACCTCGCGACACAGCACGTTGGAAGTAGCCGCGTTCCAGTGATCGTCACAAACTGTGCCCCAGCGGTTGTCATAGAGCACCTCTACTCTGCCAGAGCACTTACCGGGGAAAAGGCGTACTCTCTGACCATCTACAACAGAAGAATAAATGATTAAATGAGTGTACAATTGATTTATTCTTGATGATTCTGGTTTGATCAAAGGCCTGTGTCAAAGTTTTCCTACTATGTATTTAAAGGTCTTATATTACTCAAAACTGACACTTGTGAGGATTAAGTCATGTTAGAATGTTGTTACCTCATCTAAAACAGATCTGGAGTTGTGTTTTGTTTCATTCACACATGTTTGAGTAACCCTTTATTATTAGTCTGTCTACATCTCCTAAGCTCAAAATGCCCTGTTCCACTTTGTGATGTCATGAAGTGGTAATTTTCATGTTAAGAGCTTCCTTTTGCTTTTTGTTTAGCCGAGATTGACTTTTCCAGGTGTGAAATCATCCAAATGATTTTAGTGAAAGTGTATGGAGTTTAATAACACAGTGGAGCACTTCCTGTATTACCAGATGACATCACAAGGTGGAACAGAGTGTTTTCTGTTTGAGAGAAGAACTCTCAAAAAAGCACACTCAGATGGCCTTTGTCCAAAAGCTTTTTTATTTTATTTTTAAATAACGTTTCGGCAAAAAGCATTGGCAGTGATGTGGTCACTGTATTGTGGTGAAGAGGGAGCTGAGCCGAAAGGCGAAGCTGTCAATTTACTGCTCAGTCGAACGTTCCTCCCCTCACCTATGGTCATGAGCTCTGGGTAATGACCAAAAGGACAAGATCACGGATACAAGTGGTCGAAATGAGTTTCCTCTGCAGGGTGTCTGGACGCTCCCTTAGAGATAGGGTGAGGAGGTCAGTCACGCGGGAGGAGCTTGGAGTAGAGCCGCTGCTCCTCCATGTCGAGAGGAGCAGTTGAGGTGGCTCGGGCATCTGTTGGAGGGACTATGTCTCTGGGCTGGCCTGGGAACGCCTTGGGGTCCTCCCAGAGGAGCTGAAGGAAGTGTCTGGGAAGTGTGGGAGTCCCTGCTTAGACTGTTGCCCATGTGAGCCGGCCCCAGATTTAGCGGGAAAAAATGGATGGATAGATGGATGCATGGGTTTTGGCAAAAAAGCCTTCAGCAGATCATTTTTCTTGCTTTGGAGCACAATACTGGGTGTCCCATGGTCCAAAAGTAAGAAAAATGAAAAACGTCTTCCAAAGAAGGAAAACTGAAGCAAGAAAAATGAAAAATGTTATTTAAAAAAAAAAAAAAAAAAAGCTTTTGTACATCAGCCATGAGTGTGCTATGCATTTTTCACTTTTATTTTACTGTATTTTAAGAACTTTAGTGTGCATTTTTTTGTTTTCATTTGAGAGAAGAACTCACTAAATCTGCAGGGTTTGTGCGTTAAAGTGTGTGAATGAAACAAAACACAACTCTGCACATGTTTGTGATGAGGAAACACCATTATAACACAGATCAGAAAATAGTCTAATATGAGCCCTTTAAGCAAATTTTCCTCCAGGACAGAGGGCTCTCAGGGGCAAAACAAGTCATTCTGTGTCTGCATCGAATTATAAAGCAGTTAATTGTCCGATAATAGGAAGTGTGCAGTTAGCATGCTAGTTGTAGTATTTTTGTGAAATCTGACTCCTTTTGTTCAGTTGAGGGGAAGTCGATTGACGATTGTTTAGGGATTCTTTTGACATTAAAGGTGCACTGTGTAACTTTTCTGGTGCCCACCTCTTGTCTCCATGGAGGTGTTACTGCTTTGCCAGGAATTTTCCACAGTATGGCATTAAACATATCGATCTCCACGATAATAACACATGTAATAATAAATCTAAGACAGAATTTTAATGCCGTACTTTGGGACATTCCAGGAAAAACAGTTGAGACAAGCAGGTTGTGAGCACCTTTCACTTTTTGTGCAATCAAAATCTTCAAAACTTTTAAAATCCAATCAAAAATGCCATATGTGCTAGTATTTTTGTCAATCTTTAACTGCGCAGACACAAGAGGGCAGAGGAAATACAAAAGTCTGATGAATTTTGAATTCTTTTTTAAAGGTTCCATGTTACTCGTGAGCTTTTAGACATGTTATAATGCTGTTACCTCATCAAAAACAGATCTGGAGTTGTGTTTTGTTTCATTCCCACATGTTTGAGTAATCCTGGATTATTAGGGTGTCTGCATCGCCAAAGCTCAAAATGCTTCGTTGCACCTTGTGATGTCTTTTAGTGGAAATTTTAAGGTTATCAGCCTCAAAATTGAGCTTTACTCTTAAATAGTCTAGAAAAGTATTTTTAAAATATATTTTCACTTTAATATTAGCTGGTGCACCAAGGATTATTAGGGCCTGTTTACATGAGAACCCTCCAGAGTGGAAAAGTTGAATACGCTCCACCGTAGCGTTTCCGCCTACGCTGCCCAAGACGCAAAACTCTGGTCAGATGTGCTCACGTCACGTACACGTTTACGTCACATACATACAGTACACAGAAACCTGGCATGCATACACAATCGAATTCCACACACTTTTGCGTCACCGTATGCACACATATTTCCTCTTGAAAACACTCGTCTAAACACGGAATAAAAAGTGAAGACGCGATGCCACTTTTTGCGTCTTCTTTTCAGACCGTCATCATATAAACGTAGCCTTAGCAGTTTGGCAAATGCAGATCTGAAATCTTCGAAATGATTCTTGTGAAAGTGTACGGAGTTTAAAAACACAGTGGAGCATTTCCTGCATTACCACTTAATGACATCTCACTTTTCAATTTGAGAATAGAACTAAATCTGCAGCATTTGTGTGTTAAACATGTGAGGATATGTTTTTGAGGAGGTAACAGCAGTACAACTTAGATTAAAAATACAATATAATATAATATAATACACAATATAAGAACCTTTTAAAAAATAATCACTGTTAAAGGTGCATTAGGTATAACTTTTCTGGTGGAGGGTCCGTCACCTTCTTGTTTCTATGGATGTCATTGCTCGTCTCTACCTTATATTTATTCAATTACAGGCGATTTTTGATCTCAAAAATACCTCAAAAAACATTTATTCTGACTGTGAGTGGGGTCGCCTCTCCACAGATCTGACCTGTAATTTGTTCTGGTTTGGTCTCCATGAAAATAGAAAGGTTTAATACCAAACTGTGAAACATTCCAGAAAAAACGATAATATCTTCACGGAGAAAAGTATTTGATGGACGCTGCACCAGAAAAAGTTACACAATGCACCTTTAAGTTCTGTCTCACTAAAACTTATTGTGTAACTGAAAATCAAAATGCACATTTACCTGCACACAGCGGCAAACTCAGGAAACCTACAAACAAAAACAAAAAAAGGAAAGAAGAAAAAAAGAAGTTTAAGTCTAAAAAACGGCATTTCCAATCTCCATCATCTTCTGTGCTTAAATGATTCAAAAACTTACTTAAGAACCAGATAAATAGTCGTTTCCCATTTCCCAATAAATGCATTGTTTTGGCCATATGAGCCTGTTCAGAAATATACACTCAGATAGATGCATCTTATTATAATTTGCATTGAAACTTGACAGAGACACGATACTTACAGCTCACCGTCTTTGCTCATTCATGCGTGTCAAAGTTTAGTTGTTGTTTGGAGTTGTAGATGAGGGTTACTTCCTTTTTGCCTGTCACATGTCAAGGAAAGAATTCTAAGATGCATCGGTGACAATTCCTGTAAAAAAAAAAAAAAAAAAAAAAAAAGAGGAAGAGTGAATGTTTGGTAGTTTTGTCCATGGTCACTACTTTTAACCCAGTTTAACTCCATATCTGCACACGATATACACTATTACCAGTCATAATATATGTATTAGAGCTGCCCACCGGCTACAGATAGACTATAGAGACATTATTCATTTAATTAAAATTTTGTTATTATTTTATATTCTGCTTGTTCTGGATTCAATGTTTAAGCAAAACTATTATTGAACATGTATTATAATAAGAAAAAAGAAGAGAAGACATGCAGGTGTTGTTGACATTTTTCTTTTTTTTCATATATATTTTATTTAATTTTTTTTTTTTTTTATATTGTGGTCTTACGGCCACACAAAAATGCCACAAAAATATACAAGTGTACAAATGCCACATTTAAACCCCCTCCTTCCCATTCCCAAACCTCAATTCAACCTCCCCACACCCACACCCACCCTTAACAGACGCTGAAAAGAAAAAGGAAAATAAATAAATAAAAATAAATAAATAATAATAATAATAATAATAATAATAATAATAATAATAATATAATAATAATAATAATAATAACAATGATAATAATATTGACCAGAAAATAATAATAAAAATAAAATAACATAATTACATTAATATATACAAATGACATACATTTACATACATACACATAAACGCACACACTCAAACACTCACAAATAACAAATACATTCAAAAAAATATATAAATAAATTAAGAAAAAAAAAAAAAAATTATAAATGACATATTTAAATATATGTGTACAGGTGTCCATATTTTCCAGAACATATCTTGTTTGCCATTTCGTTCATAAGTCAATTTTTCCAGGGGAATGGTTGATGATAACTGAGTTAACCATAAGTCCAGTGTAGGTAAGTGCGGGGTTGCCCACTTCAAAAGAACACATTTTCTTGCCAAAGACATCATAATCATTAACATAGACTGGGTAACATTATCAAAAAGTTTGTCAGGACAAAGATTTAACAAATACAATGATGGTGACATAACAAAAGTTTTTCCCGTAATCTGTTGGGTAACAGCATGTACATCTCTCCAAAATTGTTGAATATATTCACATTCCCAGAATAAATGTACTAGAGTGCCTTTATATTTTTGACATTTATGACATTTTTCAATAAATATTTAATTTGGTCCCAGTTTTTAATTTTGACCGTCTGTGAATTTGAGTTTGACATCCCTGTTCTACTACTTACTAACAGAGGCGGGGACTTGCAAGTCGTGACTTGGACTCTAACCAGACTTGAGTCACTATTTTGATCTTTGGTCTTTAGGTCTGAGACTTGACTTGATAAAATGGACTAAGACTTGGGACTTGACTTGGACTTGAAGGTCAGTGACTTGGGACTTGACTCGAACTCGAAGGCGTGTTACTTGAGAAGACCTGAGAAGCACCTTTAAATCTGAAATTGTTTTATTCTGACTTTTAATGATTCACTCTAAGATTTTATCAATACATTTAAAAAGGAAAATAAAATGCATTTTTACAACTCTTATATACTCTATAAGTCACAGGTGTCAAACATGCGGCCCGGGGGCCAGATCCGGCCCTCCAAGACCTTTAATCTGGCCCTCGGCTGATATTCTACAAAAATATTTTGATTCTATTTTTTAATTAAAATATTGTTAATTTTCTGCGGTGTTTATCACAGCAGCGTCTCCAGTGTCTCTGTACGTGGCCCCTCCCACCAGAGCAGCACAAATGAAGACTTGTCTCTTTCCAAACGCTCTTAAAGGACGATCGTTTTGACTGTTGACCGTGACACCCTCATCAGAAAAATGTCCAACATGAGAAAAGTGGAGCCGAGTGCAGGATTTTCCAAGAAAAATGTACTTATTCCTATTTATACAAGTTAATTTTAAACAAGTTCATGTTAAAACATTGAGTTGAAATTGCATTTTTCTTGAAGTTTCAGGTTGTTCATAATATTATAATATTTTGTAAAAGAAAAAGTTCATCAATTAAAAACGTTTTTTGTAATAGATTTGCATTTGTCTGCACAAATATTTGAACTTATTGTTATTTTTGGGGTTTATATGTCATGAGTTTTCTGATCCGGCCCCTTTGGGATCAAAGTAGGTTGGATACGGCCCCAGATCAAAATGAGTTTGACACTCCTGCTATAAGTACTCAAATATAAATATACTATGATTTTATAAGTACACTTTAGTTTAAAAGTCATAAATTGCAAAAATCTAAGCTTTGGACTTGAAAAGGCTTGAAGTTCAAATGATGACCTGGACTTAACTTGGACTTATGAGCCAGTGACTCGAGACTCGACTTGGACTTGCCTGTATTTGACTTGGGACTTGACTCGGACTTGAGGTCAAAGACTTGAGATTTACTTGAGACTTGCAAAACGACGATTTGGTGTCTACTTTCTACATTTTATACACATGCAGAAGATATCGATTGTATAAAATATATGAAGTAAGGCAGATGAAATGATGTTACAGTAGGGATTTTTTTAGATGCCAAATTTTTCATGGATCAGATATCGGTTCCAAGACATTGGTTCAGTTAAATCTCATTTTGGTTTATATGGTGTAAAAAGATGATTTAGTATTAAAAGTATTTACTAGTGATGTAACAATATTTTCACAATATGCATCTCACGGTACGATATTTATAGAAATATTTTGTAGAGGCTTACAAAATTGTGAATATGGTGCTTTTCTTTTGCCTTTGGTACTGTCATAATATGAAGAATTAAGATTTAAAAGTGCTTCATAACAGTTATTTCTTCATGTCTGCAATGACAACACCAAAGAATGCATGGTCTATGTACCCATATGGAAAAAAACAGGAAAAAACAGGAAAAAAAAATATAAGAATTTACCATTGTCTTTGTAGTAAATCTTTATATAAGGTTCATATGTGTCATGTGTGGTTTACTCCTGAAAGTGTTTCCCCTTTTGCATTTTTCTCATTCAACTATATTATGAAAAACTAGTAAAGATAAAGTGATCATTTTGAATGACATTTACAGGTAATGTGCATTGATAAACTACTTTTCTTTATATGTTCCATGTAATGTTTGTATTCTTTAATTATATGTTGCAGTTAAAAAAAAAACAAAAATCTGAGTCAGAAGGAGGATTTGAACCAAGGTCACCCAAGTCAAAGTCCTGTGATTTAGCAGTTGAGCTAACCAGCTACTAGTCATAAAAGGAACAATTGCACACGTTGAGGACAGTTACAAGTGTATCCCACAAGTAAATGGCAACTTCAAAGAGGCAACAAGGAAAGGGGCTACAGGATTTTGCAGAGTAAACATCTTTATACAGCACGTATGTTCACTGTGATATCAGTGGAAGAGTGTATGTCTTATGTTTTTTAAGGTTGTAATTCAATATCTGCATTACTGTGTTTACACCCATGCTGCCCAACACACACACACACACACACACACACACACACACACGCACACAGACACACACTGATAATTTTCTTTCTCACTCTCACACACACACAACACAGCAATCGAGTTTAAGGAAACAATCATCATTTCACTTGTTTTTCTATGATTCTGTGGTAAAAATGACCTTTGTCCAACACTTGAGGACATTGTGTGTGGGATTCGTGTCATATTCAGCCCTCGCAGGTTACAAAGTTTGATATGTTTCATGCTGCACATATTTACTAAAGATCTTGTAACTGTTTCACTGTCATATACAATTCTTGTAAGATTCAGATAAAACATGTTAAAATGGTGTATGATTTGTCTATACCTTTTCCATATGGGTAGTTCCCTCTGTTTTTTTAACTATTGCTGCACCATGGCAAAGCAAGGGAAATGTATTTATATAGCACAGTTCATACACAAAATAATTCAAAGTGCTTCACATAATAAGAAAGACTCAAAATTTGCAAAGAAAGACATTAAATCACCATAAATATTAGTTTAAGCAAAGAGACTTGAGATTCAGTATATTGTGATGGCCCACAATATTAATGAGAGATGTTTAACCCTCTCCAGGCAGGCGTTGCAGATTTGCAACAGCTAAATTCCAATTACCTACTTACTCCACATCCATATTTTATTAGCTTTTTTTACTCAGGAGCCTTTTTTCCCATCCATGCTGATAAACATGGACGATGCAGACTGTGCAAGAATGGCTACATGCAAACGGCCTGTCAGAAGTGCAAAATACTTTTTTTGTTTACAAAGGATAAAAAAGTCAGGATTGTATATTACTACCCCATATTATAATTTTACCCAAATATCAGATTTTTCCTGATACTAAAAATGTATTTGAGCCTGAGAGGGTTAACAATGCAATATCATGATATTTCAGGTATTGTTTCATCCATACTATTTACTGACCCTAAAGGTCTCGTAACAAGGTCTTGTTCAAAGCTGTTCTGTAGGTATTTTAAATGATAAATAACAGTTATAGTACAAAATTGGAACATTTTAAAGGAAATATATCCTATATTTTCGACCCGGTTTCAGTATGGGTTAATATTAGATATTTAAAGGTACACTGTGTAATTTTTTTGGTGAAGGGTTCTCCCGACCTGTGAGCTTGGAAGAGTATTGAAATTAATGAGAGCAAATGTAAATGGGACTGTCACAAACTTTTAAACATGATATCACTGTTTCCCGTTATCCACTCCCAAGTGACATTTAGAGTGATTTATCAATCATATGTGTTTGAGTAATCTTTAATGTTTGTCTTTTGTTGTTTTACTGTATTCAAGACGTCACTTCTCAGGAAATTAAAATTTCCCCCTAAATACACGCCTACTTCTGTTTACTCATACACAACGGTGGTAAGTGATGAACAGTGTTGGGGAGTAACAGATTCCATGTACCAGAGTTACATAATCATTGAGTGCGTATACATGCACATCAATAACCTGGTTATGATCGGGTTTTTTGAGTATCCCGGTTTCTTGATGGTGCATGTATACGCAGTAACCCGGTTTCAGTAACCCGGTTATGGCAGTATCCCGGTTATTAGATTACATTTGATCATGTATACACGGATATGAGTATTCCGGTTTCTCAGTGCGCATGTAAACGCAGTAACCGGAATACTGACATAACCGGGATATGGCTAATAACCGGGTTATTGATGTGCATGTATACACACTCACTATGAGTAACTGTATTCAGTTACAGTTACTGTTTTCCATGAGTGGTAATTGGATTACAGTTACTTCGTTGAAATAAATGCGGTATTTTCTTGTTTTCACATTTTGGGATAAACCAGAACTAAAACCAGGACTAAACCAGGACTAAACCCAGAACTAAAACCAGGACTAAAACCAGAACTAAAACCAGGACTAAAACCAGGTCTAAAACCAGGTCTAAACCAGGACTAAAACCAGAACTAAAACCAGGACTAAAACCAGGTCTAAAACCAGGACTAAACCAGGTCTAAACAATATGACACTAACAGTAGAGTGGACATAATTTAAAGCAGCAGTGATCTCATATAAAAATAATTTCTCTATCAATAATATTTTTAATATGTGTAAGTAAAGTCTGGGCTTTTTATTTTTTTTAACAGACAAAACAGTTCATGTTACGATATCCTACGATCCTACGATATTCATGGAGACTCGGGCTCAACAGACAATTTGAAGAGAAACAACCAAGAATTTTCAGGATGTGGTTGTTACATTCATGTAGTTTTAAAAAGCCTGACAATATCAAGTAATCCAAAGTAATCAGATTACATTACTCACTTTAAGTAATTTAATGGATTACGTTACAAACTACATTTTGGGGTATGTAATCTGTAATCTGTAGGGGAATACATTTTAAAAGTAACCTTCCCAACACTGGTAATGAAGTACAAAAGTAAAAGTAGAGTGATTCATCAATCATATGTGTTTTGAGTAATCTTTAATGGTTTGTCTTTTGTTGTTTTACTGTATTCAAGACGTCACTTCTCAGGAAATTAAAATTTTCCCCTAAATACACGCCTACTTCTGTTTACTCATACACATACAGGTCTATTGTAAAGTACAAATTATACGTATCTGTAAATGTCAAGTATTGTGAGTAAGTAAGTAAGTCAGTAATTTTACAGTGGATACTTTTTACTTTTACTTCACTACATTTGAGAGCATGTACTGTACTTTCTACTCTACTATATTTTAGATCTTAACTGAAAAGTAAAAAGTACTTTTTAGCGTGGGACTTTATTTGTAGTCGCACACTGAATTTGAGTTTACGTTCCAACTTTGAGCAAACCAAACAAAAACACAAAAACAGCTGAAAAATCTATTGAATCACTTAAAATCAGCTGAATTCTTTATCAAAGTCACTACTTTTCATTCTTTAAACCTCTGCAAACCTCTGCAAAATACTATCCTAAAGTACTCTTAAGTGCATTTTTAAACAGGTACTTTAAAACTTTTCACTTCAGTAGATTAATGTGATACTTTTACTTTAATAACTTTTTGCCCCTGTCTCTGTACTTTTACTCAAAGTTTCATTGTGTAACCTTTCTGGTGGAGGGTCCATCAACTACTTTTCTCCATGGAGATGTTATTGCTTTGTATGGAATGTTTCTCAGTATGGCATTAAACCCTTCTATCTTCATGGAGACCAAACCAAACCAAGTTACAGATCAGATTTGTGGAGAGACGACCCCGCTAACAATGTCAGAATGTCTGTTTTTCCAGGTATTATCTGTTACATATGGGTGAGTTGTACAGTTGTAGGGAGTATTATCTGTTACATATGGGTGAGTTGTAGAGTTGTAGGGAGTATTATCTGTTGCATAAGAGTGAGTTATTGTAGAGTTGTAGGGAGTATTATCTGTTACATAAGCGTGAGTTATTGTACAGTTGTAGGGAGTATTGTCTGTTACATAAGGGTGAGTTGAGTGTGAGTCAGAATGTTTGTTTTTCTAGGTATTTTTGAGTTATAAAACCACCTGTACTTGAATAAATGTAAGTAGAGCTGTTTAATGTCACACTGTGGAATATTCCAGGCAGAGCAACGACATCTTCATAGAAACAAGTAGGCGATGGACCCCACAACCAAAAAGTTACACAGTGCACCTTTAAGAAAGAAAACAGACTACCTCTTGACTTACATGTGTAAAAAGTATTGAACAGTTAAACTTGTAGGATTCAGTTGGGTTGTGTTGTCATTTTGAATGTAAACAGACGAATACTAAAGGATTAACTCATGTGAATGAAACAACACAACTCCAGGAAGGTTTTTGAGGAGGTTGTGTTAAACGCTCACAAGAGTCAGTTTTGTGTAGAGCCTGGCCGATATTATTGGCCGATATGGGCACCTGGACACATATCGGGTATCGGCCGATATGCTTGCTGATATGGGCCGATATTTCACGTGGGCATGTTATACCTCATTATAAAGCTTAGACTCTCTACATTATGTTCATTTAATCCAATTTACAGACAGATAAATGTCCTAATATGTGGCTCTGCACCAGTATTTATCTGCGGTGTAATTTGTCTGTGTCTGTGTCCGTACTGTCCCTGAACACACCCCCAGAGTCACGTCACTTCACTCACGTGCTATTGTTTACACCTGCAGCCGTGCTGGTTCAGTTCTGGTTTAGTCCTGTTTTACACATGGTTTAAATCTGTTTTAGTCCTGGTTTAGTCCTTTTTCAGTCCTGGTTCAGTTTTGGTTTAGTCCTGCTTGCAACAAAACAATCTCAAGAGTCGCTTGGGAGCCGAAAGAGCCAGCTGCTTTAGTGAGCCGAGCCAAAAGAGCCAGTCCTCCAAAAAAAAAAACTGGAATACCCATCACTAGTAGTTAGAATGTGATGCAAAAATGCCATTCGGCCAATCTACTGTATGTAAATATGACGTAAAGAGCCAGAATAACAATAAATGTTGCCTAAATAAACCCAATTTAGAATCCACTAGAGCCAAACCTAAGTTTTTTAAACAATTCAAGATTTACAGTGAATTTTTACATCACTAAATATATCGGCGATTATATCGGCTATCGGCAGCTCCAACTTCCATTATATCGGTTTCATATCGGCCACAACAAAATCCATATTGGTCGGGCTCTAGTTTTGTGTAATACAAGATCTTTAAACCATAGCAGACATTGAAACAGCAATGAATAGAGAAAACAGTGTGGGATTTGATATTGCACAATTGCTGATTCAGCATTTGCAGTTTGCACAAACACTACAACTGTCATTGGTTTTCATCTTCCTCAGACTGAGACTTAGACAAACTTTACTGATCCACAAGGGGAATTACTTGGACACAGCAGCTCAAACATCACAATATAACATAAAAACAGAGAGAAAAAAATATAGATAATAATAATGCAAAATAAGTAGTAAAAATAGCATGAGACTGGTGTCAAATAAGGCAAAATTGTTGCCATACCAACTTGTCAAAGTCTGATCCCGTCAGATCTTAAAGCTCAGCAGGTTTTTGGATGGGAGACACTGGGAAAATCAGATGCCACAGGGAGCGCCAGTAGTAAAAACTGTTGTTGTGTCCTTAGGCAAGGCACTTCACCCTCATTGCCTAGTATGAAAGTGGTGTGTGTGTGAGTGATGGTGGTGGTCAGATGGTGCAGATTGGCAGCCTTGCTTCCGTCAGTCTGCCCCAGGGCAGCTGTGGCTACAGTAGTAGCTTACCACCACTGGGTATGGACTGAATGAATAATGCTCTGTAAAGCATCTTTGAGTGTCCAAAAAAGCACTATATAAAATTGATTTATTATTATTTTAGAATTTCATAAATGTATATGTGTACAAGAAAAAAAAAAAAAAAAAATATATATATATATAATATATATATATCCTCATCCTCCTTTGGCCATGGAGGGTTCCATCCCAAATCCAGCACCCTGAGACTGTACGCAGGCCGGAAGGAAGGGGGCCGAGGACTAGTGAGTGTGGGAACCACTGTCCAGGATGAAACATCCAAGCTCCTTGAGTACATCAAGGACAAGGCCCAGCAGATGAGGTGCTCAGAGAATGTCTCAGACAGTG
>NW_026571353.1:6702958-6736361 GCF_026225935.1 Boleophthalmus pectinirostris | reverse complement strand
AAATACAATGATGGTGACATAACAAAAGTTTTTCCCGTAATCTGTTGGGTAACAGCATGTACATCTCTCCAAAATTGTTGAATATATTCACATTCCCAGAATAAATGTACTAGAGTGCCTTTATATTTTTGACATTTATGACATTTTTCAATAAATATTTAATTTGGTCCACGACTTAGTCCCAGTTTTTAATTTTGACCGTCTGTGAATTTGAGTTTGACATCCCTGTTCTACTACTTACTAACAGAGGCGGGGACTTGCAAGTCGTGACTTGGACTCTAACCAGACTTGAGTCACTATTTTGATCTTTGGTCTTTAGGTCTGAGACTTGACTTGATAAAATGGACTAAGACTTGGGACTTGACTCGAACTCGAAGGCGTGTTACTTGAGAAGACCTGAGAAGCACCTTTAAATCTGAAATTGTTTTATTCTGACTTTAATGATTCACTCTAAGATTTTATCAATACATTTAAAAAGGAAAATAAAATGCATTTTTACAACTCTTATATACTCTATAAGTCACAGGTGTCAAACATGCGGCCCGGGGGCCAGATCCGGCCCTCCAAGACCTTTAATCTGGCCCTCGGCTGATATTCTACAAAAATATTTTGATTCTATTTTTTAATTAAAATATTGTTAATTTTCTGCGGTGTTTATCACAGCAGCGTCTCCAGTGTCTCTGTGCGTGGCCCCTCCCACCAGAGCAGCACAAATGAAGACTTGTCTCTTTCCAAACGCTCTTAAAGGACGATCGTTTTTGACTGTTGACCGTGACACACCCTCATCAGAAAAATGTCCAACATGAGAAAAGTGGAGCCGAGTGCAGGATTTTCCAAGAAAAATTTACTTATTCCTATTTATACAAGTTAATTTTAAACAAGTTCATGTTAAAACATTGTGTTGAAATTGCATTTTTCTTGAAGTTTCAGGTTGTTCATAATATTATAATATTTTGTAAAAGAAAAAGTTCATCAATTAAAAAAGATTTTTGTAATAGATTTGCATTTGTCTGCACAAATATTTGAACTTATTGTTATTTTTGGGGTTTATATGTCATGAGTTTTCTGATCCGGCCCCTTTGGGATCAAAGTAGGTTGGATACGGCCCCCGAACCAAAATGAGTTTGACACTCCTGCTAAAAGTACTCAAATATAAATATACTATGATTTTATAAGTACACTTTAGTTTAAAAAGTCATAAATTGCAAAAATCTAAGCTATATTTGATACTTTGGACTTGAAAAGGCTTGAAGTTCAAATGATGACCTGGACTTAACTTGGACTTATGGGCCAGTGACTCGAGACTCGACTTGGACTTGCCTGTATTTGACTTGGGACTTGACTCGGACTTGAGGTCAAAGACTTGAGATTTACTTGAGACTTGCAAAACGACGATTTGGTGTCTACTTTTCTACATTTTATACACATGCAGAAGATATCGATTGTATAAAATATATGAAGTAAGGCAGATGAAATGATGTTACAGTAGGGATTTTTTTAGATGCCAAATTTTTCATGGATCGGATATCGGTTCCAAGACATTGGTTCAGTTAAATCTCATTTTGGTTTATATGCTGTAAAAAGATGATTTAGTATTAAAAGTATTTACTAGTGATGTAACAATATTTTCACAATATGCATCTCACGGTACGATATTTATAGAAATATTTTTGTAGAGGCTTACAAAATTGTGAATATGGTGCTTTTCTTTTGCCTTTGGTACTGTCATAATATGAAGAATTAAGATTTAAAAGTGCTTCATAACAGTTATTTCTTCATGTCTGCAATGACAACACCAAATAATGCATGGTCTATGTACCCATATGGAAAAAAAAACAGGAAAAAAACTGGAAAAAAAAATATAAGAATTTACCATTGTCTTTGTAGTAAATCTTTATATAAAGGTTCATATGTGTCATGTGTGGTTTACTCCTGAAAGTGTTTCCCCTTTTGCATTTTTCTCATTCAACTATATTATGAAAAACTAGTAAAGATAAAGTGATCATTTTGAATGACATTTACAGGTAATGTGCATTGATAAACTACTTTTCTTTATATGTTCCATGTAATGTTTGTATTCTTTAATTATATGTTGCAGTTAAAAAAACAAAACAAAATCTGAGTCAGAAGGAGGATTTGAACCAAGGTCACCCAAGTCAAAGTCCTGTGATTTAGCAGTTGAGCTAACCAGCTACTAGTCATAAAAGGAACAATTGCACACGTTGAGGACAGTTACAAGTGTATCCCACAAGTAAATGGCAACTTCAAAGAGGCAACAAGGAAAGGGGCTACAGGATTTTGCAGAGTAAACATCTTTATACAGCATGTATGTTCACTGTGATATCAGTGGAAGAGTGTATGTCTTATGTTTTTTAAGGTTGTAATTCAATATCTGCATTACTGTGTTTACACCCATGCTGCCCAACACACACACACACACACACACACACACGCACACAGACACACACTGATAATTTTCTTTCTCACTCTCACACACACACAACACAGCAATCGAGTTTAAGGAAACAATCATCATTTCACTTGTTTTTCTATGATTCTGTGGTAAAAATGACCTTTGTCCAACACTTGTGAGGACATTGTGTGTGGGATTCGTGTCATATTCAGCCCTCGCAGGTTACAAAGTTTGATATGTTTCATGCTGCACATATTTACTAAAGATCTTGTAACTGTTTCACTGTCATATAGAAAACTTTTAAGATTCAGATAAAACATGTTAAAATGGTGTATGATTTGTCTATACCTTTTCCATATGGGTAGTTCCCTCTGTTTTTTTAACTATTGCTGCACCATGGCAAAGCAAGGGAAATGTATTTATATAGCACAGTTCATACACAAAATAATTCAAAGTGCTTCACATAATAAGAAAGACTCAAAATTTGCAAAGAAAGACATTAAATCACCATAAATATTAGTTTAAGCAAAGAGACTTGAGATTCAGTATATTGTGATGGCCCACAATATTAATGAGAGATGTTTAATCCTCTCTCCAGGCAGGCGTTGCAGATTTGCAACAGCTAAATTCCAATTACCTACTTACTCCACATCCATATTTTATTAGCTTTTTTTACTCAGGAGCCTTTTTTTCCCATCCATGCTGATAAACATGGACGATGCAGACTGTGCAAGAATGGCTACATGCAAACGGCCTGTCAGAAGTGCAAAATACTTTTTTTTTGTTTACAAAGGATAAAAAAGTCAGGATTGTATATTACTACCCCATATTATAATTTTACCCAAATATCAGATTTTTCCTGATACTAAAAATGTATTTGAGCCTGAGAGGGTTAACAATGCAATATCATGATATTTCGGGTATTGTTTCATCCATACTATTTACTGACCCTAAAGGTCTCGTAACAAGGTCTTGTTCAAAGCTGTTCTGTAGGTATTTTAAATGATAAATAACAGTTATAGTACAAAATTGGAACATTTTAAAGGAAATATATCCTATATTTTCGACCCGGTTTCAGTATGGGTTAATATTAGATATTTAAAGGTACACTGTGTAATTTTTTTGGTGAAGGGTTCTCCCGACCTGTGAGCTTGGAAGAGTATTGAAATTAATGAGAGCAAATGTAAATGGGACTGTCACAAACTTTTAAACATGATATCACTGTTTCCCGTTATCCACTCCCAAGTGACATTTAGAGTGATTTATCAATCATATGTGTTTGAGTAATCTTTAATGTTTGTCTTTTGTTGTTTTACTGTATTCAAGACGTCACTTCTCAGGAAATTAAAATTTCCCCCTAAATACACGCCTACTTCTGTTTACTCATACACAACGGTGGTAAGTGATGAACAGTGTTGGGGAGTAACAGATTCCATGTACCAGAGTTACATAATCATTGAGTGCGTATACATGCACGTCAATAACCCGGTTATGATTGGGTTTTTTGAGTATCCCGGTTTCTTGATGGTGCATGTATACGCAGTAACCCGGTTTCAGTAACCCGGTTATGGCAGTATCCCGGTTATTAGATTACATTTGATCATGTATACACGGATATGAGTATCCCGGTTTCTCAGTGCGCATGTAAACGCAGTAACCGGAATACTGACATAACCGGGATATGGCTAATAACCGGGTTATTGATGTGCATGTATACACACTCACTATGAGTAACTGTATTCAGTTACAGTTACTGTTTTCCATGAGTGGTAATTGGATTACAGTTACTTCGTTGAAATAAATGCGGTATTTTCTTGTTTTCACATTTTGGGATAAACCAGAACTAAAACCAGGACTAAACCAGGACTAAACCCAGAACTAAAACCAGGACTAAAACCAGAACTAAAACCAGGACTAAAACCAGGTCTAAAACCAGGTCTAAACCAGGACTAAAACCAGAACTAAAAACCAGGACTAAAACCAGGTCTAAAACCAGGACTAAACCAGGTCTAAACAATATGACACTAACAGTAGAGTGGACACAATTTAAAGCAGCAGTGATCTCATATAAAAATAATTTCTCTATCAATAATATTTTTAATATGTGTAAGTAAAGTCTGGGCTTTTTATTTTTTTTTAAACAGACAAAACAGTTCATGTTACGATATCCTACGATCCTACGATATTCATGGAGACTCGGGCTCAACAGACAATTTGAAGAGAACAACCAAGAATTTTCAGGATGTGGTTGTTACATTCATGTAGTTTTAAAAAGCCTGACAATATCAAGTAATCCAAAGTAATCAGATTACATTACTCACTTTAAGTAATTTAATGGATTACGTTACAAACTACTACATTTTGGGGTATGTAATCTGTAATCTGTAGGGGAATACATTTTAAAAGTAACCTTCCCAACACTGGTAATGAAGTACAAAAGTAAAAGTAGAGTGATTCATCAATCATATGTGTTTGAGTAATCTTTAATGGTTTGTCTTTTGTTGTTTTACTGTATTCAAGACGTCACTTCTCAGGAAATTAAAATTTTCCCCTAAATACACGCCTACTTCTGTTTACTCATACACATACAGGTCTATTGTAAAGTACAAATTATACGTATCTGTAAATGTCAAGTATTGTGAGTAAGTAAGTAAGTCAGTAATTTTACAGTGGATACTTTTTACTTTTACTTCACTACATTTGAGAGCATGTACTGTACTTTCTACTCTACTATATTTTAGATCTTAACTGAAAAGTAAAAAGTACTTTTAGCGTGGGACTTTATTTGTAGTCGCACACTGAATTTGAGTTTACGTTCCAACTTTGAGCAAACCAAACAAAAACACAAAAACAGCTGAAAAATCTATTGAATCACTTAAAATCAGCTGAATTCTTTATCAAAGTCACTACTTTTCATTCTTTAAACCTCTGCAAACCTCTGCAAAATACTATCCTAAAGTACTCTTAAGTGCATTTTTAAACAGGTACTTTAAAACTTTTCACTTCAGTAGATTAATGTGATACTTTTACTTTAATAACTTTTTGCCCCTGTCTCTGTACTTTTACTCAAAGTTTCATTGTGTAACCTTTCTGGTGGAGGGTCCATCAACTACTTTTCTCCATGGAGATGTTATTGCTTTGTATGGAATGTTTCTCAGTATGGCATTAAACCCTTCTATCTTCATGGAGACCAAACCAAACCAAGTTACAGATCAGATTTGTGGAGAGACGACCCCGCTAACAATGTCAGAATGTCTGTTTTTCCAGGTATTATCTGTTACATAATTGTGTGCTGTACAGTTGTAGGGAGTATTATCTGTTACATATGGGTGAGTTGTAGAGTTGTAGGGAGTATTATCTGTTGCATAAGGGTGAGTTATTGTACAGTTGTAGGGAGTATTATCTGTTACATAAGAGTGAGTTATTGTACAGTTGTAGGGAGTATTATCTGTTACATAAGAGTGAGTTATTGTACAGTTGTAGGGAGTATTATCTGTTACATAAGAGTGAGTTATTGTACAGTTGTAGGGAGTATTATCTGTTACATAAGAGTGAGTTATTGTACAGTTGTAGGGAGTATTATCTGTTACATAAGAGTGAGTTATTGTACAGTTGTAGGGAGTATTATCTGTTACATATGGGTGAGTTATTGTACAGTTGTAGGGAGTATTATCTGTTACATAAGAGTGAGTTATTGTACAGTTGTAGGGAGTATTATCTGTTACATAAGAGTGAGTTATTGTACAGTTGTAGGGAGTATTATCTGTTACATATGGGTGAGTTATTGTACAGTTGTAGGGAGTATTATCTGTTACATATGGGTGAGTTATTGTACAGTTGTAGGGAGTATTATCTGTTACATAAGAGTGAGTTATTGTATAGTTGTAGGGAGTATTATCTGTTACATAAGAGTGAGTTATTGTACAGTTGTAGGGAGTATTATCTGTTACATAAGGGTGAGTTATTGTACAGTTGTAGGGAGTATTATCTGTTACATAAGAGTGAGTTATTGTACAGTTGTAGGGAGTATTATCTGTTACATAAGGGTGAGTTATTGTACAGTTGTAGGGAGTATTATCTGTTACATAAGAGTGAGTTATTGTACAGTTGTAGGGAGTATTATCTGTTACATAAGGGTGAGTTATTGTACAGTTGTAGGGAGTATTGTCTGTTACATAAGGGTGAGTTGAGTGTGAGTCAGAATGTTTGTTTTTCTAGGTATTTTTGAGTTATAAAACCACCTGTACTTGAATAAATGTAAGTAGAGCTGTTTAATGTCACACTGTGGAATATTCCAGGCAGAGCAACGACATCTTCATAGAAACAAGTAGGCGATGGACCCCACAACCAAAAAGTTACACAGTGCACCTTTAAGAAAGAAAACAGACTACCTCTTGACTTACATGTGTAAAAAGTATTGAACAGTTAAACTTGTAGGATTCAGTTGGGTTGTCATTTTGAATGTAAACAGACGAATACTAAAGGATTAACTCATGTGAATGAAACAAAACACAACTCCAGGAAGGTTTTTGAGGAGGTTACAACATTCTAATATGTGTTAAACGCTCACAAGAGTCAGTTTTGTGTAGAGCCCGACTGATATATTGGCTGGCCGATATTATTGGCCGATATGGGCACCTGGAGACATATCGGGTATCGGTCGATATGCTTGCTGATATGGGCCGATATTTCACGTGGGCATGTTATACCTCGTTATAAAGCTTAGACTCTCTACATTATGTTCATTTAATCCAATTTACAGACAGATAAATGTCCAAATATGTGGCTCTGCACCAGTATTTATCTGCGGTGTAATTTGTCTGTGTCTGTGTCCGTACTGTCCCTGAACACACCCCCAGAGTCATGTCACTTCACTTGCGTGTGTTTGTTTACACCCGCAGCCGTGCGCAACACTGAGATTATTTTCTTTTTACAGACAATCGGTTTGAGTCTGGATTAAAAGGACTTTTATTAGTGCAGACTTGTGATGTGAGGAGGAGCCTGTGTGAGCGATGAGTGTGAGAGACTTTGAAGCTAGTTTTGGCTATTTGTTATTAGCGATTAGCTGCTGTAGCTCCCGCACATAAACAGGCTGTTTTCTATTGGTCTATTGTAAAGTGACTATATTGGTCGTATATTTGTTACTGGACCTGCATTGATATGTAAATGAGCTGTGAATAGACGTGTGAATGATCCACATTTATGCATATAATTAATTACCGCGGTGCGCACGTTTTTACAGCTAAAGGTTAATAGCGATAGTTTACTAGCTAGGAGTTATGGGTCGGTCGCAATCGAAGCGGCTCTTAGAGCCGGCTCTTTGAAGCGAACAACTGGAGCCTGCTTCTTATTGGGAGCTGTGTTTTCTCTTTTTCTCACTTTTTCTCTTCAAGACGCTTGTAGACCCGTAGTTTGACAGCAGCAGCGGCTGAAAACGAAACTTTCAGAAATCTGCGTGTGCATAGGATAAAAAGTATATATAGTATAGTAAAGTATATATTTGGCTGCAGTTCAGCATAAAATGAATAAACCAGGACTAATCTTGGGCTCGAGTGAGGGAGAGACCGAGTCCCGACACTCAGTCCTGGTTCAGTTCTGGTTTAGTCCTGTTTTACACATGGTTTAAATCTGTTTTAGTCCTGGTTTAGTCCTTTTTCAGTCCTGGTTCAGTTTTGGTTTAGTCCTGCTTGCAACAAAACAATCTCAAGAGTCGCTTGGGAGCCAAAAGAGCCAGCTGCCTTAGTGAGCCGAGCCAAAAGAGCCGGTTCTCCAAAAAAAAAAACTGGAATACCCATCACTAGTAGCTAGAATGTGATGCAAAAATGCCATTCGGCCAATCTACTGTATGTAAATATGACGTAAAGAGTCAGAATAACAATAAATGTTGCCTAAATAAACCCAATTTAGAATCCACTAGAGCCAAACCTAAGTTTTTTAAACAATAAATAAATAAAGATTTACAGTGAATTTTTACATCACAAAATATATCGGCGATTATATCGGCTATCGGCAGCTCCAACTACCATTATATCGGTTTCATATCGGCCACAACAAAATCCATATCGGTCGGGCTCTAGTTTTGTGTAATACAAGATCTTTAAACCATAGCAGACATTGAAACAGCAATGAATAGAGAAAACAGTGTGGGATTTGATATTGCACAATTGCTGATTCAGCATTTGCAGTTTGCACAAACACTACAACTGTCATTGGTTTTCATCTTCCTCAGACTGAGACTTAGACAAACTTTACTGATCCACAAGGGGAATTACTTGGACACAGCAGCTCAAACATCACAATATAACATAAAAACAGAGAGAAAAAAATATAGATAATAATAATACAAAATAAGTAGTAAAAATAGCATGAGACTGGTGTCAAATAAGGCAAAATTGTTGCCATACCAACTTGTCAAAGTCTGATCCCGTCAGATCTTAAAGCTCAGCAGGGCCGGGTCTGGTTAGTTTTTGGATGGGAGACACTGGGAAAATCAGATGCCACAGGGAGCGCCAGTAGTAAAAACTGTTGTTGTGTCCTTAGGCAAGGCACTTCACCCTCATTGCCTAGTATGAAAGTGGTGTGTGTGTGAGTGATGGTGGTGGTCAGATGGTGCAGATTGGCAGCCTTGCTTCCGTCAGTCTGCCCCAGGGCAGCTGTGGCTACAGTAGTAGCTTACCACCACTGGGTATGGACTGAATGAATAATGCTCTGTAAAGCATCTTTGAGTGTCCAAAAAAGCACTATATAAAATTGATTTATTATTATTTTAGAATTTCATAAATGTATATGTGTACAAGAAAAAAAAAAAAATTATATATATATATATAATATAAGGATGAGTTGTACAGTTGTAGGGGGTATTATCTGTTACATAAGGGTGAGTTATACAGTCATAGGGAGTATGGTATGAATGTAATTCTGTACCTGCATGTCCTTCCTGTCACTAGATCAGTGTTGGAAGAAGTACACAATATTGTTACTTAAGTAAAAGTACAGATACCAGAGAAAATAATGCAAGCAAAAGAAGGAGTATAACATGAAAAATAGTCATGAAATAGTGTAACACTTCAGGTTGGTGAGTGAAACTACACACATCACGCGACAAAGTGCATATAGCAACGCATCACATCCGAGAATCAGTAAGAAATCAAAAACGTGTCCTGCATTTGACATGAGAAATGGAAATACACTATATCCTGTTTTCTCAATGGAGCCCTAACTGCCTCCATGCGAAAAAGCTGATATGCAGAAAGTGAGTGAGTCAGATCCTGTCTTTGTTCAGCCGAGTTGCTGATTCAAACAATGTTGAAAAATTGCAAAACCACAACACTCTCAGATTCACAACATAACAGATTATAAACGTTTATGGTGCAATAGCAATGCATTTTAGGAAGAAAACACAATGTACAATGCTGCGTTTGTGTTAATATAATAAATCAGCACCAAATCCAAAAGCAAGCTGTAAGATCAGAGCAGTTCACTTCCACAATTCAAGCATAATAACATAAAATAGATATAAATGTGGAGAGTTATTGAAAGTTTTACTTGAATAACATCATCAAATTTTCAAATCGCACTATTAGTAATCCTGATTTTCGTGGTCCTGCAGTTCATTATTAACTGTAGGCTGGAAAATTTCTTAAAACTACAGTGGAAAATGATGTAGTCCACTTTTAGACCTGGTTTAGATTTAGATCAGAGTCCTGCACTGGGTCAGGTACACGCGGGAACCTGATGGGTACGGGTAAGTAGTTGCTGAAATGGGCGGGTTTTAATGTTCTGGAATTTTATGGGTGGGTATGCGGGCGGGTAGTGATTACACACGGGCGGGTCAGGACTAAATCAGGACTAAACCAGGACTATACCAGGACTACACCAGGATTATACCAGGACTAAACCAGGACTAAATCAGAACTACACCAGGAATACACTAGGACTAAATCAGGACTAAACCAGGACTATACCAGGATTAAATCAGGATTAAATCAGGATTAAATCAGGACTACACCAGGACTACACCAGGACTACACCAGGACTAAACCAAAACTACACCAGGACTACACCAGGACTAAATCAAGACTACACCAGGACTACACCAGGACTACACCAGGACTACACCAGGACTAATTCAGAACTACACCAGGACCACACTAGGACTAAATCAGGACTAAACCAGGACAAAACCAGAACTATATCAGGACTAAACCAGGACAAAATCAAAACTACACCAGGACTAAACCAGGACTAAATCAGGACTACACCAGAACTACACCAGGACTAAGGCAGGACTAAATGAGGACTACACCAGGCCTAAATCTGGACTAAATCAGAACTACACCAGGACTAAATCAGGACTACACCAGGACCAAACCAGAACTACACCAGGACTAAATCAGGACTAAACAAGGACTAAATCAGGACCAAACCAGGACTACACCAGGACTAAATCAGGACTAAACAAGGACTAAATCAGGACCAAACCAGGACTACACCAGGACACCAGGGAGGAGAGGGAGGGAAAAACCAACAGTTGATGATTTGTTTAATGGAATATATACAGTGTAATGTTCTTCATAAAAAATTAATGATACAAAAAAAAAAAAAAAAAAAAGACCTTCGCTAGAATGTACACAGAAATCACCAGTATTTTTTTTCTCCAGGTTGGCCCCGCCTCATCCATCATGTGGCCCAGCGCAGTAGTGACAGTCCAGCTCATATTCTGTGTGTACATATATTACGATACTGCAGAGTTTGTCCCATGTGTGCAGTACTTTATATTCCCGTGTACCACCATAGGAGCAGCTACACACCTCATAAACATGTTTTATAACAGAGAAGGGACAGAGGGAACTACAAGACAAGAATTTCATTACAAAATACCTGCATCACATCGGCTTTGGTTTTATACTTTTGAACTAAATAAAGAAAAAAAAATTAAATACTTTGTTCAGGCACACAGAAATTACTATTAAAGTACATTGCAGTGATGAAAAGAGAGTATTACGTTAAAGAGTGGGTACGCTCTTGTGACCTAAGGTACTCTTTATTTCAACAAATAAATAAATAAACACATAAAATGATCAAGACCATAATTAAGTATGTAAATATAAATGACAGAGACGTGACTTCAAATGTGTAATTAAAATTAGAGCCCGACCAATATGGATTTTTTTCTGGCCGATATGAAACCGATATAATGGGAGTTGGAGCTGCCGATAGCCGATATAATCGCCGATATATTTAGTGATGTAAAAATTCACTGTAAATCTTGAATTGTTTAAAAAACTTAGGTTTGGCTCTAGTGGATTCTAAATTGGGTTTATTTAGGCAACATTTATTGTTATTCTGACTCTTTACGTCATATTTACATACAGTAGATTGGCCTAATGGCATTTTTGCATCACATTCTAGCTACTAGTGATGGGTATTCCAGGTTTTTTTTTTTTGGAGAACCGGCTCTTTTGGCTCGGCTCACTAAAGCAGCTGGCTCTTTCGGCTCCCAAGCGACTCTTGAGATTGTTTTGTTGCAAGCAGGACTAAACCAAAACTGAACCAGGACTGAAAAAGGACTAAACCAGGACTAAAACAGATTTAAACCATGTGTAAAACAGGACTAAACCACTGAACAGGACTGAAAAAGGACTAAACCAGGACTAAAACAGATTTAAACCATGTGTAAAACAGGACTAAACCAGAACTGAACCAGGACTGAGTGTCGGGACTCGGTCTCTCCTTCACTCGAGCCCAAGATTAGTCCTGGTTTATTCATTTTATGCTTAACTGCAGCCAAATATGCACTTTTTTTTTTTTTTTTATCCTATGCACACGCAGATTTCTGAAAGTTTCGTTTTCAGCCGCTGCTGCTGTCAAACTACGGGTCTACAAGCGTCTTGAAGAGAAAAAGTGAGAAAAAGAGAAAACACGGCTCCCAATAAGAAGCAGGCTCCCGTTGTTCGCTTCAAAGAGCCGGCTCTAAGAGCCGCTTCGATCGCGACCGACCCATAACTCCTAGCTAGTAAATAAACTACCACTATTAGCCTTTAGCCGTAAAAACGTGCGCGCCGCGGTAATTAATTATATGCATAAATGTGGATCATTCACACGTCTATTCACAGCTCATTTACATATCAATGCTGGTCCAGTAACAAATATACGGCCAATATAGTCACTTTACAATAGACCAATAGAAAACAGCCTGTTTATGTACAGGAGCTACAGCAGCTAATCGCTAATAACAAATAGCCAAAACTAGCTTCAAAGTCGATGTATTTCCAACACTCATCGCTCACACAGGCTCCTCCTCACATCACAAGTCTGAACTAATAAAAGTCCTTTTAATCCAGACTCAAACCGATTGTCTGTAAAAAGAAAATAATCTCAGTGTTGCGCACCGCTGAGAGTGTAAACAATAGCACGTGAGTGAAGTGACGTGACTCTGGGGGTGTGTTCAGGGACAGTACGGACACAGACAAATTACACCGCAGATAAATACTGATGCGGAGCCACATATTAGGACATTTATCTGTCTGTAAATTGGATTAAATTAACATAATGTACAGAGTCTAAGCTTTATAACGAGGTATAACATGCCTACGTGAAATATCGGCCCATATCAGCAAGCATATCGACCGATACCCGATATGTCTCCAGGTGCCCATATCGGCCAGCCGATATATCTGGCCGGGCTCTAATTAAAATGTATTAAAAGACTAAAAAGGAGCAAGTAAAAATGCTAATTAATGTATTTCTACAAAGAACCAGGTGGTAGGTGAAACAATAAAATTGCCAAAATTAATAAAATCTACTAAAATAAGAATAAAATCTTGCAGCTCAAGTCCTGAAAACAGAAACAAATGTTACAAATGAAGCAAACAAGGAGACTGAGAACAAGAAGCAAACAAGGACTTGAGAGGAGGCAGCCCCACCCAGACAAAACGGAAAGTGCTACCACGCCGTCACAACAAAATAACTTAAAACCCAAAGTGCAAACACAAACTTAAACCAACTAGAACTAAAAGCTAAAAGCCCAATGATGGCAACGACAGACAAGTGTTAAAAACAAGGATTAAAACCATGTTAAAACCCTGGTTTAAAAGCTACCTGTCTTACCTTAAAAGTTTGAATACTCGGGGGAGAAAAGGTCTGCCTATATTTAAGCTCTAAAACAATAAAAAAACAACAACATTAAAACCAGTTTAAAAGAGCTAAAATAAGTAAAAGGAAGGAGATTGTTTAAAATCTTACCTGACACTAGCAGAAGTCAGGACTGAGCCTTTGCAGTGCAGCCTACATATAAAGCCTGACACATGAAATAATTGACAGAAAATTCAGATTTTTTGATATTTAACTCATTATTGGACCTTTGAACAAAATGTTAAAAAAATAATAATAATAATAATTTTGACCATTTTAGAAATAAAAAAAATATCATATTTGACACATTAGGCTTTTATGGCCATTTTATAGAACCCAACCATGTTTATTTTAGGACCAAACTAAATTCTCTTTGATGCATTTAGAATTCAGAAAAACCTTTCTGAACATTTCTTTTTATGTTTTTAAATGTCACAATAATTTTTATTTTGCCATGTGGTGGCAAAAAAAAAACAGTTTGGGTCCTTGTATCGTGGGAAATGTAATGTACATCTGTCCTTGAACATGTGTGTAAAATGATTATAAATATATGTAAAATGGAAATGAGTGAATCCTCTATATCCTCTGAACCAGTAAAATATAGATTATTAGTGATTTTGTGTGTGGAAATTGAAGAGACAGAACAGTTACACCAAACAGACCATTACACCATTCATTTATATACAAGTCATGTAAAGATCAAAATTTTAAATATATATTGTTAAGACATCTTAGTTATGAAATACAAAAAATTGTGTGGTGTTAAATTTGCATGGAATTGCATGAATTCTGCAGATTGCATCATAAAATACATTATAGTGATGGATGAGGTTCATAATCAAAAAGACCTGCTGTATCAAATTTGATACATACCATTTTAACATGATTTTTCTACAAAATGAAAATAAAAATATGAAGACTTCATAGATAAATCAAAGAAAGTAAATGTTCATATTGGAGAATCACTAACAATATTTAGACAATTCTTACACTTACCTTTTCAAAATTTACAAAGTTGTTTGTCCAAAAACAGAGAGTCACATCCACCAATGCGGCCATTTTGAAAAGGTCTCCTCTGAGCTTGTTATTTACTGACAACCATGGAAAACCCACTAGGCAAGTGTGTGATAAGTGTTTAATTGAATACAACAGGTTTTTCAGGAAAAATATTGATTATGTGGGTGGACAGAGGTCTCAGAATATTGTGTATCAAATATGATACAAATGACTTTATAGGGTTAAGCCCAACCTCCGCTGGCACAAGAAGTTATCAGGCAAGTCGCGCCCCCTGCTGTCCGCCACACTCTGAACCTCCCCTTCCTTTGCTCTCTGCCCTAAGCTACTCCCCCTCCAGAGACCTATCGCAACACAGTAAGCACGCATCCTACTAATAAAAATATTTCACCAGGTTTGTGAAGTTGTAAGGTATTGTTCAGTGTCATGATTTTGTATATTTATGGAGAATTGTCGTGGGAGCATGGGGGATGTAGGCTTGTGGGCGAAGCACTGCCCAGAATCTTATAGCTCTTCTTATCTCTTCTATGGATCTATAACTCTTCTTATGGTTAATGAGAAGAGTTGGAATAGGTCCCAGTAAGAGATCGTAAAATTACTGAAACATGCATGGATGTGCTTATTTTAGATGAGGGAAAAACATTGTAGAAAGCTAGAAGAAAAAAAAAGAGAAAAAAAAATCAAGCTTCCCTAATATCTCTCTTTAAAATGACATTAACATTATGTCATTTCATAATGCATATTCCAATCAGATCAATCATATTTTATCTATGTTGCTTTTCACAACTACACAAAGTAGACCAGAGTGGTTTATAGAAACAACTGCTATGAAAGGAGGTCAACAAGAGGCTGGTAAATTGGATCTGTGTGCGTAGAATGGGAACAGGTCAAAGCAGGTTCATTGTGTAGTCAGAACATGTCCACTACAAGGTAAGATCCAAAGGAATAACAGCTTATGTGTTCTTGTTGAAAATGTGACAGCGAGATGAATAATGAGAACAATACCCATACGTTACCATGACGATAATAAAAAAAAAAGCATTTTCTTTAATAATAATATCACCTTGCACTTGTAACACACTTGACAGGGTTGTCCAAGCCTCTCAAAGCCATTATTCATTCCATACTGGGTGATTGTAAGATATGATTGTAGCCACAGTTGCCCTGGGAAGCAAGGCTGCCAATCTGCACCATCGGCTCATCTGACCACCGCCAATCACTTATGCATACACCGCTTTCTTACTGACTATTAACAGGGTGGATCAGGTTGAATTTTTCTGTCCGAACCCAGCGAGCATCTGAAAGAGCAGTGATTGAATCTGACCCGAGCTCGATAGGCATTAAGATTTTTGTGTCCGAATCCGACACAATTAAAATCACGCTATTTTCATAGGTCTACTAATGACACATGTAGGATATTGTTTGTGTTCCCCTAATGGACACAGAGACGCAAAACAGTGTGGCGCGGGACACATTTTTAAAACTCATTGCATGCGTGGGTGGGAGTGGGACTGCACAATGAGGGAGCGGGCGGGTGGGATGATAAACTTCAGTCCCACAAGCTAAATATGAGAGTGAAGTAAAATATACAAATACTGTATGCCACGCAGACCCCCCCATACTGTACGCCATGCAGACCCCCCGTACTGCGCCACTAAACCAGAACTAAACCAGGTCTAAAACCAGGACTACAACAGGACTAAAACAGGATTTAGCCAGGACTTAAAGGGATAGTTCGGATTTTTTGACATAAATCTGTATGGCATCCCCGTCATCAGTGTTGTGCATTCACACAGACTTACCCCCGAAAGCGTCCGGTGAGCCGAGATACTGGCCCATTTTGGTGCTGAGGAAAGTAGTTCGGCAAGTTGTGTGGGGACTGTATACTAAAGCGTTTTTCTTCTCAAAGCAATATGTGTTCAAAAGAGTGATACATTTGCATCACAAAACCATCGTCGCCAAAAAAGTCAGATCTCATAATCGCTTGGCGCTATTTTCTCTCCGTACGTACCACTGCGCGCGGCTGTCACGGATCCATCACTTTCTTCAGTTGTTCGGCAGTGTTTACATGCGCAGACCGCCGCCACGCGAGAGAGCTAACGAGAGAGCTAGAGCCATAAGTATATAAGCTTGTATAAGATACATATGAATATATCTAAAAAATGGTGCGAACTCTTGATTATCCAGGCTGTAACAACAAAAATCTGGCTGAATCTCCACGCACATTTCACTGTTTTCCTGTCACGGACTTTGCGCTGAGGAAACTTTGGCTTCTTGCCTTTGGCTTCAATGTGGAAACTAAACCAGGTAAGAACGAAGAAGTGCCGCTGTGTTTACAAGAGAACAGGTTCAAGAATCAGCTGTAACTCTGTGTTCAGTAAATCACTCAGTGTCATATCACCAGTGAAGCTTCTACAAAACGTAACTTTACAAGTCGACTGTTATTACTATTGTAAATGTCGCGTACACTATTGGTAGCAGCTACGTGGACGTGTGAATGATTCTATGTTTCTATTAGTTGTCCGTGCTTCAGTCACAGTGGAGGCTCTATGTTCGCTGTATATGAGTTTATAAATGACGTGATGGTGATTGTCGCTCACTCGGTCTCTCACGGCTCCAGCTCCAACTTGTACCACTTCTCTGTCTTTTCTCTCTCTCTCTGCTCGTTCTAACTCCATCTGGTGAATTTCAGCATCAGTATATTCGGGTTCACAAAGATCTCCCCTTGGCTTTGTGGTAAAGGCAAAGTCTTTATTGTCGGTGTCATAATCAGACATGTTGTCGCTAACATTCCGAGCAGTAAACAAAGTGAACCAGGCTCATATACTTATGGCTCTAGCTCTCTCGTTAGCTCTCTCGCGTGGCGGCGGTCTGCGCATGTAAACACTGCCGAACAACTGAAGAAAGTGATGGATCGGTGCGCGGCTGTCACCTGGCGGCCGCGCGCAGTGGTACGTACGGAGAGAAAATAGCGCCAAGCGATTATGAGGGCTGACTTTTTTGGCGACGATGGTTTTGTGATGCAAATGTATCACTCTTTTGAACAAATATTGCTTTGAGAAGAAAAACGCTTTAGTGTACAGTCCCCACACAACTTGCCGAACTACTTTCCTCAGCACCAAAACGGGCCAGTATCTAGGCTCACCAGAGGCTTTCGGGGGTAAGTCTGTGTGAATGCACAACACTGATGACGGGGATGCCATACAGATTTATGTCAAAAAATCCAAACTATCCCTTTAACCATGCTGTAGGACAGAGCCGGCGTCAGAGCACATCTACTGGAGGGGCATGGGTCACCAGCAGGGGGGGCACTGCCATTTGAGAAATATTTTAACGAGGTGGAGTCATACAGAAATAGAAAATAGTCACGCATCCGACAGCACCAGGGCTGTAGTGAGCGTGGTACGCGAGGGTACACCGTCCAGGGACCGGGACTAAACCAGGACTAAACCAATACTAAACCAGGAATAAACCAGGACTAAACCAGGACTAAACCAGGACCAGTGGCGGCTGATGGTATAATTTTTGGGAGGGGCACCAAGGGCAAAATTATAAATATATATATGAATAATATATGTATTATATATATAGGCTGTAGTATTATAACAAATACCAGAAACAGACATTTTGGTTAGTATTGGCTGAACAGTATCGATCAGAGCACAATGAACAGCCAAGCGCAAACTTTATGCAACAACACAACGCAACACGCCGCTCACACCCAGACCCAACAACGTCAGCAAAACTACAATAAGAGACATGAACACAGATGCCGCTCCTACAGCACACGACAGAACAACCAGAGCAGCTCCATCATCTACACCAGCTCATTTACGCACTATTTAACTATTAACACTATTTACCTGTGAGGCTTCATGTTCAGATTTGCCGCAAACTAATGAAAACCAGCCTCTTACCTTCTCCAGAGACTGAAGCAGAGTCTTTCCTCTATCCACTGTCCCACTGGTTTTGTTTCCAAAAGTTTATTGTCCAATATGAAGAGATGAAACTGGTCCAAATCCTGGTCCAGTCTGGTCCGTGACGCGAGGTCCAAGAGCCGAGTGCACAAGATGGTTGTAAAATGAGTCTTAATCCCACTTCCCACTGAAATCTGAAAGTTACAGTCAGTCCATATCAGCACCAGGACACCAGGTAGAATTATGCCTCTGCGCGCTATGCTCAGGTCAAACTTTTACACCCAGAAACGAGCGGGCAAAGGCGGATAGAGCAGCGAGCGACTGTCCTGGCCCCGGCGGCGGCAGCGAGAGCCCCGGCCCGGTGGCCACTGCTCCGAGTCCGGGCGGCGACAGTCCCGGGTCCCGGCGGCGGGTCTGTCAGTGTGTCTTTGACTCTGTTCTCGCCATTTCATGTGTGGAGCTTTAGGCTAAAGTAGCAGCTGCCGCTAATCGTGGAGCTGCTACGCGTTGACGCAGCAGGTTGACGTGACGTGACGTGAGTGACAGGACAGTTGTTTAATCACACTACAGTAAATAAACAGAGACTGTGATGTCATTGATGTCACAGTAAAGTTTGTGTCCTCAGCCCGAAGTGAAATGCGCCAATCAAAATCATTTTAAAATAGTGATAATAACGGCCTGTTGGGGGGTGGGGCACCAGTGGCCGCTAGGGGGGGCACGGCCCTCAAATGCCCCCCTTTGCCGCCGACACCGCTGTAGGAACGCCCACCGCACCTCCTCCCACACACAGCCCCCCCGCCCAACCTCCTCCATCCGCGAAATATTGTCTGATATAAAACCAGTCTGTGGTGCAAAAAAAGTTGGGGACCACTGTTTGAGACAATTCTTTTTCATTTTTTGTTTCTCCATGTCTGATATTGCTTAAGAAAGCGAATGTCGCCATCTTGCGGAACTTGCAGACGGGAGCGGGACAAAATATCACAGATGCGGGTGGGAGTGGGACTGAAAATTACAATTCTTTGCGGGAGCGGGACTGCACAGTGTGGGTGTGTGCGGGAGCGGAACTGAATATTCTGTCCCGTGCAGACCTCTAACGTAAAATACAAACTCAGGATAGAGCAAAAATAATGACAAGACTTTATTCCTCACCTCTTGTAAAGTGGTAAATTTAAAGTGCAGCATCACATCCACATTATCTATAGAAATTGTCGTCTGTAAATAATGACCCCAGTCCACAAAACATCGCTGTTAATCCAGTTTGAGGCGTTCTTTAAAAGTAAAAAGGTGAGAGCAGTTCCTCACGTGTTTCTGTTTACATCCACACAGCGCACGGATCGAGGTGAAGCTGCAGATTTGTGATAGTGACTCCATTTCCTGTGGACTTTATTGACATTCTTTTATGCTTTACAAATCACGTATCTGAAGTATTGCACCACATTTCACAAATAACAGTAACACAGTTTTGACTTGTATCTAAACTAGAAGTGCAGAGTCTGATCTTTTGAACACTTAAAGAGTCTCAAAGCGAGTGGTTTTACTGTAGTTTATCTGTGGTTGTAGCTGTAGGAAACAACTGACACGTTGATGTGTCCGAGCCCGACCCAAGCCTGAACATAAAATATAAATAGTCATACTGAGACCAGGACCAGACTGGGACCAGACCAGGACTAAGACCGGTTTAGTCCTGGTTTAGCCCTATGGAAAAGTGAACATTATCTTTTTTTTTATTTTTTTATTATTCATTCAAACACAAAATAAATAAAAAAAATTGTTATCCATTTTTTCATTTTGGTTTTGTAGACAAATAATGAAGACTTTTTTTTTCTTATTTTTGGTTTTATTTCAAAAATGAATGAACCAATGATACAGGGATTGTCTACTAGTCTACATGCTCTTCAACTTGTTCTGACGCAGCTATTTAGTATCAATACTTGTTCAAATGTGTAGCTGATTTTTGATACTTTTGACAAGAAATCATACATTTACATTAAGGTTAGTGATGAGTTCAGATAGTCTATGAATCTTCAGTTTTGCCCTTGTGCTCTGAGATGTGCACTGTCTGTCTAAGCTCGTCTTCATCATCAGCGTGTCATTATGTCTGATATGCTTAATGCAGAGTGCTGAGGGCTCCATCTCCAACATGCCTGGACCATTAACGATAATGGGATCTGATGTATGTCACTCGCTTAACGTGTTGTAAATTCATCAGTGCTAATAACTAATAACTCCTTATGAAAACTTGTGTATAGTTTTCTTCATCGCGTATCATTTGTCTAGAATATTCTATAGG
Source organism: Boleophthalmus pectinirostris (assembly GCF_026225935.1). Classification (NCBI taxonomy): domain Eukaryota; kingdom Metazoa; phylum Chordata; class Actinopteri; order Gobiiformes; family Gobiidae; genus Boleophthalmus; species Boleophthalmus pectinirostris. The sequence goes on along the minus strand of NW_026571353.1, from coordinate 6,715,594 downwards.
CCAGTAATATTTAAAGGTTCACTGTGAAACAATGACATTTCTATCTTCATTCCAGGCAGAGCAATGATATCTCCAGAGGAACAAACAGGTGACGGACCCTCCGCCAGAAAAGTTCAGCAAAACACCTTTAAATGGCCCATATTAAAGTATTTTTCACACTATAAGTTGCTCCGAATTATAAGTTGCACCAGCCAAAAAATGCATAATAAAAAAGAAAAAACCCAAAAATACAGTAAGTTGCACCAGATTATAAGTCGCAATTTTTGGGGGAAATGTATTTTATAAAATCAGAGAGACCAGGAACAGACATGTCATGTTGAAAGTCAAGTTCTAGTTATAACAATAGAACAGAGAATGTCACATATGAGCAGTTTTTCAGATAACTATAGCATAAACAACAGAACAGAACAAGTTTAACAAACTTTCCATTCCACTCCAAATCACTAAATCCACTGAATTCTTCATCCAACAACAAGTCGGTGACCTCTGGAGGTAAACGGAGCGCCGCTTCCTCTTCTGTGTAGCTGTCGTCAGACTCAGCATCAGTTCCAGTAAGAATTATTCCGGCCTTTCTGAATCCCGACAGGATGGTTTCGGTGTCAGTGAAGTCATTGGGGAAGCTGAACAAAGTGGTCAACCTAGGAGGCAGATACAACAAAAAAAAGTGTCCTTAATTCAGAGACAATTTATTTTAAAACAGACTTCTTTAGTTAACACCATCAAAAGTACAGATATACAGAAAATAAGTACCTCAAATCGAAAAACCCCAAACATGCATAGAAGTCTTTCCCCTAATTGATGACACCTCCTTGCCTTTATATTCTGCCCAACAGGAAGTACCTCCCCCAGGTGAGGATTGGTTCCAGGTCACTTTCCAAAGCAACACCCACTTTGTCACAATGCGATCGACTGACATGATACAAACAGGACAGAGGCTCTTTCTGCAGGAGACATGAGCAATAGAGTGAAGTGACAGGATAGGTAATAGGAGCAGCAGATACTGGCACACAAGACTAGAGCCTCTTGAGGTCGTCAGTGTGAACATTTGATGTAAGTCTCACTGGAGTATAAGTCTCAGGAAACACCCAAACCATGAAGAAAAATGCGATCAGTCCCAAAAATACAGTACTCTATTTTCTGATCTATGTTATGTTTCCTCATCACAAATAGACCTGCAGTTGTGTTTTGTTTCATTCACACGTTTAACACACAAACCCTGCAGATTTAGGTTGAGTTCTTCTCTTAAACTGAAAAAACTCTGCTCCACTGTGTTTTTAAGCTACATACACCTTCACTAGGATCATTTGGATATTTTCATATTTCAGTCTCTACTAAACTAAAGATAAAAGGTAGCTATAACTTGAAAACTACCACATCGCAAGGTGGCATTTTGAGATGAATAATTTTAAGAATTCTAAATAAGAATAAGAATTATAAAAAAAATTACTCCAACATGTGTGAATGAAAGAAAAATACAAGAAAACATGAAGGAAAAGCTTATGGTTATAGATGCGACAGGTTAAAAAGTCTGAAAATAACCACATGCAATTAAGAAGACGACATCACTTTGGAATAAAACAAGAATATAAAGATTTGAGGGTTTCCGAGGGTCATCTTCTAACTCCTTTGGAATATATTGAAAGCGGAAGAAGAGTAAAGTTATTCAAGAACGTGTGGGAGCCATATGAGCAGGCTCTTCACTAGAGGCCAATCTAAAGGAAACGGAACTCGAACTACTACCAGCCACATGAGACTGGTTAGCATTATACTTCAGTGTTCTGTTATTACCTCTACATACCAAACGAGTATCTAGACAGAGATTCAGAGTTACTGATGACACATTTGTTTCTGTGGGTTGATCAAAACACAGATTTAAACAGACCACTGATATTCACTTGCTGTCAGTGAGAAAGAAGTCTGAACGCCATCTGTGTGCAGCAGTTGTGGGAGTGTACAGCACTGCTCTGCATTGACGAACTGACAAACGGAAGTATAAATTGAACAAAAAAGAACCCAAGATTGACCCCTGGGGAACACCAAGGTCAAGACAATAATAATGAATTTCAACAGAGCACTTCCTAGGTCGTGTTTTGAATAGATCATTGGCAGATCTGGTGTATAAACACATGGCCATTATTCACACTGAACTTGAGAAACATTATTGGCCCGAGCCAGTAACAAAGTAACTGGCCAGGGCTATTCTTCCTTGGTTTCTTCTTATTGTTTATTTAGTTTTCCTTGCAAACAATCTCAATTTTAGTCCCTAAACATCAATGAAAAGTCTCCAAACCGAGGTATCAGATCGACCAGTCCAGCGAAAAATTTGATAAAATGGGCATTGTGACAATGCCCAAAGTGAACCCACTCAGCAGCGCCCCCTTGATACTTCAAAATTTTGAAATGAATTGGAGGCTAAGACGCACCGCGGCAAGGGCCATCATTTATTTTTATTTAACTCTAGACTGAGGGTCAAGCTGCTGTATGTACAGTAGATCATAATGGTGATGATTAAAGTTGGACAAAACACATAAACTCAACCCACAACCACATTTTAAATAGAGCTGGGCTCAAGAAGAGACTAAAGAAAAGAAAAGTGAGAAGAAAGGAGGGGCGGGGTCTGGAGGTATAAGGTACAGTGTGATTGGTCTAACATATTTAACTCCGCCCCTGCAGCCAGGCATTTGTAATCAGAAACAACTGGCTTTAATCAGAGCAGTCCTGTGTGATGTCACCAAGCACTTGAAATTGCAGAGGCCACTGCAGCCATTTTTTATGAGTCCTGACCAGAAAGCTCCAAATGTACCTAGTTTACACTAACATTACCCCCCCCAAAAAGCGCCAAGAACAGTAGACAATGTTATTAAAAACACTCCATACTTTGTCACTAAATCAACTTTTTTTTTTTACTAATGTCATTTTGTTATAATGTGGACATTTTAAAATGGCAGTTTTTATCTAGAACAACTTCATAAAAGAAACAAGTCCGACTGGTGCCCAGTGGGAGCTGACATCACCAGAAATGTCATTACAACAAAAAATTGTCATCTGTGATGGACAGGTGCAGATTACACTAGCAGATTTTTAAAATAGAAAGCCATGTGTGACCCACATAAGCCATTTCTTCACTGGAGCCAGTCCAAAGGAACAGGAACTGCTCATCACAAATGAATGCAGCATGCTCCAAAAAATAATCATTACAATTGATCATTTGCATTTGATGTTGCTCAAAATTTGTTTAAAATCCATTTTGTATTTTTTTCTCTTGAATTTTCAGATAATTTTAAAATTTTGGCGTTTGTGTTTGCTAATGTGTGCGCTGTGTTACTATGGCAACACCCCCAATGAGATGTCATCGTGAAATCAATATTTATACCTTGAAACAAAACAAGCACAGACATATACAAATGTAGCTTTTTTACCAGGCATTTAATCTATCCATTTCCAAACAGCCCTCTCATTGTACGCTCCATCCATTATAATCCCTTGTCAAAACATCGTATACTGTACAAATTGAAAGCACGCTCCATTTTTCAAAGCCATTGGAGTGATATAGTGTTCTCCTCAGTACCGCCTCAGGCACATCCCCAGGCACTTCCCCATTTATCTTGGTACGACGCCAGGCATATTCTCGCAATGCTGCCCCTATCCGAGTGCGCACGTGCTCCAGTCCTGTTATCTGCACTTTAAAGCGTCTTTTATGTTGTAGCTCATTAGGATTCTGACCTTGCTCAAGGAGATGTTGTCCAATCCAATCTCCATAAGTCGGACGCTGGAAGTCATCATTACTAGAAGCCAGTTAAGTACTATGCGCTTGCCCCCCCCACACTGCACTACACATGATGGAGAGAGCCACCGTGGGTTTTATCTGGTGTGTTTTCAACTTGATTGGGTTTATTAGCGCTGTGCCTTTCTTTTACTGTCTTAAAAATGCAAAAGAAAATAGTAAATAGAGAATTTTGATTTAAATTTTTTAAAATTATACTTATTTGCATTTTCCAGCTAAGTTTTTCCATCTATATGAATGCTAAAAAATGTATTAACAGATACTCTTTCAATTTCTATTTGATTAATTTTAATATTAATTTGATTATTCATTTTTGTATTTCCAAAGATAATGTTTTTTTTTTGTTTTTTTTTCAAATTCATTAAAAGTTTATTAATATCGAAACACTTCTTTATTTTTTAAAAGGTAATTTTCTACCACGTGCAGAAGATGCTGTATCCAGAAGTTATTATTCACTTACCTTATGCATTGAGAGCATCCTAATTACTGTATTTTTCAGACTATAAGCCGCTCTGGAGTATAAGTCTCACCAACCAAAAAAGAAGAAAAAAACATAATAGGGATGGGCATGATTCATTGTTTAATCGATAATTGATTATTAAGAATTTCATCGATTCCGTTCATTTTTAATCTGCAAACCAAATGTAGGTTGCTGTGTGTAGCGGCTATAGGGTGACCAAATGTCCGTTTTTCTCCAGACATGTCAATTTTTCACATCCTGTTCTGGCTGTCCAGGTTTTTTTTTTTTATAAAGTGATGCAAATTTCCCGCTTTTCATTTCCTTTCATTGGGCCATAAAACTGAGTGTCTCTCCTAGCTCTCTGTGCACTCAGAACGAATGAGCAGACACAAACAGTCGGTCAGCCTGCAACATGCCGAAGCACAAATACGCATTTAACGATGACTTGCACAAAAAATTCCCTGCTTTCCGTCCCGGTCGCGACAAGTGTGAGGCCATGTGCACCGTGTACAAAACGGGCACATATGTTTCCGGTGTCCAGTGGGGGTGCCAGGGACCGCGAAGCTCACCAGGACACTGAAAAACATTAAAAAGCTTTGCCAGGTGAGAGTTGCTCAATGTCGATGACGAGGCCCCACCTCCCACCCCCCGTACGGTGTCCTGGTTTTGACAAACTGAAACATGGTCACCCTAACCTATAGTCCACTGAGTTGTGTCCTTTAGTCCGACAGAAGTTGACCGCATCAGCGCACAAGAGCTGTTTTTTTCTTTGCTTAGCTCATGCAAATTAGCCATGACAGTTTCGTTTCTGTGAGACTTGCGCAAAGCTGCATTAAACACATAATCTCAGGCTGATGTGGCTCTATAGTGGTTATGGTTTATATGTCGTAAAGGTGAGTTTATTTATGCAGATTAGTAGTGCAGATAGTAATAATAATGATGATAATAACAGAATAACTCTGTGGATAGTTGCCTGCATGTATCCTGCACTCGTCACGTCCTGAAGTCCCTTTCTCCCGCTCTGATGCCTCGTCAACTGCGCCCGATGGTCCAGTGTGCAGTGTCAGATATATTTGTAAAATCCAAAAAAGATATGTATCGGTTTTAGGACCACATATCAAAGTGTCCTGGGTCGCATTTGAAAAAAATCAGATCTGTGTCGTTCAGACTGTCATTAAAAGATCAGATACAGGTCACATAGAGGCCAAAAAAAAAAAAAAATAAATCTGATTTGGGTCACTTCAGGCTGCAGTCTGAACATAGCCTAAGAGGCAATTAAGGTTAAAGGTGCTGTATGCAACTTTTTGGTTATGAGTCCGTCACCTGCTTTAACTTTAACTTCTTGGGTTCTTTTTGAAGACAATGCAGTAAAGTGTGTTTACCTTGTTGACATGTTTCGGCTGCTAGCTGTAAGCCATCTTCAGAACTGTCACCGGTGTTGGTGGTGAAGTGTCGTATATCAGCTGTTGTTACTTCCTGTAGGTGTGGTCAGCCTGATGGACCTGGCAGGTCGCTCAGACTGACCACACCTCCCGTCGCCCGGTGTTCTCTGGAGGAGGGTGTCCCAGGTGTGTGAAAGGAGGAACGCGCCATCATCACGGTTAATGCTGTCCGTGCCTCGTTTCCTGATTTCAATGGCCTCCTTGATCCAGCGTTTGAACTTGTTGTTTTCCGATCCAATGACCTGAGCCCCGTCCCAATCCAGAATGTGGCTGTTCCTTTTACAGTGTCTAATATGGCAGATTTTAGGTTTCCCTGTTCTGTCTTTTTGTGTTCTGGTGAGTCTCCCTGACGTTTCCTTCTCGCATTCCTTTTGGTGTTCACCTGCTTGTTTCTATGGCTATGTCTTTGCTCTGTCTGGAATGTTCCACAGTATGACATTAAACTGCTGTAACTTACATTTATTCAATTACAGGTGCTTTTATAGCTCTAAAATGCCTAGAAACACAGACATTCTGACTGTGAGCAGGCTCGCCTCTCTACTAATCTGACCTGTAACTTGGTCTGGTTTTGTCGCCATGAATACAGAAAGGTTTAATATGATACTGTGGAACTTTACATACAAAGCCAAAAAATTTCCACGGATAAAAACAATTGACAGACCCTCCATCAGAAAAGTAACACAATGCACCTTTTAGGTAGATGTACTGGACCTTAGTCAAACTGAGGTGTGTATGCCTAGTGCACAGCCAAAACAAACAACTCTTCAACCTTAATCAATATTGTTCTGGGCGTACGGCAGCTCAAATCAAAACACAGGACAGGAAAGCAATATTAACAGCATGAAACATATTGCTACTTGAATTTATTTCTTATTAAAAGGGTCCACTAACACAGAAGCTTCATAACAAAGTGCGTACTTGTACAAAACATTCTTGCATTCCACTGCAGTTATTATTACTCCTACATTTCAAACTAGTATCCAGAGATCCAGAGTTACTGATGACACGTTTTTGTGGGCTGATCAAAATTCCAATCTAAACAAACCACTGAGTCATATACCTGCTGTCAGTGAGAAATAAGTCTGAATGCCATCTGTGCAGTGGTGGTAGTGTGTATTACTACTGAGCGTTGGACGGACTGACTGAGTAAAGTAAAAACTGAACAACAATGGTCCCAGTATTGACCCCTGGGGAACACCAAGGTCAAGACAATGATATCCTTTTGTTATTTCAGTAAAAGTACAGATACAGGGGCAAAAAGTTATACAAGTAAAAGTAGTAGTATCACATGAAAAAGTCTACCTACAGTAAGTAAAAGTATTAAAGGGTTAAATGCTGCCATTCCGACGATTAGACGGCAGTGTTGGAATGGCGGCATTTCCATTTTTTAACAAATGTCCCTGCATGCCAACATTTTTTTTTCCCCCTTGGTTGGATTGATGGCACGTTCGCTTTTTTTTTTTCTCTTCCCCAACATTCCGCCATTACGACACACAAGGGAATTATTAAGTTACAACGGTGCTCTTTTCAGACAGTATGTTCACGGACTGGTGCCGTAGGAGGCGCGGTGCACGAAAAGAGGCGCAGTGCGAGTGGTGTATGGAAGGAGACGTGGCATGGTTTAGACCTGGTTTTAGCCCTGACTTTAGTCCTGGTTTAGACTTGGTTTAGTCCTGGTTTCTAGACTTGGTTTTAGTCCTGGTTTAGAGACTTGGTTTTAGTCCTGGTTTAGAGACTTGGTTTTAGTCCTGATTTTAGTCCTATTTTATTCCTGGTTATCACGCAGGTAACTTGGACTCAAATGCAACACATGTACACCGGCAAACAAAGTCTTATTTAAATAACTGAAAGTGTCCTATAACAGGAAATGTTTATAATGGCAACTCAGACTGGAAATACAACAGAGGAATATATGATATTAAGTGTGAACGAAAATATCTTCCAAGACTGGGAATACACTAGTAAAAAACAGACTGGGAGTAAACGCAGGAACAAACTCAGGGACAACAAACAGGGAAACACAGAATTGCAGAAGAAGCAAACAGATCAGATTCAGGGGTTTCAGGAGCTTGAGTGTTTGTCTTAACAGGTTGACAATCTGGCAAAGACTGAGGGAGCAGAGGGAGTATATATAGACTGGGCCTGGGCTGATTACAGAATGAGGGGCAGCTGTAGGGAAAGGAGGGAGGTGGCAAAAGGAGGACCGGAACAGACTGAGAAAAGGAACTGGACTGGGGAAAACAAGTATACAAAAAGGAAGGACTGTGACACTGGTTTTAGTCCTGTTTAGTCCTGGTTTATAGACTTGGTTTTAGTCCTGATTTTAGTCCTGGTTTAGTCCTGGTTTTAGTTCTGGTTTAGTCCTGGGTTAGATGTGGTTTAGTCCTAATTTATAGACTTGGTTTTAGTCCTGATTTTAGTCCTGGTTTAGTCCTGGTTTTAGTTCTGGTTTAGTTCTGGGTTAGATGTGGTTTAGTCCTAATTTACAGACTTGGTTTTAGTTCTGATTTTAGTTCTGGTTTAGTCCTGGTTTATAGACTTGGTTTTAGTCCTGATTTTAGTTCTGGTTTAGTCCTGGGTTAGATGTGGTTTAGTCCTAATTTATAGACTTGGTTTTAGTTCTGATTTAGTTGTTTTAGTCCTGGTTTATAGACTTGGTTTTAGTCCTGATTTTAGGTCTGGTTTAGTCCTGGGTTAGATGTGGTTTAGTCCTAATTTATAGACTTGGTTTTAGCTCTGATTTTAGTTCTGGTTTAGAGGCATGGCCCACGCTGCGCTCAGGAGGATGCGCAGCCCATGCGGTGTACGCGAGAAGACACTGTCCACGCGGTGTATACAAGGCAAAAAAAGGTGACGCTCCAAACTATGAGTAGGTTGTCAGAATGGTGAGATGAAAGGTGTCGGAATGGGGGCATGTCAGAATTGAGGGTTGCTGGAATGATGGATTGTTGGGTGGGGATCTGTACTGAGTGGCAGTATGTCGGAATAGAGGTTGATCCACGTATTAAAGTACCATTTAAAAATGTACTTAAAGAGTAAATAGTAAAAGTATTTTGCAGATGTTTTTAGAACAATTAAAGGATGATATGTAGTGATAAAGAATTTAGCTGATTTTAACTGATTCAGTTGATTTCTTAATTTTTCTAGCTGTTTGTGTGTATTTGATTTACTCAAATTTGAGACAGAAACTCAAATTAAATTATTAAAAAGTCTCAGCCATTTCACTTTATTTTTAATTTTATTTTAATTTTACTTTTTACTTTTCAGTCCAGACCATTAGTGGAGTCAAAAGTACACATACATGTTCTCAAATGTAGGACAGTAAAAGTAAAAAGTATCCACTGTAATACTGACTTTACTTAAGTATTGTACTTTTACTTTTGTACTTTGTTACCTACCCCACAGCAGGTTATTACTGGTTTTACATACACATTGTCGTAGTTCACATCCTTATGGGGGTACAACCCTTATTCCAACATATCGTCACTCCGACAGACCCCCACCCCACATTCCATCATTCTGACAACCCTCCAAGCCGACACTTCTTGATGCCGCCATTCCAACACCTTTTATGTCACCATTCTGACAACCTAACCTAACCTGAGCATCACCTTTTTAAAAAAAAAAAAAAAAACTAAACCAGTCTAAACCAGTTTAAACCAGGACTAAACCAGCACTAAACCAGGACTAAACCACGACTAAACCAATTTTCACATTTTCTTCTCCTTTGCTATTAAAAACATTTCACTTGGATACAATGAATCTCCAGACATTGTGTTCCTGTTTCTCAATGCAATATTCATAAATGACTGCCTTGAAGAAGAACAAACTTCTTCAATAATTCATGAAGATGTGAGTCTGGTCACTGGTGAATCTCACTGAGTTCAGATGGCCGTGATTGACAGGTAGATCAGGGACGTGCATGTCGATGAAACGTTCCTCACCAACATAGGCTCCTGCGGTCACACCCTAAAGACCAAGGAAGATGCTAACCATCACACAAAAAGTTGGACATGCTGAAGGAAGGTAGAAGTTCCACTGCTGTAGGGCACCCCTACGGAATAAATTAATCTCCGGTTCAAAACATAAAGAAGGAGGAAAATAACAAGGACGACAACAGCAATAAGTTTTAAGAAGGATGCAAAAGGGGTTGTAACTGTCCTGCCTGAGAAAAGTGTATAAAGTGTGTGGTGAGGGGTTTTACTAGCCTGATTCATCAGCCGGTTTCACTTCCTGGAAACCGTCACAGACCTCACAGTGCAGAGTCGGCGTCAGAGCACATCTACTGGAGGGGCGTGGGTCACCAGCGGGGGGGGGGGGGGGGGGGGGGGGGGCACTGCCATTTGAGAAATATTTTAACATGGTGGAGTCATACACAGCAGACATGCTATCAAACACGTTTTTCTTTAACAGTATTGGGCTAAATATGTGTTGTTATTATTATCATTATTATATTAATTTTATTATTATTATTAGCTGCAATAGTTGTTGAGGCTGTGGTAGACGATACGCACACAAGACAATAATAAAAGGTTGAGGTTTATTAAAAAACAATAAGGCCTGCCACTGGTTGTAAACATTAAACAACAGCCTCTCGTCAAAAACACCTCTGAACAACATCACCGAAAGAACCAATTGGGCAAGAAATAACCACGCGTAGGGCAGCACCAGGGCTGTAGTGGGCGTGGTACACGAGGGCACACCATCCAGTACTGTCCTATACAGACCTGAGACTTGAGGGACCGGTGTTCTGGATTGTCTGGCGATCAGCTCAACTGGTAAAGGCGGAGCCACATCTGGAAGGATGGGGGGCATGTCCTCTCGGCTTCCATTCACTCCCATAGAGACACAAAACTGCCGGAGTTGTATTGTCGCATTAAACCTTCTTTATCGTGGCATATTACTTCCCCATTGAAAAATAATCCAAAAATGAAATGACAAACGTTGCTCTTTACTGCCAGTGGAAAAGGGGCTGGCCTTGGATTTTCGAATCAACAGACGGTCCTCCCGAGCAGTTGTCTTGCGGGGTCTGCCGGACCTGGGCTTGTCAAAAACATCTCCAGTCATTTCAGATCTTTTTCTTATTCTTTGTACTTGACGCTGAGACACATTGAAGGTGTCAGCCACCTCAGCAGTGGATCTGGTCTTCAGCCTCTTGATAATTAAGGCTTTGGTCTCAGGGTGGATCTTAGGCATGTTGTCAGGGGTCAAGTTGCAGTTGATGTGAAGGTCTGGTGTGCTGGGGTTCTTTTTATACACACCCACTAATTGATTGATCAGTAACTGATCACAGGTGAGGCTGTAATCTAGGATTGGGTGCATCATATGACAAGGCGACAAGACTTTTGTCTTGCCAAAATCTGACCTTTCTGTGTTCATTAAATGATCAATCTTTCTTCAGTGAAGCTAATTTATTTTAGTATATTGAGCATAATTTGGGAGGGTTTTAGCTTTCATATGAGACATTTCTAAAATCAATCAATTAATTTAAAGTCAGGTTATAAGCTTTTGTTTCTACAAAATGGATAAGCGACAAGACTTGTCAGGGACTGTAGAACAGTGAGACAGACATAGTTATAGGATAGTTTAGTATTTCAGTTTAGACAGACATTTTTAGTTCACAGTGAGATTTTGAGTTGAGATATACGGATATAGATGTAGTGGAGATTTTAGTTATATTATAGTGAAGATTTGAGTTAGGTTATACAGGGTACAGTTATAGAGAATATTTGAGTTCAGTACAGGGTATAGAATACGTTCACAGTTTAGAGATAGGCATAGTTTAATTTAGAGTTAGGGATAAATTTCAGTTAGGACAGTTAGTTTATATTAGGTTAGTGAAGTGTAGTTTCGGTTGAGTTCAGGAAAAGTTAGGGTGAGTTACATTATGGACCCCAAAATTGTCCAGGAGCTGGTCCAGTATTTGGTACACCAAAGGTTCCCTAGTGACGCCGATGGTACGCAGAGGGGCATAATCAAAAGGAGGGCAGAATCCTACATGGTGAAGGGTGAGCACACAGCAATTGTTCAAGAATTTTACATGAATGTGCACACTTCTTGCCACGCATGTTGGGAACATGTCTACCAGATAGGCAGCTGTATTACAAGTGCCGACGGAAGCACTCCTTCCAGTTTCACTGGGCCAAAGTGGTCCTGACCGCTGAGGAGGCAAGTGGAGTTTTTGAGGAATTTCATAGTAGCCAAATTGGTGGACACTGTGGGAGGGAAAAGACCCACATTGCCATCATTTTGAGGTATTACTGGCCTGGAATGCAAGCTGACATTCAGAAATGGGTAAGCTAATTCTTGATTACATTGATTCATATAAAGGTCTGTATACAGTCTGACAAAATATGTCTCTTAATTCCAGATCAATGAATGCCCCCAGTGCCAGAAAAAAAGATCTAATCTGAAAGACAAAAAAATGTACATCCCCATTGAGGTAAGTGCTTAAAATGTAGTACATTTAGCATAGAGGATTTCACTGAGTTGCTCAACTTTATGTTCTATAATAGGTATCTGAACCACTGGAGCTTGTGGGAATGGATCTGGTGGGGAAACTACATCCAACAAAAAATGGCCACCATTACATCTGTGTAATGGTGGACTATTTTACCAAGTGGGCAGAGGCATACCCTATTAAAACCAAAACTGCAGTGGAGGTGCAGGAGTGCATTTTGGATTTCTTCTATAGATTTGGTGCTCCAAAGAGGCTCCTTACTGACCAAGGATCAGAATTTGGAAACAAGGTAAGATGCAATTATACAATTGTCCATTATGTCAGAACAGCTGTTTGTGCTCCATTAGCTGAACTCTCAGCTGTGTGCCAAGCTGGGAATCAAACGCAGCCTGGCCTCCCCCTATCACCCTCAGACCAATGGGCTGGTAGAAAAACTGAATGGGACCAATTCAAAGGCAAGTTTAATCTCATAAGACATACACAGTATATT
>NW_026571353.1:6590509-6696841 GCF_026225935.1 Boleophthalmus pectinirostris | reverse complement strand
TTTAGCAACGAAACACATCAGATACAGATGTTGTTCTGCCAATTAAAGTCCACACGAAACATCCAAACTGCTGAACCTGTGAGTGTGGGTCTGGGTCGGGACGGGCATTATTCTGTTCTTCATACAGTCAGAGAGCAGCTCTTATGTACAAGAGTTCCCCATTACACAAAAATGTAGGGAAGATTTTGGTTGGGGTCAGGTTCGGGCAGTAGGCTTCGTGTTGTCCGCAGACTCGGGTCACTCTGCCGCTCGGTGCGTAAAGACTAAAGTAAAAGTGTTAAAGTTGCGTTCATTAAATCAAAGCCTGGCTCCTGCTGCGTCCAAGGGAAGAGTTTTTCTCTCAGGTCGGGTCATTATTTCGTCCTCTGTGTTGGTCACAGTCTGTGTTCTATAGAAGTCTATGGTCGTGGTGTGGACTGTGGGACTCTGCGCTACACCGAGTCCGGGAACGTGGCCGCGCTCGTGCACGAGTGTCAAATGTATAATATTGTGGAGAATAATGAGTGGAATAAACAGCCCTTCTCCGTATTTTGGAGAACCAAACACTTAGATGCGCAAATTAGAAGGTAATTCTTCTATATACGTGGATTTTCTGATCAAACACTTCCTCAAACTCTGTTCACTTCTGCTTCTCTCCACGAGTGTCGCTTTTTCCCTGTGTCTCCAGACTTTGCGTAGAACTTACAGGAGGTCCCGAGTTGGCGTAGAGTTAAGCAAAGAGCCACGCCTTAGGCGAGTTTTATAAATACCGCGGTTGGCGTAGGAAGCGCGCACGCACGGATTTTTGCGTAAGCAAGCTTTATAAATGAGGCCCCAGGTCTTTAGTTCTGGTTTAGTCGTGGTTTTGTCCTAGTTTAAACCTGGTTCAGTCCTGCTTTAGTCCTGGTTTAGTCCTGGTTTTGTCCTGGATTAGTCCTGGTTTTAGTCCTGGTGTTAGTTCTGGTTTAGAGGCGCACAGGAGGAAGCTCGGTTTACGCGAGAAAACACGTTCCACACGCGGCGCACGAGACGGCGGTGTCCGCGCTTGTAACTACGGAAGGAGACGTGGTCCGCGGGTTCTCAGGTTGATGACGATGATGAAGGTGTGTGTTTGTGTTTGTGTGTGTTTGTGTGCACGTCCACTCATGTGGCAGGTCACTATAGGACAGTAGTGCAGATATTCTGAGAGTCTATGCAGGCTGTGTTCACCAGTGCCAGTAGCTCCTGTTTCACATTTAAGTTGTAGGCGATTTTATATATATATATATATTTTTTATATATATATCTCACATCGGGAGAAGAATTTCCAAGACACAAATGCGTTTTTACCAATGCAGTGCTGCTTCCACTGTGTGACTGACACCGCCATCTTTAACATGACGTTTACATCGCTCTTATTGCGCGCGTTCTGTTTGGGTTTCCAACAATGAGTGGAATTACCAAAATAAAAAATAAATAAATGGGATGTAGCACAAAATGTGAAAACAGGAAAATACCGCCTTGTAATCCACTTATTTCAGCAAAGTAACTGTAATCCAATTACCACTCATTGAAACAGTAACTGTAACGGAATACAGTTACTCATAATTTGTACTCTGATTACGTAACGGCGGTACATGTAATCCGTTACTCCCCAACACTGTTAACTGGTATATTAAGCTTTTCCCAAATCCTGTAGGAAGAAGGACAATAACATCTTTCCTCTTGATAAATTTCACCAAACATTCTCTTTATTCCGGCTTTAAATCCTTGATCTTGGAAATCGTTGACAACACTGAATATTTGGCTCTTCTTTGATTGGCTGGTGCCCGAACTTGCACTTCCGGGGTTTTTGCTAATCATTTATTGTATTTTGATTCCTGACCTAGTTGCTGGAGAGAAATGAAATTGAGCAGAGGCACTAGGTGGCACCAGACTGGCTAGAGTTTTACAGCCTTAAAACAGATATAATAATTGTAAAAAATAAAGCTAATACTTCGCAGATTTCGCCTATTGCGGGTTATTTTCAGAATGTAACCGAGGGACCAGTGTATACAAGAAAATCAAAACCAAGATTCAGATGGATGATTGTGCCTCTTGAGCGCCTGCCTGTGTGTCAGATACTACTGTCGCTGCATCCACGGTGTTGTGATTGTAGCGTGGCCCGCTGCCAGCAGGAGGATGTCTGGGGGCTGGAGTTGGAGGAGCGGAGTGAATGTGAGCAGGCATCACGTGCAGACCGAGCGAGAGAGCGCCGGGCACGTTCGGCACGGGGCGGGTAATCTCATTGTTTCGGAGTGCTAATTGGATTAAGCTGGTGGCACGTCTGCGAGTCAGTGAGCCATCAAAGTCAACGTCGCCGTCATTCCCACACTGGCCCCGGTTAGAGATGCTGTGATGCCGGAGCTGTGTAAGTGCCTGGGATTAAAGAACATTATGCGAAATTGACTCTGATGTTTTAATTTGACATTTGAAATCGACATTAATGTTTTGACTGTTTTATAATGTCGTCCCGTCGTCAATAACATATCTGGAGATGTATTTTCTCTCATTCACACTTGTTTTTATTAATCCACTAAATTCAAAGTGGTTTTCTCTGAGTAACCACAATTATTTATGTTCTGATTTGTTTGTATTGTGGTTTTAATCTCTAAAGCATTTTGAATTACTTTGTGTACGAATTGTGCTCTACAAATAAACTTGCCTTGTATCTTTGTGATTTTATTGCTTTTTTGTAAGGTGACTTTGAGAGTCCTAAAATGCACTATTAAATAAAATGTATCATTATTATTATTGCCTTGCCACTCAAAAATGCTCCATTCACATATTGGCTGTTTAGTTACGTCATAGACAAAACTCCTGACTTCTTCTACACAGTTTTTAAGTCCATAAAGCATCACTAGACTATCATTATTAAAAACGGAATTGAAGTTTATTCCCTTTACCGTGGGCGGCTTCGTCTCCATTCGGGTTGTATTATTTGGTATGGGGCCGATCCTAAGGTCAGTTGGTTGAGCGTTTGTCCACTGATCTGAAGGTTGACGGTTCGAATCCCGTTCTCAACATAAATATCATTGGTTGAGTGGTCAGATCCACTGACCCACAAGTTGGCTGGTGTGATTCCAGCTCCCACAGATGAATGCTGTCGTTGTGTCCTTGGGCAAGACACTTAACCCACCTTACCCCGAGTGTCTGCGTACACTGGTGTGTGAATGGGCGAGTAGTTCCTTGTTGTAAAGAGATTTGAGTGTCTTGAAGGTGGAAAAGCACTGTAGAAAAATGTGACCATTTACCATAACAGCAAAAAGTTCAACACGGACTATAAAGATGTTGTAAAGCCCGCAGAGAATCAGTGCAGTGTGACTTGCTGGTGCACATGAAAATTCAACATTTTACGCAATTGAATCGACTTCATGTCATATTTAAGATGCAAAATTCTCCATTGACATGATCCATGTTTAACCAGAAATTCCACTACAGAAAAGCGCGGTTTAGGAGAATTTAGAGACAAAGTGGGCAAAGAGGAAAAAGTATATTTTCTGTCACAAATTGTGTGTATACAAAACACCAGCAGGGGTCAGACAGCACATCTCCACTCTGATTGTTTATATTTAATAGTCAAGGCAATTTTATTTGTACAGCACAATTCATACACAAAGTAATTCAAAGTGCTTTACAGAACAAGTGCAGAGACAGCAGCCTGGTCCCCATGAGGCATCGGTGGAGGGAGTTCATCACCACAGAAGCAGATTATGAGGAGTCCAGCCCATATTACATGATCATTATATCCACAATGTAATGTGTGTATCTGTACAGGCCCATGAACATGTGTGTGATATTGGTCACACATGAGAATGTCTGTGTTTACTAGTGTGTAAGGAAAATGTCTTTTTTCATGAGTTGTGTATCTGTTAGTTGTGTGACTGTAGATCAGTGTGTTGTGTATCACCAGAAAAGAAGAAATGGAAATTATTTTCGTTCCTTTACAATTAGAATTTTAACGGCATACACAGAAAGAGAAAGGGACTGTTATAATTAGTGATTATCTGGAAAACTATTAATATTTGACTATACAAATGCATCGAATTATAAATAGATGATATTTTTTCTGAGATTTTGAGAGCACTCCCTTTGCTCTAGCTCCATCCTTCGCAGAGTTATGTCCAAAAATGCATATTTGACCTTGGTTACCTTGACCTTCAAGTGACCTTGTCCGGTT
Organism: Boleophthalmus pectinirostris; assembly: GCF_026225935.1. Lineage (NCBI taxonomy): Eukaryota > Metazoa > Chordata > Actinopteri > Gobiiformes > Gobiidae > Boleophthalmus > Boleophthalmus pectinirostris. The sequence continues at coordinate 6,692,664 of NW_026571353.1, read as the reverse complement.
TCAACCTGTAACATCCAGTGTACCCCGGTTATATGTGTGCCAACTTGTGTGATGATTAAGTGAATATTTTAGGCCGCAGATGGTTCAGAAATTGCTGATCCTTTATAATGGTGTGACCTTTCAATTGACCTGTGTGACCTCAAATGACCTCGGACCGTCACCAACAATTTTTTTGCGGCATTGGACACGGGGGCTTGATCCATGTTCCAAATTTGGTGACAATCGGTCCATAAATGTCAGAATTATCGCGGATGGACACACACACAGGGTGAATACAAATCCTGGTCAACCCTTCAAGGACCAGGTAATAAGAAATACATTAAAATCACAATACAAACAAATCAAAACATAAATAATCATTAAAAAAAGAAACATTAAATAAGAGAGAAGAGTGTGGAATGAAAAGTTAAAACCTTTCAGTCAAACGCCGCTAAACAGAACTGTTTTGAGGTTGAATTTAAACAGCGTCAAAGTAGAAGTCGGTCTCACATGTTCAGACTGTTCCAGGTTTTATCTGCATAAATCTGAAACGCTGACTCCCGTGTTTAGTCCTGACAAACAATAAATACAATACAAACAACGTCCGTGTTTTGATATTTGTTTTGTTTGATTTGTGACCAAAGATGAGCTGTGAGCGATATCACGTGTCTAATATTCAAATATCCATCCATTTTCTTCTGCTTTATACAGGGCCGTGTCACGAAGGCAGCAGTCTGAGCCCAAACAGAGGCCCAAACATCCCTCTCCACATACACTTCCTTTTTTTCCCAATATAAAAATCTATAATCAACATTTTTGGATAAAAATCAATACTTTTATATACCCTAATCAGTATCAACACATATATTGATTGGTGTGTATGTCTAGTGCACAGCCAAAGCAAAGAACCCTCCATCCTCATCATTCTCGGCATACAGCACCTCAAATCAAAACACAGGACAGGAAAGCAATATTAACAAAATGAAAAATATTGCACCTTTAATTTATTTCATTTATTACAAAGTGTGTACTTGTACAAAACATTCTAGCATTCCACTGTAGTTATCATTATTACTTCTACATTTCAAACTAGTATTTAGAGAGAGATCCAGAGTTACTGATGACACGTTTTTGTGGGCTGATCAAAATTCCAATCTAAACAAACCACTGAGTCATATACCTGCTGTCAGTGAGAAATAAGTCTGAATGCCATCTGTGCAGTGGTGGTAGTGTGTATTACTACTGAGCGTTGGACGGACTGACTGAGTAAAGTAAAAACTGAACAACAATGGTCCCAGTATTGACCCCTGGGGAACACCAAGGTCAAGGCAATGATATCCTTTGGTCTGAGAAAGTAGTCATTAGTGGTGGATGAAAGATTCACTTTTGTTATTTGAGTAAAAGTACAGATACAGGGGCAAAAAGTTACTCAATTAAACTGTCTCCAAAAAAAAAATCTTTCCACCTATCACTCAGCTAATAACACAAAAAGTCAATCATTGGAAATTCTCTACAGTCAACTGCTGACCTGAGCATTGTCCAGCTCCCGAGTCACATACGACCCTTTGGTTGACTCTTACCGGCCCGTTTAAGCTCATTTGGAATTACAAAATAAACATATTTTATAATTTTACCTCATGCATGGACTAAAGTTGCAAGTTGCTTTTTATAAAGAAATACAATTCATATATTATGTAGAACTGAGTTAAGCATTTTGGCCCGACCTTCCACAATATTTTCTGTTTCTCATGTGGCCCCAAGGAAAAAATAACTGCCCATCCCTGGTCTAGTGTAACAACCATAGACTGTGTAAAAGAAGTGGAATAAGCGAGTGTGACGTCAACCATAGAGTTCAGCGCCGCTCAAATGAAGCTCGTGATGCTCATGGTTACAGGAGTGAATCTGGAGTGAGGCTGTATGTTATGAATAGGATTTTATTGACGGACAAAATAACAAAAAAATAAAAAATAAAATCTGGATCATGTGTTGCGGGTTAATAAGAATATTTTAGGACCAAAATGACGAGGCTCGCTGCAGCAGGTACAGAGAGAGGAGCCACAAGATCCTAATGTAAGTCCATTGGAGCCAGAGTCAGAAGGAGCTGGAAGAACCTCCTGGAGAACTTCCTATTTGGCACACGGCGGCTAGTGTGTTATGTATGTCCACTCATATATACGGTCTATGGTAACAACAAATAATACAAATATGGTAACACTTTATAATAACTACACCTTATTTAGCCTTAATAAAGCATGAACAAATACTTAATTAATAATGATTCAGGCTTAGTAACTACTTAATTACTACCTTAATTAGCACTTGCACTTAATTTGCCTGTCCTGTAAATAGTTACTCATAATTATTTCATACTTAATTACTCCTGGACTAACCATTTGAGCATTTATTAATCATTAGTAAACTATGACAGAATGATTTACTAATAATGCAATGCAATGATAATTCAGGCAGCTGTTATCTGTTAGTTAAGTCTTTTTGAGAGCTTTTCTAAAGTGAAGACGAATTATGCTTTATTAAGCATTTACTAAGTGTGAATCATTGTTAATTAAATCTTTGTTCATTATTAATTAAGTCTTTGTTCATGCTTTATTAAGGCTAAGTAAGGTGTAGTTATTATAAAGTGTTTTTTTTAATATAAGTAAATATAGATACAAATATTTTAAGACTTTTTTTCAGTCTGTTTTTAATCTCTGTGTTGTCTAATGGCTGCAGTCACACCAAACCCCATGTCTTTCCATAAAAGACAGAAAGAGGCAGATGCCCTAAGAGAGAAAAAAGAGCAAGAGAGAGAAGAGAGAGAGATAATGTGAGGCAGCATTTGGTGCAAGAAACACCTGCAGAATCTGCCATTCACTGGTAAAAAAAAAAAGAAAGAAAGAAAAAAATCAGATAAACGTATAGATGGTAGCTTTAAAGGTGCATTTTGTAACTCTTCTGGTGGAGGATCCTTCAAATGCTTGTCTTCATGGAGATGTTATTGCTTAGTCTGGAATGGTTCATCTTTCTATCTTCATGAAGACCAAACCAAGCCAAGTTACAGGTCAGATCTGTGGAGAGACGACCCCGCTCACAGTCAGAATGTCTGTTTTTCTAGGTATTTTTCAGCTACAGAATCACCTGTAATTGAATAAATGTAAGGTAGAGCTGTTTAATGTCACACTGTGGAACATTCCAGGCAGAGCAATGACATCTCCATAGAAACAAGCGAGTGACGGACTGTCCACCAGAAAAGTTATACAATTCATCTTTAAAAATAAAAAAAACATCTGCCATTTTCTGAAAAACAACTGAATTTAACTTGAAAAATGTCATCTCTAAATCTGCCAAAAACTGCTGGCCCCTCCCTCAGAAGACCTTGGATGTGGGTAAAGGTTAATAGCATGTCCTAGTAATGATTTTTCAATAAAGTTTCGATTTATTCCTCCAAGGCCCTACTAATAAATCCTCCGGAGATTGGATTAAGTCCAAAATCCTTGACTTTACTGCTAGATCGTAAATTTCACATGTAAGTAGACCATAGTAGATACTGAAACTGTATATTTAGGGGGGATGTCCTTAATTGGGCTGGTGCATTCGGTTGACTTGGTATTCATTGACGTGGTCTGAAGTTTCAAGTTTGCAATTTTGCTAGTCATAGGCAAATGAGTCGGAGCTCTGGAGCACGTCTCGTTCTTTCTGAAACAAATTGCTCTGAAGTACTGCCTCGGAGCTCGTCTCGCAGCAGCCGCTCACGTGATCAAAGTGTGGAAGTGTTGGTCCCTCCCTCTACTGCTTCGCTCTGCGTGTCAATCGCTTCAGTGTATCGAAGCGTTTCATTGGCTCAGCAAATGTTCCGCTCTGTGATTGGTTCAGAGTGTTTCAGAGTGTTCAGTGCACTTCCGTGGTTTGACAAGCGCTAAACTGCTACAGTATAAAAGATGCACCAATATTTCTTTAAAATGTTGGGTAGTGAGGAGTGTTGTGTGACGTTAGTGGTGATTTTGGTGACTTTTGGCATTTGTTTCATTTTCGATGGCGTCTACAAGTGGAAAAAAGTGATCCATGGTTTGGGATCACTTTGATCTAATTTCACCTAACAAGTTAACACCTATTTTCTTATTTACAGCATGATATTTATGTTGCTCTTTACATATTTTAAATCATCATTATTGTTGTTGTTAGGTTCGGTGTTGCTCTGCACACAAGTATTGTCTTACACTAACAATACTTCATCGATGCTGAGACACCTGCGTGACAATAGTTAAATTTGTCCACTAGAGGTCAGTTTTTCTCCAAGGCCTCAGACACGTCCAACCATTTGAGACAATATTGCGACTGAGGTGTCAATGCTTCACGAGGCTCCATTCGCCCAGCACTAGATTTTGCCTCTATGTCACCAAAAAGTCCAAACAGTGATTGTGGATACATGCACACACAGATTCTTGGAGCTAAAAGACTATTTAAATGAATGTAAAAAGTCAAACCATCTAATCTTTTTCTGAAAGTCTTAAAGTTATTTTAAAGGTCCTGTTGCAGCTAAATCCCACTTAGACCGCCGAGAGATGCAGTACCAGAGAAAGTAAACAAACATGTTTTTTCAGAGTTAAAACATTCAAATTGAGAAATTCAATGACATTTAAAATTCAATAACGGATTAAACAAATGACCTTCCATATATAAGTCGCACCGGAGTATAAGTCACAGGAAACACCCAAACCATGGAAAAAAAGTGTGATTTATAGTCTGAAAAATACGGTACAGTCTTACTTGAGTAGTAGTTTTCCAAATACTTTTTTTACTTCTACTTGAGTTGTTGAGTAACAGCTTGTGAAATAAAGCTTTTCTTGCAGCTAAATCCAAATTAAAGGTGTATTATGAGACTTTGGTGGATGTTTCTTTTAATCAAGATGTTATTCCTTTGCCTGGAATGTTTCTCAGTGTGTCATTAAACCTTTCTATTTTCATGGAGGTCAGATCTGTGAAAAGGTGACCCCGCTCACAGTCAGAATGTCTATTTTTCTAGGTATTTTTGAGCAATAAAACCACCTGTAATTGAATAAATGTAAGGTACAGCTGTTTAATGTCATACTGTGGAACATTCTAGGCAGTTACAGGGTGGACCTTCAAGTCTGGTTCTGATCTTCTTCAGTTTTGATGCAGCCCTGGCTTTGGTCCAGGCTCGGCTCTAATTGGAGCCTCTCTGTGGGGTGTATTTGGGTTAAGATGATGCCGAGTGGGACTCTGAGGACGAGGCTGGAGCTGAGCACTTGTTAATCAAAGCCAGTTTATTCCTTTGACAGAAACCGGACGGTCTGGAGGCAGATGTTGACTGGAAAAATATACAAATAAATAAGCAAACCAATAGATCATGTCAACAAGGAGTGACTTGAATTAGAATTTGTTTTATCCTTGCCATTTTTATTTTTTAAAGAGAGAGTATTACACTTCTACACGGTATTAACTGTTTACGAATAATTAGATCACCATGCTACCTTTAGTTGGTTTGAAAATACTATATACTGAAAATAATATAACATACATGTTTAAGTCTCTCTCTTTTTACTCCATGCTAAGTCACTCCCATTTCAGTGCGCTATCATATCACAATTGCCTTCCATTCTACTAATGAAACATAATGTTCTTTTTCTCCTTCATTACACATTTTTTGGCTGGTATGACTTCGTAATCTGAAGAGACTTATAGTCCGAAAAAATACGGCAACTTAAAGAGTAACATATGAGACATAACATCTGATTCATAATATGAAGTTAATGTAATTTGAGGGACAAAACATTAAATAATGTACAAAATGTGGTATCAAAGGACAGAAAAATGAGAAAAAGTAAATCATATAAAGGAGCAGCACAAGAAAAACAAATGTTGAAATCATTTCATATTGTCAACATGAAAACTTATGTCACTTGTGAAACTTTCTCACAATGGGAAAAATAACCAAAACGTTTACACAAGTGAACTGTTACTTCAATAAAAAAAAAAATATATATATATATTATTCAAGTGGGAGTAAAAGTATGCTGCTAGAAAAGTACTTTCAAGTAAAACTGAGTACTCACCTCTGATAGTCTTTATGGACACCTTCAATGTTTTGGTCTGTTTTGTCTTTGGTCTGTTATATTGTTGTCCTACATGGAGTTGTGCTTTGCTTTATTCACTCTCGTTTCATGATTCTGTTAATCCATTCATCAGAGTACTCTAAGCACATAGAAATACTCTGTTCACATATTGCCAGGATTGTTGTGTCACAGGTAAAAAATCTAGACCACACCAATCCATAAACCATCACAACACTCATTCTGCAATCAAATTATGTTTACAATGAATGCATGGCTCTGTTAGAGAAGCACTCATGCTTCATAAGGGCTTCATTTGTTTATTTTCTCATTGTACATTATCATTGTTGCCTGCAGAGGGAGCACCAATGCCTAAATAAACAAAACAAAAGCATTTATAAAAGAAGAAGAAAAACAAAAACAAAACAGAAGAACGCATAATATGTGTCCTTTAATGTTCTTTCTAGTCTTTCTTAGTCTTGATTCCATGGGGAATTATACAGGGAATTATTGATTGTTACAGCAAATGCAATCAATAAATGGCTATTGATCAAATATGATATATTTATCAAATATGTATTTGTAAATTTCGTGACGCTGTATTCCTGGAAAAACTGCTTTCATTATTTGTCCATATACATGCAAGTGCAATGAAATGAAGTGGTTCAGATGGATTAGCCCAGGGGGTTTCAAACCCCTGAGCTAATTTAGTTGTGGTTAGTTAGATTTAGTTGTGGTTCAGTCCTGGTTAAATCCTGGTTTAGTCCTGATTTTAGTCCTGGTTTAGTCTTGTTTTAGTCCTGGTTTAGACCTGGTTTAGTCTTGTTTTAGTCCTGGTTTAGACCTGGTTTAGTCTTGTTTTAGTCCTGGTTTAGACCTGATTTAGACTCGATTTAGACCTGGTTTACACCTGATTTTAGTCCTGGTTTAGACTTGGTTTAGACCTGGTATAGACCTGATTTTAGTCCTGGTTTAGTCCTGGCTTAGGCCTGGTTTAGTCCTGGTTTAGTTCTGGTTTAGACTTGGTTTTGACCTGGGTTAAATCTGGTTTAGACCTGATTTTAGTCCTGGTTTAGACCTGGTTTAGACCAAATTTTAGTCCTGGTTTAGTCATGGTTCAGACCTGGTTTAGATCTGGTTTATTCTTGGTTTTAGACCTGGTTTTAGTTCTGGTTTAGATCTGATTCTACTTGATTTTAGTGTTGGTTTAGTCTGGGTTTAGTCCTTTTGTAGTCCTGGTTTAGACCTGGTATTGGTCCTGGTTTAGACCTGGTTTAGTCCTGGTTTTTGTTCTGGTTTAGAAACATATACAAGCCAAAAAAGGTGACTCTCCATACTCTGAGTCGTTGTCAGAATAGCGACATCATTTTACAGCTCATACACGCACAATTACTGATATCAATCCTGCTGCAGATGTGTAGTCATGTGGACGTTATTATTTTCTTCACGTGTGTGTCACACCTCCCTAGTGGCTCTTTGGCGCCCCCCAGAGTAGATGGGCCTCACTTACTGAAAACCATTGGATTATCCTATTAATCATGCCACATTATATGAACGTGGCTTGTGTCGCTATGAATAAGTATAAAGGCATGTATTCTACAATTTTTTCTATATATTTTGTTTTATTTTTCATTGGCCTTACCTCATTTGGAACTGTTTGGGCGTGACCATGGCTCCTCTTCCTCCCTGTGGGCTGGACTGTACACCTGTGCCTCATCCGCTCACCATCACCGGTATAAAAGCTTGAGCTCCCCACACCATCTCTGCCAGATCATCAGTTAACCTACGTGGTGAACATTTACGTTGACCTTTTTTGAAACTTTTCTAAGTGTATTTTGCATTTTTACTTACCTGCTCGGTCTGCTCTCTGCTCCAGCTCCTCGGCCAGCCTGCTTGGTCCTTCTCCTGCTCCATCCCCAGCTCCAGCTATTCCAAACCTGCCAAATCCAAATGTACCTGCTGCTCTCGGACTTGCCTCAAATATTTCACAATTGTACGTAACAAATGCAATAAATCACTCTTAAAACTTCTCCTGGATTTTATCGGCGTTTGGGTTCTCTCCTTGTTGAGTTGTGGCAAATACTTTCTATATACTTAGGCCTTTTGTGTTTATTTATCCTCGTAATTACAATTCGAATAAATAAAGGTTGCAACAGGAAGTACATGACATCACTTTATGATTAATCATGTTTTTTTAGAGCCAAAGTAAACATGAAAAACAGAAGATCATAATTTCTCACGAACACGTACCTCTCTCTGATTAAATGTACGATATTTCAGTTTCAGTTCTTTGTTTTTGTCCTTCACAGAGAGGAATGTTCAACCCATGTATCTTCTTTTTGGATTGATTGCATTGATTTTTCAATGATGAGTTGCAATTTACGCCCGAACATCCGAACTACTATCTCCACTTCTATTTTCGCAGAATGGTTAGACCGATGGGCAAAAAGGAGAAGGAAGCAGATTTATGGTTGCCTTGTATTGTTCTGTTCATAGTGAGCTGGGGGATGGTTTATTTACTGTTGGGGAAGCAGAGTAATGGGGTATTATTCATTTTAATGGTTTAACCCAAGGATACACTAGAGGCTCTTTGCTCAAAATGGGTTCATTGTTTCAAAAGGTCCTAAAAAGACACTGTACTCCTACAACAATTCCTGACTATCTTTGTCATAAATTAAAGGTCCTATATTACACAACATTGACTCTTGTGAGCTTTAAGCCAGTAGTGTTTTGTTTTATTCATATGTTTGAGTAATTCTGCATCTCCAAAACTCAAAATGCTCCATTCCACCTTGTGATGTCATGTAGTGGTAGTTTCCTTTTACCTTTTGTTCCGCAGAGATTGGCAATTCCAGGGCTGAAATGATCCAAATGATTCTAGTGAAGGTGCATGAAGTTTAAAAACACAGTGGTGCACTTCAGTTATTACCATATGACATCGTAAGGTGGTGTTTTCTGCATGAGAAAAGGTCTAATAAAAAAAGAACCTATACGCAGGGTTTGTGTGTTAAACGTGTGTGAATGAAACAAAACACAACTCCAGGCCTATTTTGTGGACTAAACAAAGTTAGAACATAGATTAGGCCATTTAAAGCCCCCCATGTACATTTAGAGAATGCTTTTTATTGTACTGAAAATCTAGGCGCTCCCTTAGAGATAAAGTGAAGAGCCCAGTCACACGGGAGGAGCTCTGAATAGAGCTCCTGCTCCTCCATGTCGAGAGGAGCAGTTGAGGTGTCCACAGGGAGGAGGCCCCGGGGACACGCTGAAGGGACTATGTCTCTTGGCTGACCTGGGAACGCCTTGGGGTCCCCGAGAGAAGCTGGAGGAAGTGTCCGGGTTGAAGGAAGTCTGGGAGTCCCTCCTTAGACTGCTGCCCCTGTGACCCGGCCCCGGATAAGTGGAACAAAATGGATGGATCTAAAAATAACACGTGTCCTTGCTGTGCGTGGGCTTGCATGTGTAAAAACCTCCTCCCTTTGGTTATAATCATCCATCATATGACATAAAACATTCTGATCTCAGTGAAGAATGTTCCAGAGTATGGTTTTAACTTCTGTTTCCATGGAATCATGCAGGTGAGTGTCACCTCCAGAAAATTACAGTATTGCTTTAAGTATCTGTGGCAGTAGTATTCAGTGTGTTCTGTAATACTACACTTATGTATAATGAACATAATGGGTGGGCAATTATTTTTATCCATGGGGCCACATGAGAAACAGAAAATATTGTGGAGGCCCAAAATGCTTCACTCAATTCTGCATAATATGAATTGTATTTCTTTATAAAAAAGCAGTAAATATCATTGTTTTGATGAGCTGATAAGACTGAGAAGAGTTTATGTTATGAATAAGAAATGAAAAAATGAGGTTAAGATACAAAAAAATTAATTAATAAAACTACATAAAATAAAAAGTAATGCAGCTTTAGTCCATGCATGAGGTAAAATTATAAAATATGTTTATTTTTATAATTCCAAATGATCTTAAAAGAGCCGGTCAGTGTCAGTACAATACCCAGGTCTGGTCTACAGCATGGCTTTAAATTTAATTAATTTAACTAATCTCTATAGAGACAAGCATGCCATATCACCAGATCAGGTTACAGGTCAGATCTGTGGAGAAGTGGACTCACATACAGAAATAATGCATGTTTTTGCAGTAGTCTTGAGAAATAAAAAATAAAAGATATATTTATGTTTTAGGTTCTTTTTTTAGACCAAGAGTTTGTTTTCATACCTGACAGTTTCGACTGTTCACTAGCGGGACGAGGGGGCTTTTTTACTCTCACACACTTGGGATACTGTCCTGAAAAGTCAGACTGCAGATGGCCCTGTCGTCCTGCCTCCACCGATAGAAAGATAACGACAAAACCTGTTTAAATCAGCTGACCTGACACACCACAGCAACATCCATCACTCTGAGAAAGACCTCGAGCGAGTAGCCCAAACTGTCAGGTATGAAAACAAACTCTTGGTCTGAAAAAAGAACCTGATAACATAAATTATCTGAAGATCAAATGAACCTCATTGGACTAAAATATATATTTGCTTAATGCCATACTGTGGAACCTCTGAGGCAAAGCAATAACATCATCATGGAGACAAGCTGATGGCAGACCCTCCACCAGAAAAGTTACACAGTGCAACTTTACGTACAGCACTTTACTGCGTTCCCTCCCAGCACCGGTACCGACCGTTAGATGCAGCTAACTAGTATATCCCTTCAGTACTCCACATGATAAATGGGCTATGTTTTATGGTTTGAATGTTCTTGCCTCACCTTTTTATTTTATCACCAGGGAAACTCTTGGTCTGCCTCCTCACTGGTGATGTATTTCAGTGGCATCTCTCCAATTCCCTGCTCCGCCTGCCAGGATGCTAAAGCGGCTTCATAAAAAGATACAGCCACGACACAATAGCTGTATAAATTTTGATATTAATGGATGAATATAATCTCGGGCTCCAAGTCATAAAGGCACTCAGCACAGATAAACTTGTGAGAGTGACAAGGAGGAATTGGCTCTACATTTTAATGTTGAAAGTTAATAAACATGTTGCAGAGCGGTTAGCCTTTCAAAATGTCAGATAAAAGGAGTTAGAGCGTCTAGACTCTTGTGTTTATAGGAATTCTGCTGCTGAAAAAAAGGTTAACAAAATACAATCCAAACCCACAATGCAATGGCTTTTGATTTCTGTAGGTGATTTGGATCTTGGATAAAGGTGCACTGTGTAGCTTTTCTGGCTCCATGGAGATGCAACAATCTATCTCCATGCAAACAACTGGAATGCACCACCTGGCCAAGTTACAGTTCAGATCTGTGGATAGGCAGATCTTGTCAATGTATTATAATGTAGTTTAATCAATCAATCTAACTTTATTTCTATAGCACCTTCCAACGACTGAAGCCTACCAAAGTGCTGTACAACATTAAAACAAGATAAAAAACAATGAACATCATACAAACAGGTCAACAAAGCACATTACATCATTAAAATAAAGAAAGTGTCACAGGGCCACTAAGTGTTAAAAGTCATTCTAAATAAGTAGGTTTTAAGTTTGGCTTTGAACAGAGGCAGGTCAGGGATGAACCGTAACTCAATCGGCAGAGAGTTCCAGAGTTTTGGACCGGCTCCTGCAAAAGAACGATCACCCCACTGTTTGCACCGGGACCGGGGGAACCTCCAGCAGATGTTGCCCAGCAGATCGTAGAGCTCTGCTGGGTTGGTGAGGGGTCAAACTCTCACACAAGTAGGAAGGTGCAAGACCACTGAGTGCATTAAAAACAGTTATACAAATAGTTTGAGCAATGAAAACATCTTTAATTGAATAATGCAAGATAAACAAGTTCATTGCAAAGTGATCATATGTGGATCCTGTTTGGGGACTCTGCTCTGTTCCAGGACAAGTCTCTCTGCTCAATGTGCCTGGCTCCCCCTGCAGGTTGGTCACTGACTCACGGACCTGAGTCAGCGTATTTGGCTGGGGGAAAAAGTCCCATTGTCCAAGATAATCAGCTCAGGGAGTCCAGGGGGCTGTGTACTTTCCCCCCTGCTCTTCTCCCTGTTCATCAACTGCTGCACATCCAACCTGCGCTATAAAGCCGAAGTTTGCAGATTACTCCACCTACATCAGGCTCATCTCAGGCGGCAACCTGGAGCTGAATGCCCAGAAGACAGTGGAGAAAAGGAAAGTCACACTGTCCCACAAAGTCAAAAAACCTTAACTCACCAGAGTGTGAAACTGAGAAAAATTACTTCAAAGTTTCTGTTTTGTCCAGACAAAAGCTCCCAAAATTTGACAGCTAGTTGCTGTAATGATGAAATATTTGTATGTGAAAAATATTGTGCTCAAAATTGACCTTTGATCCTTATTTGTCAGTTGCTGTGCTCTGCCTTTGTATCATGAGTCAAAAATCATGCAGAGGCAAAAGGTAGTCACTGACATTATCATTATTTGCTTGATTTTGTCCAGATTTTTATCTATTAGAAGAACACCTCACCAATTTCAAGTCATCATAGAGTTTGTCTGAAATGATACAGAAGAGCTTTAGATTTCCTGTTTAGTTCTGATCAGGATCGTGCGGCGACACTTACACAGTTAAAGAGTTTGACACACAAGTGACTTTACAGTATAGTAATGTACAGTATGAATAAATACACCAAATACTTTCACATTAAGAATCATTTAAGTATATTTGAATACAAAGGTATTTTTATTTTATTTTTTATATTGTGTTAAGACCCTGTGCCAAGGCCTCAACAAAAAGAAGGAGGTGAGAGGTTGGATTTTAAAATAAAATCTATTTATGAACTAAATCACAAACTAAACACACACAGTTTCTGCCTTTTGTCTTCACACGACTCCTAAGTTTTGGTTCATGATACAAAGACAGAGAACAAGAACTGACAAATAAGGGTCAAAGGTCAATTTTGAGCTCATTATTTTTCACGATATTTATTCACATGATAAAGGAGATCTCAAATACAAACAAATGACATGAACTCATTTTTGATGTTTGAGTTCTGCCTTTGTCGGGCAGCACAGCCCTCCTGCCCCCTGACGCCCTGAGTAACACCCCCATCACCACCGTAGACTCCCACCACTTCCTCGCAGGGGTGGGGACTTGCAGGTCGTGACTTGGACTCGAGTCAGACTGGAGTCACTATTTTTAGGACTTGAGACTTGACTTGATCAAATGGAGTAACACTTGGAACTCAACTTGGACTTAAAGGTCAGTGACTTGGGACTTGACTCAGACTTGAGGCCTGTGACTTGAGAAGACTATAAGAACACTCTTAAATCTCAATTATTTCTGTTCTGACCGTAATGATTCACACTAATATCTTGTCAAGACATTTAAAAAGGAAAATATAAAAAAAAATAAAAAAAATAAATAAATAAATTCTATATATAATAACTATGCTATATTTGGTACTTTGGAAAGACTTGAAACTTGAAGCTCAAAGAACTTGAGGTCTCAAATTGACTTGAGACTTACGTGAGACTTGCAAAACGACGACTTGGTTCCACCTCTGCTTCTTAGGCACCACCGGGACCTCAAACTGGACCCCACCATCAGCTCCCTCATCAAGAAGGCCCGGCAGATGACGTACTTCTGTGGAGGCAGCTGAGAAAAGCCAAGCTGTCAGTCCTGATGACGGTGCAGTGCTACAAGTCCATCCTCACCTCCTCCATCTCCGTGTGAAACGCCGGGGACACAGGGACAGACACAGACTACAGCAGATCATCGTGGGTCTGCTGTGAAGGTGATCTGCTGCAACCTCCCATTTCTCCAAAACCCGTCTCCAGCTGACCCTTCTGAATCTGGACATGGGCTATTTGAGTCACTCCCTTTGGGCACGAGGCCGCGATCCATTTCTAATTCTGATTTCAGTTCTTCGGACGCAAAACACTGAGATGAAAATGCCCTTACTAATTTCGTCTTGAACCTAATCACAGCTCTGTATCCAAAATATTCCATTAAAATCTGTCCTGTTTTTATTGTAATCACTATTATACAACTACTTTGTGAAGTACAGTCCAATTATTTTAGAAACAAAAGAGAAAGAAAAGCCAAAAATCCATCAAAAGTTAAAACAAACCACACTAATTGTTAAGCCCAAGAATTACATTATGTGACCAGGTTCGGAACAGCTATACCCTTTTCTCTATTAATCTTAAAATAGATGTCCAAATGCGGCGAGGATGGCTAATACAATCCGCAAGTCCATTTGAGCATATCAGAACTCTGCAGCTCTGTGAAGCGATCAGCGTGTATCCAGGTCCGGACACATTTGGGTCTGCTGAAATTAGTGCAGCTCTGATTGGCTTTTGGAACTCCGAGGAGGTGATTATTGACCCATGCGTGCGTCACTGCCCCTGTCACACGTCTAAAAACAGAACCATCCTTTGCTGACCCCACCAGCGCCGGTCTGACCACAGCTCGGAGACGTCGTTAGGAGGGTTTTCAAATCGCAGAGATCGCCTAAAGCTAAAAACTGAAAATGAGAAGTAGCTCCAGGCTTTTTATAGATTTGGACTCTTAGGCGGTTTTAATGATGCTGCGCCCCAAAAGTGGAATATACTGTTCTCGGGGTTACACTGGCTCCACGGTTAAAGCTTTAGTCCACAAACCCCAAGGTGAAAGGTTTGATTCCCAGTCAGGCCAAGCTCTGTTGTTGTGGAAAAAATGATATATCTCTTGATGATAAATAATTAATCCATTTACAAATTTGATGAGTTTTTGAATCCGTGTGTCATTCATTCATTAGTTTTTATATATATAAAACCAAAAATAAGAAAATGAAAAAAACAACAATTTTCTTCATTATTTGTCTCCAAAACCAAAATGAAAAATGGATAACGATTAGTTTTTTTTTTTTTTTCAGTTTTCTATTTTGTGTTTAAATGAAGAATGTAAAAAACGAATAACGGCCATTTCCCGTTTTAGTGACTTCCGTGACTGCGATGCCGAACTTTTGCACTGCATATGGACTGAACCAGGACTGATCCAGGTCCAGGACCAGACCAGGACCAGAGTGGGACCAGAGAGGGACTGAGACCGAGACCAGACCGGGACCAGACTGGGACCAGAGCAGAGCGGGAGCAGAGTGGACTCTGAGCTTTGACACTGAGCCTCCGCGGGGTTCGAGCCTCAGCTTCGAGCTCTGACCCTGCTGTGGGCTCTGAGCCTCTGGTCTGATCCTTGACCTGGATCAGTCCTGGTTCAGTCTATATGAGGTGCAAAAGTTCGGCATCGCAGTCACGGAAGTCACGGAAACGGGAAACGGCCATTAACCGTTTGTTCCATTCTTCATTTAAACACAAAATCGTAAACTGAAAAAATGAATCGTTATCCGTTTTTCATTTTGGTTTTGAAGACAAATAATGAAGAAAACAGTTTTTTCATTTTCTTTTTGGTTTTATATTGAAAATAAACGAATAAACGAATGATACACAGATTTTTTTTGAATACAGACAAAGGTTTATTCGTGCTACAGCAGATATGGACAGGACCTAAACCTGCACCGGCCACAAAGCAACAATCTCTTCCTCCAGAGCATCTGAGCTCTCTGTCTCTACCACAAGTCTCTGCTTCAGAGCATTTGAGCTCTGAGTATTTATACAGAAATACAAGTTACGTACATATAAAAGCAGAGTGACTTGTTTCACAGACTTGTGCTAATCAACTCAACGTATGTTTGAAGACAGGTAAGGAGGAGACAGTTGTGTCTGCTGACCCTTTACACATGTTAATGACCGGTCTGGTTACGTCCACACGACAACGCTCCTGGATTTTTTTCTTTGCAGGCTGAAAAAAAATTTCGTCCACACATGTGCCAGATCAGTAAATATTCATGTCCACACGACAACGGAGCACTGAGTGAAAACAATGTAATACATATGCCACACCTGTACTGTATTTTCCGGGCTATTAGGCGCTCTGGATTATAAGAAGCACTGTCATTAAATGATCTATTTTCAAACTTTTTTCACAAATAAACCGCACTGGACTTTAAAAGAAACACAACAGTTGGATGGGTGAGTGAGACTTTGTTTGGTGCGTTCACGGTGACTCTGGGCTTTGTTCAGTTGTGGCGTGTAGGGAGGGTGCTGTCTGGGACCAACGGATTGTCGGCGTGTTCGCAGTGACTCAGTTGTTCAGTTGCGGCTCAGCGTGACACATTGGACTCCCTTTTTCGGTTCGTTCCTCCGTTCCGTTCCTCGTCTGCGTGGAGTGATGAGTGTGGCTGCGGATGTTTTTTGCTGTGCGGTCGCTGTCTGCTCCATGTGTGTTTGCGTGCGCTGTGGGTGGTGCGGCTTTGTAGTTTACTGAAGTCGTGCTGGGACACCCAAGTGGATTCGTGTATAGGGCGCTCTGGATTGTGGGGCGCGCGGTCATTTTTTGATGCGGTTAGAGGCTTAAGAGCGTGTCTAATATCCCGGAAAATATGGTATGTGGCGCTGTTAACAATGATAATAATATCTAATAATACATATGTCATCACCATTAAACTTTAAGGTAATTTAGCCTATTTTAGATGTATCCCAGAAATATAGCTGTTCTGTTTTGCAAAAGTTAAACATAAGTCACAGAAAGAACCCATATATTACACTGAGTCGTGTCCTTTAATCCGACAGAAGCTGAACCGCATCAGCGCACAATAGTGAGCTGTTTTTTGAGCTCCTAGTTTATGCAAATTAGCCATGTGGTTTTAAGTTTCATTTCTGTAAAAGGTAAACAAATATGTACAAAGTGTGTGTGTGGATAGGGAAGGATTGTGGACCCAGAAATTACGTGTCTGGACGCAGATCGTTTCTCATACGATGATACGCGGATTTGTTTCAGTGTAAATATAGTCTTTGTTATTGATCCGTGTGTGTAATTTGTGGTGCGTGTTGTTAGTATTGGTGCTAGCAGCATGTCTCGGGTGCTGGGTGATGTGAGCAGCTCCGTAGGCTACACCTGTCCCATTTTGTCAAAGCTCTTGCGTCTGTGGAGGCCAGTTCGAGGGCTGCAGGCTTCGCTCCCTGGCAATGACGGGATCGTGATGTCATCGTTTTCCAAAAGCTGCGGTTTGCTTGTCCACATGAAAACGCGGCGCCTGAGTTCTCCACTCTGGAACCTGTTCTCAAAAAACTCCCACCTAAAACGCCGGCTCCGTGTGGACAAAAGACCAAAAGGAATACAAACTTCTCCGTTTTGACCAAAAAACGTTGTCATGTGGATGGCCCCTAAGATAGAAATAACATTCATTTACACAAGGATAGATTGAGAGAAATCTTTCCACAGTATAAATTTCACAGTGTCCTTAGGTAAGACAGTGCACCTTGCCAGTATGAATGTGGTTTGTGAGTACTGATGGTTGTCTGAAGAACTGATGGCACAGATTAGCAGCATCGCTTCCATCAGTCTGTCCCAGGGCAGTGCTTGACAGGCCTGTAAAGCACAGTACAAGTATAAGGCATTATTATTATAAACATATACAACACTAGCAGCTATGCATTTGTCATAAATAAGAAATAAGGTGGACTCTTCCAGGAGAGCATCGAGCCAAAAACAGACAGCAAGTGTTTTTTATTAGATTTTCATAACCATTGTACTTCCGAAGGTAGTATGTTGACACCCTACTTTTACTTAATACTATATTTATTGAAGTAAGAATACACTGGGGAAAAAAACACAATATCTAGGAAAGTTAAAATGAATTTAAATTAAGAACATTTTACTTTATTTGAGCAGATTCAACTTGACAAGTATAATGATCTACCAGTGGAATGTGTGTTGAAGTGTGTTTTTCTTAATTCAAGCAACATTTGATTTTGTTACTTATTTTTAGAACCAAAAGTTGTTGTTTTTCATAAGCGTTAAGTATTTTTAAGTGTAGCAAGACATTTTGAAATTTTAAGAACAAAAATCTTATTCCACTGGTAGATGATTTTAGCATAATTCATGAGCCAGTTTCACTTTGTGGAAACCGTCTGACCTCGCAGCATTAGGATTCGTTCGCTCACCAGTATGCAGGTACTTTTTTAAATTTAATCAGTCGCTGCTATTTGGTCGTGATATATGTAATGCCCCGCTAACGGAGTTAATTGGTATATTATGCTTTTCCCAAATCCCATAGGAAGAAGGACAATAACGTCTTTCCCCTTAATAAAATTCACCAAATATTCTCTTTGTTCCAGCTTTAAATCCTCGACCTCGGTAATCGCCAACACAGAATATATGGCTCTTCACTAATTGGCTGGTGCCCGAACTCACACTTCTGGGTCTTGTCTTCTGGGTCCTTGTCTTCTCACACTTCTTGTCTTCTTCACACTTCTGGGGTTCTTGGGTTCGTCTAGTGCAAAACTCAGTCAAACTCATTTTGGTCCGGGGGCCGTATCTAACCTACTTTGATCCCAAAGGGACCGGATCAGAAAACTCATGACATATAAACCCCAAAAATAACAATAAGTTCAAATATTTGTGCAGAGAAACACAAATCTATTACAGAAATCTTTTTTCATTGATGAACTCTTTCCATCCATCCATCTATTTTCTTCCGCTTATCCGGGGTCGGGTCGCAGGGGTAACAGCCTGAGGAGGGCCTCCCAGACTTCCCTCTCCACACACTTCCTCCAGCTCTTCCGGGGGGATCCTGAGATCCCGATGAACTCTTTCTTTCACAAAATATTATAATATTATGAACAACCTGAAATTTTTAGAAAAATGCAATTTCAACACAATGTTTTAACATTAACTTGTATGCAAATAGGAATAAGTAAATTTTTCTTGAAAAATCTTGCACTCGGCTCCACTTTTCTCATGTTGGACATTTTGTTGATGAGGGTGTCACAGTCAACAGTCAAAACGATCGTCCTTTAAGAGTGTCTGGAAAGAGACAAGTCTTCATTAGTGCTGCTCTGGTGGGAGGGGCCACGTACAGAGACACTGGAGACGCTGCTGTGATAAACACCACAGAAAATTAACAATATTATAATAAAAAATGTAATTTAAATATTTCAGCAGAAAATCAGCCAAAGGCCAGATTAAAGGTCTTATGTCTTATGCCGTATGTTTGACACCCCTGATCTAGTGTATTTTGATTCCTGACCTAGTCACTGGAAAAAAATGAAATTGAGTGGAGGCACTAGGCTAGCTCTCTCCCCTTGACTTTAACAGCATACAGACATTTTTTACTGGATTCGTTTTTTAATTTACATTTTTAACAATAATCAAGGCACGGGACAGTACAATATCACGTGTACATGTATTTTTCCTGCCCGTGTTTGTCTCCATAGGTAAGTTTAATGTCATATTCCCATGGGGACAAGCAGGTCACAGATCTTCCCACAGAAAAGTTACATAGCGCAATTAAGTACAATATTTGGCTATTGTGCCCATCTGTATAATGCAGTACTTGAAACTGTGATACCCTGATTTGCAGTACAGATCATGTGCAGACTGAGCAGGGAGAAGAAAGGCAATCAGGCGGGATTCAGCGAGGATTGGAGTGGGTCACCGGAGTCATTGATTGAGTTTGTGTCAGAAGAAACGTGCGCGCTCTCCACATGTCACCGTTGGCATCGTTAGCGTGCGCAGACCTCCCACTGCCCTGACCTACTTTCCACCTGGGTACGCCGCATTATGTTTTATGTGAAAAATAATTAATTCAACAATTCGAGATGCGAGCTATACAGGAAGGAAGAACGTATTCTCATTTTGATTTGCAATGTACACCGGAGATATACTGAGAATTTTCACTTTACTTTTACTTTTACTTCACACTGTTTTACTTCTACGAGGTCTTAACTGCTGACACATGACATATTTAGATCCTGATGGTACTTTTTATTGTTTTGAAAATGCTGTATTTGCCGTAAACAAAGTATTAACATGTTTAATACGTTTCATTTAGTTTAAGTCCCTCAGGGGGTGAAGTGTCTTGCCTAAGGACACAATGAATGTTTTTGCCACCGGCGCCCCATTGCCATTTGCTCTTTGAGCTAAGTCACTCCCTCTTCAGAGCACTATCACGACACAGTCAGCATACATTGTGCTAATGAAGCTACTGCACATCACACCAGGTTTGTCAAGTTGTTGTGTACAGTTTTGGATCATGTTTTTGTATATTTATGGAGAATTGTTGTGTGGGAGCATGAGTGATGAAGGCACAGAATCTTACAGCTAAACATAAGGACGGTTTGAGTAGGGCCCGGGAGAGATCACTAAATTACTGAAACATGCATGAATGATGGTCATGAGCTCTGGGTAATGATCGAAATGACAAGATCGAAGACACAGGCGGTCAAAATGCGTTTCCTCTTGCAGGGTGGCTGGGGGCTCCCTTAGGGATAGGGTGAGGAGCTCAGTCACACGGGAGAAGCTCGGAGTAGAGCCACTGCTCCTCCACGTCGAGAGGAGCCAGCTGAGCAGGCTCGGGTATCTGTTCCGGATGCCTCCTTAGCGCCTCTCTTAGGCGGTGTTCTGGGCATGTCCCACCAGAAGGAGACCCAGAGAAAGACCAGGACACGCTAGAGGGATTATGTCTCTGGCTTGGGAACAACTTGGGGTCCCCTCGGAGGAGCAGGAGGAAGTGTCTGGGGTGAAGGAAGTCTGGGGGTCCCTGCTCAGACTGCTGCCCCTGTGACCTGGCTCTGGATAAGCGGAAGTAAATGGATGTATGAGTGGATGGGTGGATGGATGAATGACTGATCTGAAACCTCTTCCGACATGTTTTTGATGAGGAAACAAGGAACATAATCCCCCCTTTTTAAAGTGCCTTCATTTCTGTAAAACACAGTTAACATCACAATATTTAAGACACTACAAAATATCTTTCCTATTTTTTTTCTATTATATCTTTATAACTTTTTTTTTGGTGAAGTTGATTTGTTGATTAGTTATAATTTGATCAATAAAAATAAATATTATATTATATATATGGTTAAATGAAGGTTTAAACGGTCAGAAAAAAATGTGTATAAAGTGTCCACTACCACAACAACCACTACACTATATTTTCCAGCCTTTTGTTTTCTACTTTTCTTCACAAAAGGTACTATCCCACCAAACCAAGTCACAATTATATCAATGTATTTATCAAGAGTGCTTTTAAACTGGATGCCCTTCCAGATGAGACCAGCTACATTACTGTGATGGGAGTGGGCAAAGTGAATTAAGTGGCTCATCCAAGGACACAATAAAATGATGCACTTACAGAGAGTTGAACCGGCTCCTCTGTGGTTTAAAGGTGACTGCTTATCATGTATGCCACTGACAAGATTATGTTTCCATTATCAGGGGTGGAGTGATTATTCTCAGGTTCAATGGGCTCTGGTACAGTCGCTTTTCATTATCACTTTTCAATTTTTTTATTTCTACTGATTCTTTTGCTACTTTTATTTTTAACATTTGTATCTTTTACATCTTTATGTACGCACAGTTGAGTTGCTTATTACCATATTTTCCAGGCTATTAAACACGCTCTTAAGCCTCCAACCCCATCAAAAAACGACTGCGCACCCCACAATCCAGAGCGCCCTATACACGAATCCACTCGGGTGTCCCAGCACGACTTCAGTAAACTACAAAGCCGCACCACCCGCAGCGCACGCAAACACACACGGAGCAGACGGCGACCGCACAGCGAAAAACACCCACAGCCACACTCATCACTCCACACCGACGAGGAACGGAACGGAGGAACGAACCGAAAAAACGAGCGCAATGTGCCACTTCTAGACACGACTGAACAACTGAGTCACTGTGAACACACCGACAATCCGTTGGTCCCAGACACACCCTCCCTACACGCCACAACTGAACAAAGCCCAGAGTCACCGTGAACGCCACAAACAAAGTCCCACTGACCCATCCAACTGTTGTGTTTCGTTTAAAGTCCGGTGTGGTTTATTTGTGAAAAAAGTTTGAAAATAGACCATTTAATGATCTAATAGCACGGAAAATATGATATATGAAATGTGCTTTATTAAAGGTCCTATATTAAGCAAAATGGACTCTTGTGAGACTTAAGCCATGTTATAATGTTGTACTTCTTCAAAAACAGACCTGGAGTTGTGTTTGGAGTTGTGGCAGGTAAAAATATCAGCTCTAGGCTTACTTACTATAACAGAAGGGTGATTTCCAAGGCCCAACGAATGCAGAACCCTGATCATCTGCTCTGTGAGGAGTTTAATCTCCTTCCTTCTGGGCAGCGTCTGAGCATGTCCCAGATCAGGACTCAGAGAGCTCAGACTTCCTTTATTTCTGAAGCCATAACTAGGATGGATGCTCTTATAGCTTGGATCAGTCGTGGTGAAATGCGGTTACATGTCCTGTATCTGTTTTTAAGTGCATGTTTGTCTGTATTGTTGAGCTAAACTTGTGTATTATTGAATTGTTTTGTATGTCTGCTGTATGTCTGACACTGCTGCACAACAATTTCCCTCTGGGACAGTAACACAATTGAATGTTGAACGTTTTGTTTCTTTCACACATTTTTGAGCAATCCTTTATTATTAGTCTGTCTGCATCTCCAGTGTTCAAAATGCTCTGCTCCTTTTGATGTCATGAAGCGTTAGTTAGTCAAGTCCATTGTTTCCCAAAGACTGAATTGTGACCCTCAAGTGGTTCAACAAATGTTTTTTTATTTTTATTTTTTTGGGTTGCCTTGTCAAGATCTCCATGTAGGTCTGCAATATACAGTTCTGCCATACGCCTGATGTGCTGCTGCGCTCTCCTCCTGCACCCAGACTGGAACACACTACAAAAACACAGACAGGCCCACCTAGCTCATTAGAAATGTTAAGACATGTTTTGTATCATTTCTAATCTTTTTGTAATTATTTTACTGATTATTTTGATCCAATATTGCTGGTTCAGTTGAATGTTGCAAAGAAAAAGAAATGTTCTACATTTAACGTCCAAATAGGTGACTTATGAATCCTTTTATTGCTGATTCAGTGTTTCATTGTTTAAAACTTGAGTAATACTAATTGTTCAGCGACACGATCATTAATGTTGAATAATGGTCAAATCCAACTTTATTTTTTGATTTATGAATAATGTCTATTGACTTGGGCTGCAAAGGTTTGGGACTTAAAATATGGGTCCCCAGAAAAACAGTTTGGGAAACACTGGTCAAGTCAATAGCTGCTTTTTACCTTTAGTTCAGTAGAGATTGGAAATTCTCCAATAGAAAACTACTCAAATAACGGGAGAGCATTGCTGCTTGTAGCTGCCTCCAGTTGACGTAGTGGTCACTCAGTGGTACTTCAGCGAAAAAATCCCTTTGACTGAGAAATTATTTTTCTCATAGAGCACAATGTAATCACAAACTGCTCGTGTTCAGCTGACAGGGACCTACAACTTTCAAAACTGTCGGACTTGTTGGCGATTTTTAGATCATAAATTTTTTCTCGGCTCAAAATCCTCTTAAATAACACTTTATACTTGTTCGCTCCGGCTCCACTCTAGCTCCTCTCACTCTGATTGGTCAAAGCGATCACATGATACATGAGCCCGCGCTCCGTGCGTGTGCTCACGTGTGCCCGAGGGAGAAAAGACACTACTGCACATGCTCACTCGGCCCAGAGCTACAGGAAGTACCTTGCCGGGCTAAAGACTAATCTGAAATCATGCGCCAATGAGCTCGGCCCATTGCTTGAATGGGTGGCTATTTTGAAACCCCGGGGCTTGATTATATATATATATATATATATATATATATATATATATATATATATATATATATATATATATATATATATATATATATATATATATATAAATGTAAAATAAAATTTCCATGGCAACAAGAAAGTGTAGCTCCTCCTCCAAACTTCATTTGAGTCAGGTCCATGGAAGCTCTCACACAGGAATAATGTTTTTTCAGTGCACTGAAAACACTCAAACTGAAAACACTTTTTTGGCTAATTATCCACAAGTGCACTGTTAGCATTCTAGCTGTTGTTAGAATTAATGTGCCTGCAGTTGAGTTGTGAAAAGTGCTTACAAACTCATCATGGTGAATAATTAGAGTGCTCAGAATGCAGAAGGTAAGTGTAAAGTAACACTGGATCACTGCAGACCATTTAAAATGAACAAGTTCTGTTTTTTCACTTTTTTAAGACAGTAAAAATCAGGTACAGAGCATTTAACTGTAGGTACATGTGATCATAATGTTATGGCCGATCTCCACTGTGCTACATCCTGAATCTTGATCCACTTGCCGCAGTAAAACCAGCCTCATATCTCTGTATTACCCGCACGCTGCCACTGAACAGCCAATCACATGCTCCGATTCCCCTGCCCTTTGTTATAATGTCTCTGATCAATGTATAATAAAACTAAATCCAGGCTAAATGCGCTTTGAATCTATACAAATTGTAGAGTTTATTGCGTATTGATTTGGAGAAATGTTTTACGAGCAGGTCCAGCGGTGTTATTTTTAATCAAGATGTGATGCTCTGGTGGGTCTGTCTACGGCGCCGCGTCAACCAACTGGAAATATTCAGGGTATTAAAAAAGACAAAAGCAATCATGTTTTTGTTACTAGAATTTCAGCCATTCATTTAGCAAGTACTCTTTTTTTTTTTAAGTTATTCTCTGTGTCACTCTCACCAATCGAAAAACACGTCTACAAAATGAATAGAACTTAAAACATGGAAAGTAGAATTTGTAACTGAAAGTGTAATTTTGCACAACAAAAACACAGACGGGCCCAACGATCTTATTAGAAAAGTTGAAATGTTAAGACATGTTTTGTATAATTTCTAATCTTTTTGGAATTATTTTATTGACTATTTTGTTCTAATATTTCTGGTTCAATTGAATGTTGAGAAGAAAAAGAAATGGGCTACATTTAATGTCCTTTTATTGCTGCTTCAATGACTTGAGTAATAAAAATAATAAATAGAGTAAATAGTAGTAGTAGTAAGTAGTAATAGTAAATAGTAATAAAAACTTGAGTAATACTAATTGTTCAGAGACATGATCACACAGTCAACAATCAAATATCCTCATTAATGTTCAATAATGCTCAAATCCACCTTTATTTTGTGATTTATGAATAATGTCTATTGACTTGTGTCGCGAAGGTTTGTGACTTTTAAAATATGGGTGCCCAGAAAAAAAGTTTGGGAAACACTGGTGTAGTGGTTAGAGATGATGTTGTGTCGTTGTTGTGTCTGTGCACGTGAATGTTTGTCCTGTCCACTGTTGGGCAAGTTACTTCAAAACTGTAATGTGTTATTTATGACTTGTTACTGTCATTTCAAAGTCATTTGTTACATTACAATATTACTATATTTAAAATGTAAAACATTACACGACTATTGCAGCACTTTAAGTTACTCTCACCAAAATAACTGTGCGAAGATTTCAAACTTTTGTGCCGTGACTGAACCAGGACTAAACCAGGACTGAACCAGGTCTAAACCAGAGCGGAACCAGGACTGAACCAGGTCTAAACTAGAACTGAACCACAGGACGGAGATCGGGTCATTGGATCAGAAAACAACATGTTCAAACGCTAGATCAAGGAGGCCATTGAAATCAGGAAACGAGGCACTAATAGCATTAACCGTGATGATGGCGTGTTCCTTCTTTCACACACCTGGGACACCCTCCTCCAGAGAACACCGGGCGACGGGAGGCGTGGTCAGTCTGAGCGACCTGCAGGTCCATCAGGCTGACCACGCCTACAGGAAGTAACAACAGCTGATATACGACACATCACCACCAACACCGGGGACAGTTCTGAAGATGGCTTGCAGCTAGCAGCCGAAACATGTCAACAAGGTAAACACACTTTACTGGACTGTCTTTAAAAAAACCCAAGAAGTTAAAGTATATAAAAAGACAAAATTAACATCTTTGTCTTAGAACTGAACTAGGTTTAAACCAGGACTAAACCAGGTCTAAACCAGGACTAAACCAAGAACAAACCAGGACTAATCTTGGACTAGAACTTGGAATCTAGGACCGCAAGGCGCAATCAGGGGTCAGCTGCGATTAGCCCCATGGAGCGCGGAGTTCTGCGCCGGTCCTTTCAACCACTGTTACCTGACGGTCTACACGGGCACGTCTCCAGCGTTTCACCACTGCTGATATCGCGGTGATTTTAGCAAATTTGTATGAAGAAAAACAAAAAAAAACCCACCACTTCAATCCAGGTTAAAAATTCATTGTGATGCATGTTACTTGTACCAAGTAAAATATTAAATTTTTTCCCCTGTAATGCCACATTACTGTGTTACAGCAAAAAGCAACACAATACAGGAATTAGTTACTTTTATAACATGTTACTCCCAACACTGGTCCTGTCTTGTCTCCTCATGGGATAGAGAGAAACGTAATTTCAATTCCTTTGTATGTCAAGCAATAAAGATACTTTGAACTTTGCACTTTGAGAAATTGGCAATTCCAG
Source organism: Boleophthalmus pectinirostris (assembly GCF_026225935.1). NCBI lineage: Eukaryota > Metazoa > Chordata > Actinopteri > Gobiiformes > Gobiidae > Boleophthalmus > Boleophthalmus pectinirostris. Next base: position 6,666,198 of record NW_026571353.1, on the reverse strand, counting down.
GGCTGAAATGATCCACATGATCCTAGTAAAGGTGTGTGGAGTGGAAAAACACAGTGGAGCATTACCTGTGTGAGAGAAAAATATCCAGTTAAACACGTGTGAATGAAACAAAACACAACTCCAGGTCTATTTTTGATGAGGATACACCATTAGAACAGATCAGAAAATACTCCGGGCCCTTCCCTTTAGTGAACAGGTCCAGAGCCAGACGCATTACACCAGACCTGGACTTTTGGGACACATTCGGCCCTCGGCTTGTTTTAACGCAGCTGCAGCCCCTCGCAACTTTTTGGTGATGATTATTATAGTGAAATAATGGATTCTAGTGGCCACATGCCTGGATCCAGATATGACCCTGAGGAAAAATAACTGCTCACGTCTGAATTAAAGAGTCAGTGTTAGGGGAAGACTACGCTAACAGTACATTTAATATACTGTTCTGAATTTTTGCAGTAGTATACTAAAATTTCAAACTTGATTTCAATACGACGGAAAAGGTTCGATACTCGGATAGCATAGTGATATTAAAAACAATCTTTTAGTTGGAAGGAAAGTATCCCGTCCACTCATTCACTATTCCTCAACAACAAATAAAAAGAGATCCAATTTAAAATTTTACACAGGCAGCACAGACACCGGTTTTCCTGAGCAAGATAGACCCCAGTAGATCACCTTTGTGTCTTAAATGTAAGGCAACAGATGGAACTTACAGTGGTCTCTTGTTTATCGCGGGGGTTACATTCTAAAAATAACCCGTGATAGGTGAAATCTGTGAAGTAGTCAACGTTATATTTTACAATGCTTATATCTGTTTTAAGGCTGTAAAACCCCTCAGCACACACTTTATAGGCTACACTTTTCTCAGACAGGACACTTAATTCTTTTTGCATCCTTCTTAAAACGTATTGCTGCTATCGTACTTTGTTATTTTCCTCTTTTATGTAACGAACTGAAGATTCATTTATTCCATAATGGAGTCCTACAGCGCAGAGTCCTGCACAGGTCCATTTTTTGGAGATCCGCACCTAAGCATTGCAACACCGCACCCGCCCGTTAACCCGAGATTATATCAAACTTTTGCGCTGCATACGCCACTGACTGAACCAAGATTAAACCAGGACTAACCCAGGACTAACCTAGGACTGATTCCAGGACTAAAGAGAAGGACTAAACCAGGACTGAACTAGGACTAAAACAGGACTAAACCAGAACTGAACCAGGACTCACTGTCGGGACAGGCTCGGAGGTGACCGCAGGAGAAAGGACCGACGGAGAGCTCCACACCTCACGGTAAGCGCGGCTATTGCCTGATCGCGCTGCACTTCAGAATCACACTGCTAGAGATTGAACATTTATGTAAATTTGTCAAGCTGAACACATTTTGTACTGTACAGGAGACACAGCACGGAGGAGATTGATTGACAGTGGGCTACAGTCCCTTAGCCAATCAGAAGGCAGAGGGAGGAACACAATACGCTGCAAAAACATGCAAAATTGCACTAAAAAAATCCGCAAAACAGCGAGACCGCGAAAGCTGAACTGCGATATAGCGAGGGACGACTGTATTTACACTGTCTGTGGACTTCAACAAAAATCTCCAAATTCTGGTTCTGTATAACTAAAGAAATAAGCAGCATAGTGATATATAAACTAGGGAAGGATCTGGGTTGGTTTCTGTTCGGGCTGCCACCTTTAAACAAAATGACAGACAAAAGTAAATAAAAATCGGTGACTAAATTATTTCTATTTCTAATAACTACTTCTGGCACGGTAATGTGAGCTGTTTAACTGGACACATGAGAAGCCACCGATTGTCACCCAGTGGTATAAAGAAATGTTTAGAGTCTTACCCGTGGAAAGAGTCAGTGCAAAATTGAAAGGTAATGACGATTTCTTTATGTCAGTGTCATTATACAGAGAGGTACAGGCTCAGTGTCGGAGCAGCTGTTGGTTTGCCTGTTTGACCACTTTGGTGTGTCTCACTTAATTGATTAAGATTTATGTAATGAAGAAAACTCAAACATGTGTTCAGACTGCTCTGTGTTTTGTGTGTTGCAGGGATGTCAAACTCAAATTCACAGAGGGACAAAATAAAAAACTTGGACTATGGCTACGTTTATATGATGACGGTCTGAAAAGAAGACACAAAAGTGGCGTCGCGTCTTCACTTTTTATTCTGAGATTAGACGAGCGTTTTCAGGAGGAAATCTGCGTGCATACGGTGACGCTAAAGTGTGTGGAATTCGACTGGGTATGCATGCCAGGTTTGTTTACTGTATGTATGTGACGTAAACACGCATGCAACGTGAGCAGATCTGACCAGAGTTTTGCGTCTTGGGCAGTGTAGACAGAAACGTTACGGTGGAGCGTTTTCAACTTTTCCACTCTGGAGGGTGGTTTCAGATTTTTGCATTTTTAAGTGCCAAAAACGCTGTCACCGTCTAAACAAAAGGTACTTCCCATAAAATATTTAGTTGTTTTTACCTGCAAGCGTTCTGGTGCAAACAGGCCCCAAGTCGTGGGCCAGACTAAATATTTATTGAAAAATTTCAACAGCATCTGCATGTTTTTCTCTTCTTTCGAGATATGAATGTTAAACCTTTTCTTATTAAGATAAATGTTTAATAATAGTTTTGCTTAAACATTGAATCCAGAACAAGCAGAATATAAAATAATAAACACATTTAAAATAAATAATGTCTCTATAATCTGTCTGTAGCCGGCGGGCAGCTCTAATACATGATCTCGCGGGCCCCTGAGCCTGAGGTTGACATATCTGTGTTAAAGTGTTGAAAACTTAATAAAATATGTAAAATAAAATAAAAAAAAAAAAAAAAAACTTTAACAGACACTATTTTGTCATTAGAATCATTTTAATTTTCAGCATTAAATCATAGTACTTTCTTTTCTATTCCCATGTGGCCTTATATCTGTGTAATCCCTCAGTAGTCCAGGTATCAGAAGGAACTACATAGACCATGATCCTTTGCTCCTTTTCTATACTAGTCTATGTTCTCTTATACTTGTTCTGATTCGGCTCTAGATCATTCTAAAACTATTCAGGAAAGGTTCATTTCTGTCCTGTGAATGTGACATTTTTAGTATCGATACCTGCTCAAATGAGTATTTATTTTCGATACTGGTTTTAATATCGATTGGTATCAGATTGTCGATACTTTTGTCAGACAAATATGTGTACTCTAGTCTTGTGTTATGGTGCAGTGTGTGAATTAAACCAAACGATGCAGTTCAGCCATTCAAATTCTCATACAACAGCTCCATCTAGTGGCATGTTCAAGTCACTGCCTCACACTAGCAGGAGCAATGTTAAAATCAAATTGACAATAATTCATACTACTTCTATTCAAGACAAGTACTTCTTATGATTTTGTATATTTATTTATTTATGTATACATTCATTATATTAAAGATGCTTTGTGTAACTTTTCGGGTAGAAAGTCTATCACCTGTTTGTCTCATTAAAATGTTATTTCTTTGCCTTAATGTTTCACAGCATGTAATTAAATTTATCAATCTCCATGGAGAAAAGCAATTGGCACACCACCAGGTACAGGTAAAATCTGTGGAGAGGCGAGCCCACTCAGTAACAGTTTTTCAATGTATTTTTGATGCTATTTTCTGTAATAATGCCGTTTTCTCCTCACAAACAGACCTGGAGTTGTGTTGTTTTATTCACATATCGTTGACGCACAAACTCTGCATATTTATGGTTTAGAGTTCTTCTCTCAAACAGAAAATCTTGTGATGTCATGTGGTGATACAAGAAGTACGGAAGCCAAGAGGGGTCACAACAAACGCAAACGCCGCAATATATACAAGTGCGACAACACAACAAAAAGCCACAACAAACCAAAAAAAGCCACAACGGAAATGACCGCGGGACTCTATTTTAATGCAAACGCCGCAACAAATACAAACGCCACAACACAAACACAAATGCCGCAACACATTAAAAAGCCACAACACATTAAAAAGCCACAACGGAAGTGACCACGGGACTCTGTTTTCTGACGGACCGATCAAGCGGCAAGTGAAGAAGAAGAACTACAACATGAAAAGTAAAGGAACGGAGAAGTTGGAAACATAAGTAAAAGTAATTTATTGTTTTATCATTATTCGTTTCACGTTGTAGTAAAAAAACATAAACATAATAAAACATAATTACTGATCATCTACAAATCCACATGTATAATTTGGACCATGTAGGAGCTGGTTCATGTCTGTTGTTCAAGTTTACTGTAAATACATGTAGTTGGGAGCTCGCTTCAGCCTTCTACATGTGTTTTCCTGCTTACAGGGGACTGATGAGCTGCGTGCATGGAGAAACATATAACAAGGATTTGTATTTTTCTTTCATTTGTGCAGAACCACCAGTAAATGAGTATCCAGTGGTCACCAGTGTCTCATAGTCCTTCCTTCAGCCAGCGCAGTACTCAAAAACACAACGCAGATATAAACTGAGGGTTAATGGATGTGCATCAAGACTAGGGATGGGTATGATTAATCGATTAATCGATAATTGATCATTAAGAATTTCCTTGATTACGTTAATTTTAATCGACAAACCGAATGTAGGTTGCTGTGTGTAGTGTGACCAAACAGGTCTGTACATGTGTCTCTCTGCACTCAGAAGGAGCGAGACACAAACAGTGGGTCAGTCTGCAACGTGCCGAAGCACAAATGCTTGTTTAACGATGACTTGTACAAGAAATTTCTGTTTCCGCTTTCCGTTGCGTTCGGGACAAGTGTGAGTCCATGTGCACAGTGTACAAAGCAGCACATATTTTTCAGTGTCCAGTGGGAAAAAGCTTTGCCAGGTGAGAGTCGTGCAATGTCGATAACGAGTCCCTCCCTCCCCCCGTACAGTGTTCTGGTTTTGACAAACGCAAATCTGGTCACACTAACCTGTATTCACCTGAGTCATGTCTTTTAATCCGACAGAAATTGACTGCATCAGCGACACAAGAGCTGTAGTTTTATCTTCGCTTAGTTTATGCAAATTAGCGATGCGGTTTTAAGTTTTGTTTCTGTGAGAGTTGCGCAAAACTGAATTAAACACATTATAATGTCAAACGAGCTGATGTGGCTCTAGAGTGGTTACGGTTTATATGTCGTAAAGTTGAATTTATTTATACAGATTAGTAGTGCAGATAGTAATAATAATGATCATTTTAATATAAAAACGTTAATGAATTAATTAATCGATAATCGATCGTTAATTCTTCCGACGATCGATTAAGAAAATTTCATCGAATGCCCATCCCTAATCAAGACATTAAACTCTTAATGAACAGACACACACCCATTACATAAGGGACTAAAAAGGAAGCGGATAACTTGAAAACTACCACTACATGACATCATAAGGTGGAAAAGACCATTTTGAGCTTTGGAAATGTAAACAGACTAATAATAAAGAGTTACTCAAACAGGTGTGAACGAAACAAAACACAACTCCTGGGTCTGTGTTTGAGGAGGTAACAACATTATAACATCACTTAAAGATCACAAGAGTCAATTTTGTGTAATATAGGACCTTTAAAAAATAAAACCACCTGTAACTGAAATAAATAAATCCAAGATCTTATCAGAAAAGTTACACAATTTAACATTTAATTACAATTTCTTACCATTACAGACACACGTCTATCTACAACATTGCTGAATTATTAGAAATGGTTTTATAAATGGGTTTATTAATGATATACAATGTTTAATTAGTTATAAAGTGCTATTAGGGAAACGGTTACGTACAAATCCATACACGGAACATTTGCAGGTTACACAAGAGCGTTAGTTTTCACTGGTAACCAAGGCCCTGTCGACTGAAGTGGCAGAAGAGAGGCACACTTATGCACATGGAAATGAACTGCAAATAAAAAGAAGAGATTCAAAATAAACATAAGGAGAATATCAATAGGAAAAACATGTGCGTACAAAGAATGATTTTAAAATGCATTGTGTAATTTTTCAGGTGGAGGGTCTGTCAAATGCTTTACTCCGTGGAGATGTTATTGCTTTGTCTGGAATGTTTCACAGTATGGCATTAAACCTTTCTATCTAGACCAAACCAGATCAAGTTACAGGTCAGATCTGTGGAGAGGCGACCCTGTTCACAGTCACAATTCCTGTTTTTCTAGGTATTTTTGAGCTATAAAACCACTTGTAATTTGATAATTGTAAGATAGATCTGTTTAATGTCATACTGTGGAACATTCCAGGCAGAGCAAACATTTGACGGACCCTCCAACGCAAAAGTTACATAATGCACCTTTAACAAACCTATGAATTTTAACACAAAATAATACTGACCGATTAAAAAGCAAGATTAAAAACATATTATCACTTTTATTATGAATTATTTGTACTTGGCTGGGTAGATGTTAGGGGTGTAACGGTACACAGAAATCATGGTTGGGTACGTACCTCGGGTTTGAGGTCACGGTTCGTTCATTTTCGGTACAGTATGGGAACAAAATGCAAAACCATTTGCGATTCGGAAGGCAAAAGTGAGGAGTTTTACGAGGATTCACGTGGTTCAGAGGGGGCTGTTGCTGTCAAGGTGGCCGCACTAACTATAAAGCGCTGTGGGAAACACTGCCACCCCAATCACGGATGAGTTCCCTTGTGAATATTAAAGAGCTGAGCCTCCGTGTAGCTGCACATGTAGACCCCGTCCACACTAGTACGTATTTGAATCGTTTCGTTGTGGATGCAGTGTTCGTCCACACTAATCTGACTGAAAACGGCTCCAGAGACGGAACGATCTGGTGCCACCAGCTCCCACGAATTCATCTGAGTACAGATCTGATCCGGCACTGTGTGGACGCCTGAAAACGCTGATACGCTGATGTAGGTCTATGCAGAGGCTAGCATATATTCATATATACGGTCCATGTGTATGACCTGCAGACATATAATCTCTGAAAGGTTTCACATGAACCATCTCCAACGTGATAGAAGCACAGAACAGACTCATCATCAGCAGAACACCCCTCTGTCACAGAAAGAACACACATAATCCACTGAGTTGTGTCATTTAGTCCAACAGAAGCTGAACTGCATCAGCGCACAACAGCGAGCTGTTTTGAGCGCTCAGTTTATGTTAATTAGCCATGTGGGGTCGTAGTGGCAGAAACAAATTGCACAAACTGCGCAAATTCACTCATGCACAGTCCTGCACCAAACTGAACGTACTGCACCGAAACAGTTTGGCACATATACATGTACCATTACACCCTGAGTAGATGGGTTTCATTCTAGAACAATTTCATATTTTTCTAAAGTTGCACTATGTATTCTCATGGAAACAGGCCCTCAGGTATAGAGAGATCTTCAAAAAGCCCTGAACACTCACCTGTTCAAAATTGCCTTTAAATAACTGCATCTGCTTATCTGTTTCTTTCATTTGTGTTCGTGTGTGTTCTGATCTATGTGAATTGTCTGAGTGTCACAAATGCTCCATAGAAGTGTTAAGTATTATTATGATTATTATTATAAATACCAGTTGTAGTTAGTACCTGGATAATGAACATAGTGACCACTCCAGCTCCGGTACTGCGATAGTTGTGAGCAAACCAGTCCCTCAGTTTCACCACACAGCCCTAAAGAGAAGCAGAATGAATGAATGAAAATGAAGCTTAAAATGCAGGTTTCTGTTTTATACACTGAGTTCTTGGGTCTTGTTACTAAAAGAATGGAATATGCATTTACCTTTTGTGTATTTCATGACAAAGTACAACTAATCAGAAGGAAATTCCAGCTCACATTACATTCTAAAACATGAAAACTACCAATATATCAGAGATTATTTCAGGTTTTAATGGCTTTGTGTGACAACATCCATCCCTGAAACTTGGACTGGACCAGGACAAAACCAGAACTAGAAAAGTACCATACCATCTTTATTTTAGAAGTAACCAAGGCGTGTGAACAAATCCTTATAATATTGTAAGTAAATAACTTTTAACCTATTTAGGGACAATTTTACTCTTATTGTGAGAAGAGAAATCACAATTATAAAGGTGGCTTGTTTAAGTTTTCTAGTGGAGGGTCCGTCAAATGCTTGTCTCCATGGAGATGTTATTGCTTTCTCGAGAATGTTTCACTATTGGTATTAAACCTTATTATCTTCATGGAGACCAGACCAAACCAACTTACAGGTCAGATCTGTGGAGAGGCAGCCCTGCTCACAGTCAGAATACCTGTATTTCTTGGTATTTTTGAGCAGTAAAAACCTGTAATTGAATAAATATAAAGTAGAACTAACAAGAAAGTCACAGACCCCCAACTGAAAAGTTACACAGTGCTCATTTAATATATTTCAATTATTGACACTATGACCAAACAATAATGAAACCCAGATTTTCATTTTGGATCACATTGCTGAACACTTTAAAGGTGCACAACTTTTTTGGTGAGGGTCTGTCAGAGGTTGGGACTTGCAAGTCGTGAAAGTCGTGACTTGGACTTTGAGTCAGACTGGAGTCACTATTTTTAGGACTTGAGACTTGACTTGAGAAAATAGACTTGGACTTGAAGGTCAGTGACTTGGGTGGTGACTCAGACTTGAGCCCTGTGACATTTAAAAAGGAAAATTAGCCTTTCAATAACTCTTGTATAAATACTCATATATCATGACTTTTTAAGTACAATTTAGCTTAAAAGTCATATAAATTACAAAAGACTTCAAATGACTCAAAGCTCAAAACAGACGACTTGGACTTGACTTGGACTTATGAGCCAGTGACTCGAGACTCTACTTGGACTTGCCTGTATTTGACTTTGGACTTGACTAGGAGTAAAGGTTAAAGACTTGAGACTTACCTAAGACTCACAAAACGACTTGAGCCCACCTCTGGGGTCTGTCACTTGCTTGTCGCCATGGAGATGTGATTGTTTTGCCTAGAGTTTTATACAGTGTACCAGTAAACTTACCAACTTGCATGAATTAATTTACACTTATTTATTATGAACAAAAATACCTATACAAAATATCTATATAAAAATAACCTATAACTTGACTTGATATCACCATGATTGATGCGTTTAATGTTTAATGTCGTACTACAGAACACTCCACCCAAAGCACTAACATCTCCATTGAGAAAAGCATCCAACCGGAAAAGTTACACAATGCAACTTTAATACTTCTGAAAGCATGTGACCAGATTTGTGATTGAATGATAAAAGTTTATTACATTTCGGTGTATATATATATATTTTTGTTATTATATTGGGACGTTTTGGAGATGCCATAAGATCCAGTACCTCGTCCCAGGTGGTGAAGTTGACAGCGTTACATGGGTCTGAAGTGCAGCAGGAGATTGGGACGTTATCTCCCCAGTCGGCCGATCCATGCACTCCACAGCACTTAAACTGAAAAAAACAGATAAAAGTATATTTAAAAATAAAGTGCAGCAAATGCACAATTAGCAAACACATCCAAAAAAGTTTTAGAAATGTGTGAAAATTCAAGAAAAAATACAACATTTACAGCTGCACACACTGAAAAGTATCAATACAATATACACTAAGTGTGTGTATAACAAAAAGTGTGTATATGCTGCAATTGTTTATTGTTAAAGGTGCACTGTGTAACTTTTTGTTTGCAGGCTGGTCCTGCTTGTTTCTATTATATGGATATGTCATTACTGTACCTGAAATGTTCCACAGTATGACATTAAACAGTTCTATGTTACATTTATTCCATTACAGGTGGTTTTATAGCTCAAAAATATCTACAAAAACAGGGATTTTGACAGTGAGCGGGGCCAACTCTCCATAGATCTGACCTGTATCCTGGTCTGGTTTAATCTCCATGACGACAGAAAGATTTAATACTCTGCAATAACATCTCCATGGATAAACACTTTTGACGGATCCTCTACCAGAAAAGTTACACAGTGCATCTTTGATACTGGTCTGGAATTAAATTTTTTTGAATAATTGCAAGTAAAGAGTAATGGGAGGAGAGAGGGGGTAGGTGAAAACAGCAGATTTTAGAGCACTGTATAGGATAGGGTAGGCTCATTCTGACTTAGACTTAGACAAACTAGGAAATTAGGGGCAGCATTAGTAAATTTGTATAACTCTATAAATCGCACCAGATCTGATGTACTGTGTAGAAAGTTGCTGCTCAACGTGTAAAACTTACCTACAGTCTTTATTTATTTTACAAAAAAGAGCCTTGAGCATTATCACCAACAGTCACTGTAGAGAGACATCCAACCCATTATTTGTTGAACTTAGTGTTGAAAATGCAGGATATTGTTGACTTAAATCTCCTCAAAGTCATGTATAAAGCAAAGTGCAATGTGTTACCTGTAAGTATTCAAAGACTGTTTGAGACGAGAACAAAACACTACAAATTAAAAGGAACCGACATGCTTAAAAAACTCAAATTCAGAACCAAGGTTAATGAGCAAAGCATCGCTCTGAAAGGAGTTCATTTATGGAATAGTCTTGACAAAGAAATAAAAGAATCAAGTACAATGACGGCATTTAAAAACACTTAATCGAATGCAATGTGTGTGTATGAAAAAGAAAGTTGTTGTGAGTAATAGTGAAGATTTCTGTTTATAATTGATTAATAATTGTGCCTGAACTGAAATGTACTGATCTGAAATGTTTTAAAGTAACTATCAGTGTCGATGTTTTGTCTTGAAAAGGGAAAAGTGGACAGATAACATAAGATGACTCTTCTTTCTGCTCCTTTTCATTTATTTCTTGTATGTTTGATGTTGTGACACTGCTTGATGTCTTTTTATACTTTATGAATGAAATAAATAAACAAAGAATAATAATAACTAGAAAAGCACTCAGAGAGCGCAGACCTCCGCCAAGGACTACAGTCCCCCTCATATTAATTGTGTTTTCCATAAATATTTGTCTCGTATCTTTCAATTTGGAATATGAAAGAGGATCCCATTGTCCATCCCTGAGTCAAATTTCATGGGGTTTGGTCAATAATTAACCGAGATATTGAGAAACTAAATTTTTGGCCCCATTTACCACAATGTTAACTAAAATTTCAAAGTGATCCAGAATCCAGAATTTCTTCCGGATCACCCCCAAAATGAAATCAGTTCTTCCTTTTCACATTTCCAACAAATCCTGAAAATTTCATCAAAATCGGTCCATAACTTTTTGAGTTATGTTGCAAACAGACAAACAAACAAACAAACAAACAAACAAACAGACAAACGCCGGCAAAAACATAACCTCCTTGGCGGAGGTAATTATGATTATCTGGGCAAGACTGAGTTACTGTATAAGATTGAGTTATATCAATGGGTTTTTAAAGAGTTTACCAGGGACTGAACAGCGTCAAAGTCATCGATGAGTTTCTTGGTGGCCTCTGGAGTGCCGTCTCTGTAGCTCACGAGGCTCTTCATCAGGTCATCTTCAAAATAAGTGTTAATCTGGAAAGAAAGACATTTTCTAAGGGACCATATTACATTATTTTCTGATCTGTTATCAGTGTTGGGAAGGTGACTTTTAAAATGTATTCCCCTACAGATTACAGATTACATACCCCAAAATGTAGTTTGTAACGTAATCCATTAAATTACTTAAAGTGAGTAACGTAATCTGAATACTTTCGATTACTTGATATTGTCATGGTTTTTAAAACGGCATGAATGAAGCAACCACATCCTGAAAATTCTTTCTCTTCAAATTGTCTGTTGAGCCCAAGTCTCCATGAATAACCAACTGTTTACTGTAGAGAAGCAAAGACCAGGAAATCTTACCATAAGAATGTTTTGTTTTGTCTGTTAAAAGACAATAAAAAGTCCAGTCTTTACTTAACCATATTGAAAATATTATTGATAGAGAAATTATTTTTTTATAAGATCACTGCTGCCTTAAATTATGTTCACTCTACTGTTAGTGTCATATTGTTTAGTGCTGATTTAGTCCTGGTTTTAGACCTGGTTTTAGTCCTAGTTTTAGTCCTGCTTTTAGTCCTGGTTTAGTCCTGATTTAGCCCAAAATGTGAAAACAGGAAAATCCCACCCTGTAATCCAATTATTTCAACAAAGTAACTGTAATCCAATTACCACTCACTGAAACAGTAACTGTAACTGAATCCAGTTACTCATAATTTGTACTCTGATTACGTAATCCCGGTACATGTAATCTGTTACTCCCCTACACTGTCTGTTATAATGCAGTTTCCTCATTACAAACACTGCATATTTTTGATGAGGTAACAACATTATAACATGACAAAAACCTCACATGAGTAAGTTTTGTGTAATGGAGGACCTTTAATGTGCATGTACCTTGGTGCTGTAGACGAGGAAGACACAAGCCATGGCCAACTCCACCAACATGAGGACGAAGAGCAAGAAGAAGAACTGAAAGAGAATGTTTTATGGTAGTTTGTATAAAAGCATATTCATGATAGTTAAAGGTGCATGGTGTCACTTTTCTGGTGGATATGTCATTGCTTTGCTTGGAACGTTACATGGTATGACATTAAACATCTCTACCGTACATTTATTCAATTACAGGTGGTTTCATAGCAAAAAATAAATACATAAAAAAACTAGAAAAACAGGCATTCTGACTCTCCACAGATCTGACCTGTAACTTAACCCGCTTTGGTCTCCATGAAGACAGAAAGGTATGACTTTCTCTTCCTGTCTCTCCCTCCCTCTCTCTCGTTGTGTCCCTTCCTCTCTCCCTTCCCCTCCCTCCTTTTCCCACTCACTCTCTGCCTCCCTTGTTTTGTCTCCTTCCCCTCTTTCTTTCTCCATCTCTCTCTCTGCCTCCTCTCTCCTCCTCTCTTTCTCTGACAGCCTCCTCTTTCTCCCTCTTTTTCTCTCTCAGCCTCCCTCTTTTTCACTCACTCTCCATCTGCTGCCTTCCCCGTCTCTCATCCTCCCTCTCTCCTGTTCCTGTCTCTCTCCGTTTTCCCTCTCTCACTCACTCTCTGCATCCCCTGTCTCTTTCTTTACACCACTTCCTTTTTCTCTTCATCGTTCTATCTCTTTATTTTATCTCTCTCTTCATTTCTCCCTCTATTCACCCTCTTTGTCTCTCTCTTCCTCTCTTTCTCACTCACTCTCTATCTGCTGCCTCCCTGCTCTCTCCCTCTCTCTTCCTTTACACCGCCTGCTCTTTTTCTTCATCTTTCTACACCTTCTGTCTCTCTCTCTCTGTATCTCTCTCTCTTTCTCTCACTGTCTTTCCCTCCCCCTCTCTCCTCGTCTCCCTCCCTTCCCCTCCCTCCTTTTGCCTCCTTCCCCTCTTTCTTTCTCTGTCTCTCTTTCTCTCTCTCTTCCCCCTTTTCTCTATATCCCCTCTTTTTCTCTCACTGCCTCCTCTTTCTTCCTCTTTCTCTCTCACCCTCCCTCTTTTTCACTCACTCTCCCTCTGCTGCCTTCTCCGTCTCTCATCCTCCCTCTCTCCTCTTTCTCCTCTTTCACCTGTTTTTCTCTTCATCGTTCTATCTCTTTATTTTATCTCTCTCTCTTTATGTCTCCCTCTATCCACCCTCTTTGTCTCTCTCTTCCTCTCTTTCCCACTCACTCTCTATCTGCTGCCTCCCTGCTCTCTCCCTCCTCTCTCACTCTCTTTACACCGCCTGCTCTCTTTCTTTATCTTTCTACACCCTCTGTCTCTCTCTCTCTTTCTCTCACCGTCTCTCCCTCCCTCTCTTAGTCTCCCTCCCTTCCCCTCCCTCCTTTTCTCACTCACTCTCTGCCTCCCCTCTTTTCTCCTTCCCCTCTCTCTTTCTCGTTCTCTCTCTTTTTGCCTCCTCTCTCTTCCCCCTTTTCTCTCTACTCTCTCTTCTCCTCCCTCTTTTTCTCTCCCCGTCTTTTCTCCTCTGTAACACCCTCTCTCCCTCTCTCCCTGTGAAACATTCCAGATAAACCAATGACATCATTTAATATAAAATCAATTAAATAATTTGACGGATCCCCCACCTAAAAAGTTACACCACCACAAAATATTGCAATAAATATAATACTGTGAGATGTATATTGTTGCTAAGTACTAATGGATTACTTGTATCATACTTTATTACGGCCAGGTTTAGTTTTGGTCACAGTGTGGTCCTGAATACATTCCTGACATAATCCATACTCACACTGATGAGCATACAGCGATTCTCCTTAAATGAGCCCAGTATTCCCAGGTAGCACACACAGGTCACGATGGTCCCAGTCACCACCAGAGTGTTCGCCGGAAAAATGGGCCAGAACGACGTGACTAAAGACATGAACTTTGAATGCATCATCTGGAACTCTCCGAAGGCCACCACGAACGCACCACAGAGCTGAAACAGACGGATAACTCTCACTTACTCTGACAATCTTGTTTAGTGTCTGATAAACAGTGTTGGGAGTAACGCATTATAAAAGTAATGTATTACAGTAATGCGTTGATTTTTGCTGTAATGCAGTAATGTAAGGCATTACAGGGGAAAAAATTTAAATATTTTACTCGGTACAAATGTGAGTAACGCGCGTTACAATGCTTTTTTAACCTGGATTGAAGTGGTGGGTTTTTCTTCATAGAAATTTGCTAAAATCACCATGAAATCAGCCAGCGGTGAAATGCCGGAGACGCGGCCGGATAAACCTTCAGTTAACCGCGGGTGAAAGGACCAACCCGCTGTTTAGACCTGGGTCACTTCTGGTTTAGACCTGGTTTAGACCTGAGTCACTTCTGGTTTAGACCTGGTTTACAGTCGTCCCTCGCTCTAACGCGGTTCACTTTTCGCGGTCTCGCTGTTTCGCTGTTTGTTGTTTTTTGTTTGTTTGTTTGTTTGTTTTTTGTTTTGTTTTGTGCAATTTTGCATGCCTTTTGTTTTTACAGTGTATGAACACGTATTGCGTTCCTCCTGCTGTGTCCTGATCGGCTAAGGGACTCCTGTCTCCTCTACAGTACAGAATGTGTTCAGCTGCCAAATTTAAATAAATGTTCAATCTGTAGCAGTGTGATTCTGAAGTGCTGTACGGTTGCAAGTTTTCTCTCCGACAAAATCCACAACGTCGATGAAACGTTCTGCACTGACAAAGACTCCTGCACTCGCACCCAAAAGACAGAGGATGATGCAAACCATCACACAAAAAGTTGGACTTCTGGACACGTTGAAGGAAGGTAGAAGTTACGCGCTGTAGCAGAATCTTGCACCGGGTCTTGTACCCGCAAATAGTTGCTGAAATCAGGACCGCGAGCCCGAGCAGCAGGGTCCATAAAGCGCGATCAGGCGACAGCCGCTCTTACCTCCGTGAGGTACGAGCAGAAGCCGCTCCTTTCTCCTGCGGTCACCTTCGAGCCTGTCCTGACAGTGAGTCCTGTTTTAGTCCTAGTTCAGTTCTGGTTTAGTCCTCCTCTTCAGTCCTGGAATCAGTCTGAGGTTAGTCCTGTTATAGTCCTGGTTCAGCTCTGGTTTAGTCCTGGTTTAGACCTTGTTTAGTCCTGGTTCAGTCCATACACGGCTCAAAAGTTCAGCTTTTTCGCAGTTATTTTGGTGAGAGTAACTTAAAGTAATGCAATAGTAATGTAATGCCTTACATTTTAAATGCAGTAATATTGTAATGTAACGAATTACTTTGAAATGATAGTAATAAGTAATAAATAACCCATTACAGTTTTAAAGTAACTTTCCCAACAGTGCTGATAAAGAAGCCATTATGCATTTCACTAACAAATTCTATTGAAACCAATAACGGCAAAAGGAGAAATTCAATTTGTCGATTGGACAAAAATGTATTTTGGTCGTGTACGTTTGGTAGCTCATCCAAGCTGCTGATTGTCAGGGAATTTACCCTAAGACATCAAATTACATTAAATAAGACACACCAAAACGAGACGGTTAAAATTAATACTTGCGCAAGGAAAGAGAGCTGTCAGAGCCTGTCCGTACCCCTGGCTGACCCTCCTCTACTCTGCCAGCTCTCTCCCCAACAGCAGGTGTTATTGAAGTCATTTCACAGATAACAATACAGTACATTATGTTATATCACACGATGTTTACAATGATCACATGCCAACAATCTTTAGGCTAAACCACCGCCCCATTTCACACTTGATTACAGGCTCCAGGTGATAAACAATTAGGTCAGTTTTCTTCCAAAAACTTATCTTAATGAGTCAGAAGACACATCAGCAAGATCACCTGATACAGCTTGAACACAACAAAACAAGACAAAACTAAAAAGCCAATGTTGCTTTTGTCAGAACGGAAAAACCCAAAAACGCAATAGTTGATAACTTTAATCACACACACAAATGATTAGGATTTTAAATGATTCATAATATTTAAAATAACACAGAAATTCTTTCACAGTGATGAACACTTCCTTATATCTGTCTGAAGGGAGGAGCTAACTACACTGAAACTACTCACACACCTACATGTGTACAGTTTCTGTTTGTTAACCAGGGATATTGAACTTGCACTGAGTGTGGGGTCAAATGAGCAACAACCATTCAGGGCCATGATGAAGAAGCAGCTTGGATGAAGCGTAGAACTGATTCGACGAAAATAAACTTTTGTCCAGTTGACAAATTGAATTTCTCCTTTTGCCATGGACTCTACCTGATCGATGACTGAGGGATTTTACACACATCTTGAGTAAAACCAATCATGTAAATGTACAGTTACTTTAATTCTTCCCCAGTTTTATATTTAGGGGAATAGTAGGCAGCATTGCAATTATCACTTTAGTAGTATTTGTAGCAGTAGCAGGAGTACTAGTTGTCCTTTAAAGCCACACTATGGAACTTTTCTGTTGTCTCTCTGGAGATTAATTATTTAATGCTTTGTCAGGGGTGTTCCACAGTATGGCATTAAACTTTATTCCAGATCTGGGCATTGTCCAGCTCCCGAGTCACATACGGCCCTTTGTTTGACTCTGACCGGCCCGTTTAAGCTCATTTGGAATTACAAAATAAACATATTTTATCATTTTACCTCATGCATGGACTAAAGCTGCATTGCTTTTATTTTAGAGGTGTTTTTTAAAATGACATTTAAATTACATTTGTAAGACAACCTCATTTTTTCATTGCTTACTCATAACATAAACTCTTTCCAGTCTGACCAGCTTGTCAAAACAATATGATATGATATGCTATTTACTGCTTTTTATAAAGAAATACAATTAATATTATGCAGAATTGAATTAAGCATTTTGGCCTCCACAATATTTTCTGTTTCTCATGTGGTCCCATGGAAAAAAAAATTGCCCACCCCTGCTTTACTCAATAACAAGTATTTTATTGCTTAAAAAAATGCATTATTTACTGGCTCGCCTCTCCACAGATTAAACCTGTAACAGTTGGAACGAAGATTTTATACATTTAACCAGTTAAAATGCTAAATCTTGACTATGTGGAAATGTAACAGTAATGAGCAAAATCATTTCTGTTGGGAGGTTTAATAGCAGTAGTTGTAGTAGTACCAGTATTGATTACGTTCTGTGTTATATTATTCAATACTGTAACTGTTATATCAGTGTTAAAGTTCCTATATTATGCAAAATTGACTCTTGTGAGCTTTAAGACATGTTAGAATGCTGTTGCGTCATCAAAAACATACTTGGAGTTGTGTTTTGTTTCGTTCACATATGTTTGAGTAATCCTGCATTTTTAGTCTGTTTACATCTCCAACGCTCAAAATGCTCTGTTCTACCTTGTGATTTTACGTAGTGGCAGTTTTCAAGTTAACAGCTACCTTTTACCTTTTAGTTTAGTAGAAACTGTCAATTCCAGGGCTGAAAACACCCACATTTTACTTACCCAACACAGGAAGTTAAGAAAGAGAATGAAGGACTTGAGACAGTTGACACACGATCGATCCATCTTGATTATATCCTCAATGGAACCTGGTAAAACATGTAAAATTAACTTAAACCAGAATACAGAAAATGACACGTACTAGTCACAGAAGTACTTCGACTAGACTGAGTACTCACAGACACATCGAGTACTCACTGGTCCTTCTGTTTATACTGTATGTAGAACAGTGTTTGGTATGGCAACAAAACGGCCACTTCTGACCTATTCACATTTATTTGTTGTTGATGTTACATTTTGAAAAGACAATCAGCTTTTAAAGATACTTCTCTTTTTGGTCATTACTTTATGTGTGTTTTAAAAGGAACCGTTATGTAAGATTTAGTTCTTAAATTCGATAAACTTGACTTAACTATACAGCATGATCTTGGGTCTAGTCACTGATAGAAATGATCAGGCTCCATTTGGGAATTTACCTTTCCGATATTTAAATCGTACTCACTTTTTTCACGTTTTTCTGTAAAGTCCCAGTGGAAGTTGGCTTAAAGAAGGGGTTCTCAAACTGTGGGTGAGGTACAAAAAGGGGTGCAGAGTGTTTAAGTGGAGCACAGTTTGCGAAGTCTAAATTAACATTAATCAGGTAAAATGGAGAGAACATTGATACAGTATATATGTGCCAAAATAAGGGTAAAATCTAAATAAATACACAAATTAACAAAGATGGTCTTGATTTGGTCTCAAGGGGCCATGGTTTTGGTCTTGTCTCAGTCTCGAGCTTTAAAAGTCTTGGTCTTGTCTCGGTCTTGACCCTCATTGGTCTTGTATCGGTCTCGATCCTCAGAGGTCTTGGACTTGTCTCCGGCTCAGTCCTCAAGAGGTCTTGTTATTGTCTTGGTCTTGTCTGGGCCCCAACCCTCAGAGGTCTTAGTCTCATCTCAGTCTCAATCCTCAGAGGTCTTGGTCTTGTCTTGGTCTCAGTCTCGAGCTTTAAGAGTCTTGTTCTTGTCTCGGTCTCGATTCTCAGACGTCTTGGTCTTGTCTCGGTTTTGTCTTGGTCTCGACCCTCAGAGGTCTTGGCCTCGTCTCGGTCTTGACCCTCAGAGGTCTTGGTCTTGGACTTGTCTTGGTCTAGATTCTCAGAGGTCTTGGTCTCGTCTCAGTCTCGATCCTCAGAGGTTTTGGTCTTGTCTCAGTGGTGTTCCTCAAAGGTCTTAGTCTTGTCTCGGTCTCGATCCTAACCCTCAGAGGTCTTGGTCTTGTCTCGGTCTCGATCCTAACCCTCAGAGGTCTTGGTCTTGTCTCGGTCTCGGGACCCTGTGGCCTCGGACAGGTGTTGACTACAACAATAGATTTTTCATGGCGAAGTACCCACCCATCTAGGAGTACGGCATCATCACATTCTAGAATCTGAAAACCACAAAATCAAATGATATTTTTACTGATAAGAATAAATCAGCATTACAGTTGTTAATTAGAAAAATATTGGACATGATGGACAATCTGCTGAAGTTAAAATGAAGTGTTTTTCTTCTGTAGATGATTTATCCAGTCAGAAAGCAGAATGAGCCTTACACGAGTCTCTCATTTGGGTTCCAGTTTCAATGCTGAAATCCTTAAAATGCCTCTCTGAACCATGAATCAGTGCTAGTGCAGCCTCTGCAGCTCAGCGAGTGTGTGTTAAAAATGTGTGAATGAAACAAAACACAACTCCAAGCCTGCCTGTGACAAGGAAACATTACAACATAGATCAGAAAATAGCGTCATATGGGCCCTTTATCCAAAACCTGAATCCTCTCTACTTTTGTTAAGGCACAGAATTTGTCTTTACTTCCTTTAAGTCACTTAGGAGACGACAAAAATAAGAAATTGTACTGAGCTTTCCCACGAGGAATGAAAAAAAAAAAAACACCACCAAACTTTCTAGCAATTTAAATAGTACTTAAACCACAAAACCAAGAAAGATCATGTAAGAAACATTTATTTAGGAAAAATCGTTCACAATTGTCTTTTTAATTTAATAATTGCCTAGAGGTTGAGTTTGTTGGTTAAAGAGCTTTCACACATTCAACAGTACTAACTACACAGACATTTGCAAGAAATAACACACATCTAAAAGACAACTGACAATCAAATGCGCTTCAGTGGCTCTGTTCACACTTATATCACAAAACCGGAAGACGTTTGGAAACATGCGGATGACGAATTCCTTCGGGATCTTTTGGTGATAGTAACTGACAAAATCTGAGAAAATGGCCCGTTTTATTTTCATCTAGATGTCACTGTATGCTTTCTTTTTTTCCTTTTATAAACTGCCCATTAATTTGCGTGTTATAATTTGTGGAACTTCATTTAAAATGTCATTGTAGCGTTCTGTTATGTTCGGCAGATCAACAGTTCCAACCAGCTGCCTGTAAGCGACGTCGAAGCTGCAATTAGAGTCCCGTCCCCCGTGGCAGGTTGTGGATACGCTGCTGCTGAATCCACGGTGACGGTAACTACACCGGAAGTCGTCATCCGCATGTTTCCAGACGTCTTCAGGCAAGCGTGAACAGAGCCTATTAGGGATGGGACAAGATCTTGCGAGACAAAATTGCCAAAAGATCGCGCGCACACGAGAAAAACGATCCCACGAGATTTTTTTTCCCCCTTTGAATTTACCTTTGGCTCGGACTAAAAAGACTTAAGAGCCGGTGGGTTATGCAGTTTGAGAAGCTGCGGTTCCAAAAAACAGCAGATCACTAAAGCGTTTAATAAAATAAATTAAGTGAAATGAAATGTAAAACGGATGCACAACTTATTTATCACAAATTATGTCAAAATCTCGTCTTGTCTCGTTCTCGTGGACCCAATCTCGTCTCGCAAAAATTGTGAAAATCGTCCCAACCCTAGCTTCAATAGTGGTTTATGAAAGTGTCAGAAAAAAAATGTAAATGATTTGACTCAGAGTTATGAAAATACTTATCTCAATGGCTCAATTTGATAGAAAATGTATACAAAATGTCATTCGCTGGTGATACAGTAGACATGGACATTAAAAGTATGTTTCATGATTGAGATGAGCAGTCACACAGACATATTTCAAAACATTATCGGGCAGTATAGGCTACAGCAAGAGATTTGTTCAAACACAAAACTACAAATACACAACAATTAAGTTGAAGGTGCACTGTGGAACTTTTCTGGTGGAGGGTCCGTCAAATAATGCTATTCTCTGCGAAGATGTTTCACAAAATGGTATTAAACCTTTTTATCTTCATGGAGATCAAACCAGACCCCCGTTCACAGTCAGAATTCCGTTTTTTCTAGGTATTTTTGAGTTATAAAACCACCTGTAATTCAATAAATGTAAAGTAGAGCTGTTTAATGTCGTACTGTGGAACATTCCAGACAGAGCGAATGACCATAAATCCATCGAAACAAGCAGGTGACGGACCCTCCGCGAGAAAAGTTACACAATGCGTCTTCAAAATTGCGTGAAAAAAGTGGCATCGTAACATGTATGGATATTGAGTTTTTGAGATTTAAAGGCGCAATACGTAACTTTTTCTGGAATTACTGTGCACGCCACTCGCTTGTATCCACGGAGATGTTATTGCCCGGCACGATCCACGATATGATATTAAATCACCAATCAGATCTGTGGAGAGCTGATCTTGCTCACCGTAAGGCATTTTTGAGTAATAAAAAATACCTATAATGAACAAGTTTAATGCCATAATGTGGAAAATTATAGGCAAAGTGGTAATATCTCCATGGAGACGAGCAGACAACATACTCTTTCTCTCGCAGAGTAGTTACATAGTGCACTGTATTTTTTACTATTTCTATTTATTTATTTATAGTTTGTTAGTTAAGATTGAAATATCAGATTAAAAGTTGGAACACTATAGTTACCGGGCAGAATTTAAAAAAAAAAAGGAGATTCGAAAAAGGTAACATTTAGAGAACTTTTTCACATTTTTATTTTTATTTTTTTTGCCTTTGTACCCCTGAATGCAGCTTGAATTTTTTTTTTTTTTTCATTTTGGGAATCTAACCCACAACCTCACTGCATTACTGAGAGGCAGGAGACCACAGTAACACAGGGAGAACATGCAAACTCCACTCAGCTATTGTGTGTCAACTGGGGAATGTGGGGAATTGAACCCACGACTTCCTCGTTAACTTTTGAGGTACGTCCAGTGGACATCAGCAGTAAAGGCACAATCTGAAAAAACAATAAAGGCACACTGTGTAACTTTATCTCTATGGAGTCGGTATTGCTCTGCCTGGAATGTTCCACACTTTGGCATTAAACATCTTCCCTTTATTCAATCACACATGTATTTATTTCCTCAATAATAACTTGAAAATCAGCTCGCCTCTTCACAGATTTGACCCGGAACTTCGCCCAATTGCCTCGTTTAACTGTCTCCATGGAGTAAACAGTATCAACCTTTCGAGCTGGATGTCCGTCACCATGGAGACGCTATTGCTTTGCCTGTAATGTTCCACAATATGGTTTTAAACTGCATTATTTTGGGTGTTTTTAATGCCCAAAAATACCTTTAAAAACATGGATTCTAACTGTGAGTGGGGTCGCCTCTTCACGGATCTCGCCTGTAAGTCGGCTTGGTGGTGTCTTGATATGTTTAATGCCATATTTTGGTACATTGCAGACAAAGGAATAACAACATCTCCATGGGAAAGCCGTAATGCACCTCTACGTAGATTTCATGCTAAACTCTGAAATATTCCAGCAAGGCAATTTTATCTCCATGGAGACAAGCAAGAGAAAAGAAAAGTTACAGAGTGCTCCTTTATTACACCAGCTTCACTTCAACAAACTGCGATTTTGTTCAGATTTCCAGTTTATTCAACCACAAAAGATTCACAGTGCGAGAGAAAAGGCCAAAAAAAAAAAAAAAAAAAAGTTGAAATGCAGGATACAGATTGAAATATAGTTTAGAGGAAAAAGTTTAAAGGTGTGATGTGTAAGTTTTCTAGGAGAGGGTCTGTCACTTGCTTGTTTCTATGGATATGTCATCGCCCTGCCTGGAATGTTCTAGCCTGATTCATTAGCCGGTTTCACTTCGTTTCAATTCATACAAACCGTCTGACCTCACAGTGTTAGATTTCGTTCGCTCGACTGTAGACAGGTACTTTTTTTCATTTAAGCAATCGCTGTTATTTGGTCGTGACGTATGTAATGCGCCGCTAATGGGACTAACTTGTATATTAAGCTTTTCCCAAATCCCGTGGGAAGAAAGATAATAACGTCTTTCCTCGATCTCAGGAATCATTGACAACACTGAACACATCACTCTTCGCTGATTGGCTGGTGTCCGAGCTTGCACTTCTGGGATTCTTGCAAATCGTCTAGTGTATTTTGATTCCTGACCTAGTTGCTGGAGAGAAGTGAAATTGAGCAGAGGCACTAGGCCAGGCTGACTAGAAATGTTCAACAGTATGACATTAAACAGCTCTACTTCATATTTATCCAATTATAGGTGGTTTATAGCTCATAAAATACCTACAAAAACAGGCATCCTGACTGTGAGTGGGGTCGCCTCTACACCAGGGGTCCACAACCTTTTTTTCCTCCAGAGAACCATATTTATAAATCAAAAAGACCACAGAGCTAGTCATTTTAACGGTTGCAAGAAATTGAGGTGATTATAAGATAGAGGGCAAACCTTAGTACAGTTAGATGCCTATTAAAAAATATACCATTGTCCATTTATTATTGAAGAAAGTTGGGCTTCAAAATGATACATTTACAATAGCAATAGGCTAATAAGGTGGAGACCTTCTGATAGCTCACCACCAGTAGTCTGGTTTTAGTCTCCACAGAGATAGAAAGGTTTAATACCATACTGTGAAACATTCCAGACAATAAGATTTCCATAAAAAAAGCATTTGACGGACCCTCCACCAGAAAACTTACACAATGCAGCTTTAAATTTCGACGAGCAGTGTCAAATTAAACATAAATTGACTTTTCAGTGCATGGATTTTTTAATCTATTTTTTTTTTAAATTTCATTTATTTTTACTTTTTTGAGAAGTTGTATGTAAATATTTGGTTTGCGTTTGTAAATGGCCACCACTCCATACACCACTATGTAAAATTCTCAATCAGAAAGTACATACAGTAGATGCTACATAAGAATGATTCACAGTGCTTTGCTTGGCTACGAAAAATTCTGCATTTTGAAAATAATTCAATTTGACTATAAAGAAATTTGATTTAGAATTCTATCATTTCTTTTCACAATTCAAAAATGCATTAGTAATCTAAAATATTTTCAAATTTTAGTATGCAAATTCTAACTAAATAAATTTCAGTGAAAATCTAGACATTTTTTAGTATATATTTTCTTCGCTTGTTCATTTGTTCATTGTTCGTATTCAGCGTTACCAGCCAGATGCACAAATTTCAGTTATTCCATTTTACCCTGTTGGCCCACGGACTTGTTTTTGTTTTTCTTTTTTTTTGTCATATGTTTCTCTCTTTTTTTTTTTTTTTTTTCTATTTTGTATAAAATTTGTGTTACATGTTATCAGTGCTCATTTGTAAATTTGTAATTGTGTTTTATGAATGAAGTTACTTCACTACAGCCACATTTGGGCATAACCCTTTAAAGATCCACTGTGTAACTTATCAGTTGGTGGTCTGTCACCTTCTTGTTTCTATGGAGATGTCATCACTCTACTTAGAATGTTCCACAGTATGACATTAAACAGACCTGCCTTACATTTATTCAATTACAGGTGGTTTAATTGCTCAAAAAATACCTAGAAAAACAGGTATTTTGACTGTGAGAGGGGTCGCCTCTCCACAGATCTGACCTGTAACTTGGTCTAGTTTGATCTCCATGAAGATAGAAAGGTTTAATACCATACTGTGGAACATTCCAGATAAAGCACTAATATAATCTCTATGGAGTAAAGCATTTGACGGACCCTCCACCAGAAAAGTTACACAATGCATCTTAAAATTTCAGAGCAGCTTTCCGTTGTTTTTTGAAAAATACTAAAAACATGTTCACATCCGTTTACAGCAAATAGGCAGAGTTCTTGTCATACCATTATATTGTTATGTTATTGGGCCATTTGTTCAAAATTGAGCTGGACGTCAGTTAAGAATTCAAAGGCAGTATTTGCATCGAATTTTTTATTTTTTTTGGAAAATATATCTGACAAAGTATGACATCTTTATCAGAAAAAATAAGACAAAAAGGATTTATTTTGTCACTATTGTATCAAGAAGTGGACCAAATCATAGAATTTCTGAATTTTCTTCTTTTTTTACTACACCTCCATCTGAGTTTTTTATGTAAAATTCTAAAATGTAAACACGCCCCATTTTGTTTACAACAGCCTCGAGACCCATCGCTTTGAATATAATATTATTTGAGTTGGTGTTATGTAAAATACCAAACTGATTTAGTATCAATAGAATCTCTTGCGCTTGTTTTCCTTCCAGCGTCCGTAGAGTATGAGTCCGACCACGCCCAGCACCCCGAGGCCCATGGCGGAGAAGAGGAAGGTGATAAAGATCTGGACCCCAGTCATGCCCTCCTCCTGGACGTCCACTGCAAACACAGACATGAACAGTTAGGGCTGATTCGCAACTAATCATTCAAATAAGCTGACATAATGATCAACAAATTACCGTATTTTCGGGGCTATTAGACGCGCTCTTAAGCCTCTAACCCCATCAAAAAACGACTGCGCGCCCCACAACCCAGAGCGCCCTATACACGAATCCACTCGGGTGTCCCAGCACGACTTCAGTAAACTACAAAGCCGCACCACCCACAGCGCACGCAAACACGCATGGAGCAGACAGCGAAACACATGCAGCCACACTCATCACTCCACACGGACGAGGAACGGAACGGAGGAACGAACCGAAAAAGCGAGTGCAATGTGCCACTTCTAGACACAACTGAACAACTGAGTCACTGCGAACACGCCGACAATCCAGCGGTCCCAGACAGCACCCTCCCTACACGCCACAACTGAACAAAGCCCAGAGTCACCGTGAACGCCACAAACAAACAAAACCACTCACCCATCACACTGTTGTGTTTTGTTTAAAATCCGGTGCGGTTTATTTGGGAAAAAAGTTCAAAAATAGACCATTTAATGACAATGTATATATTCCAGAGCGCCTAATAGCCCGGAAAATATGGTAGATATTTCAGTAATGGTTATCTGGGCTACACAAAGACTGCAAAATATTCCATGTGCTGAAAGAAGAGGTTAGAACTCGGTAAATGTATTAAAAAAAGAAAGCAAATCCATAAATTAGGTCTTGTAATGAACACTCTATCAAGATGCCTGAAAGCAACATCACTTTAGCTTAATTTGGTGGCCTGGGGTTGACACAAGCAAATCAACCGCCCAGAGTGCCACCAGTCTCTCAAACACTAACCACATTTATTCTGAGGTGGATGAAGTGTTTTGCTCAAGGGCACAGTGATAGCGCTGGTATGAGCAAGGGAATGGTGGGCGAATAGTTAAAACCATGAGCCACAGCAGGTACCAGTCCAAATTAGGATTGAAAGAATTTTCTCAAGTGTATCCCCATTTAACAATACATTTTGACAATTAAAAGAAGCACATGATGATGTAATTGTTAAGTTGTTGCAAAGTGATATTTCACATCAGGGCTGTCCAAACTATGGCTCGGGGGCCAAATGCGGACCTCAGACTAATTTTTATCAGCCCTCAGGCTTACTACTGATTTGGCCTATATTAATAAAAGTAGCACTATTTACTGAAAAAGTAACAAATACTTTGATACAGACTAGAGCCCCGCAAAACAGTGCGGCATGGGACACATTTTGAAAGCTCACTGCGGGAGTAGGCGGGAGTGGGACTACACAACGTGGGAGCGGGTGGGAGGGATGACAAACTTCAGTCCCGCAAACTAAATATGAGTGCAAAGTAAAATTTACAAACGATGAATGTAAGCATATCATACATAATTTGTGCTGGATATTTTATTTGGCATTAATAAAAACATTTTAAGCAGCATGCCGTCCCCCCTCCCGTATGCTGCACGGAGAGTCCCCGTCCATACGCCGTGCAGACTGACCCACCCGTCCCGTACGCAGCGCAGACAGGACAGTCCCTCCTTCCGTACGTCGCACGGGCTGCGTCACTAAACTTATCACTCAGAACTAAACCAGGAACTAAACCAGGTCTAAAAACAGGTCTAAACCAGGACTAAAACAGGACAAAAACAAGACTTAGCCAGGACTTAACCATGCCGATGGACCGCCCACCACGCCTCCTCCCATACGCAGCCCAATTCTTTCGCTTCTCCTTGTTTGATAGAATTTAAGAAAGCAAAAGTTCCCATCCTGCGGGACTTGCGGGAGGGCGCAGGACAAAATATTGCAGATGTGGGCGGGAGCGGGACTGAAAATTACAATTCTTTGCGGGAGCAGGCAGGAGCAGGACTGCACAGTGTGGGAGCGGGCGGAACTGAAAATTCTGTCCCGCACAGACCTCTAATACAGACCTAACATACCGGAGTTTCCGGACTATAAGCCGCTACTTTTTTCTCACACTTTGAACCCTGTGGCTAATATATGGATGGATTCTTTGTTTGGCACATTGTCCATTCATATATACGGTCTATGGTTTGGCAACAGCATGGATGCGTCGCAGCCTGAGTGTGTCTGTGCAGTTACACATGGATCTAGGGTTCACATGAAGTTGCAACACTAGCTCGTGATATTGTCAGTGCACTCAAATAGTTTATCACCGTTGGATAAAATAAATTATGATGCTAAATGAACATTAGTGAGGGGGACATGTCTTACCCGCATGTGTACACGAAGAAACATCTCAAATTTCAGTAGCCGGATACCCACTCATACCTGATTGAAAGAACTATCCCCGCCCCCGAGAGAGTTTGAAATCTGCTGAAATCCTCAAAGACTCTGACGTGATACAGACAAGACTGACACTCTTTCTGCAGGAGACATGTGCAGTAGAGTGCGGGGAAAGACGGGAGTGATGTGCTGAGGAAGATTTGTTTGATTGTGTTTTGAACAGTTATTTTGCACTTCATACACACACCCTCCTCATGGAAAACACACGAAGAAATGCAGAGGATGCAGCTTTTACGTTAAAGGAGATTGATGTGGCTGTTGAAGAAGGAAACAGAGCTGCTGCACGTGAGCTCGACATCAGTGAGTCGGTGGTGAGATTTTGGTGACGGCAATGTGACGAACTGACTCAACCCAAAAAGACGACAAAAGACTTCAGAAGCGATAAAAGCAGACGACCTGAACTTGAAAACATCCTTGAAGACATGGACACCTGTGGCTTATATTTAGGTGCGGTCTATATATGTAGAATTGTAAAATTTTGTTAAAATTTAGTTGATGCAGCTTATATTCAGGTGTTCTCAATAGTCTGGAAAATACAGTAAATGATCCAACCTTTATTTAAGATTTGGAGGCTCAGTCAAACCTACATCATTTCAATATGTGTCCCTCTGTGAAAAAGTTTGGATATCCCTGTTTTAGATAAAAATATGTTTGATTCAAATTTTTAAAGCCACTGTTGCAATGGATTCAGCTCTCACCCACCAACCAGAAGGTGTCCAGTTCAACTCTATCCCCCGTTTGTCATTTCAGATTTGCATTCGTGTGTGTGTGACAGTATATACATTATGTACCGTGAAATTGGTCCATGTTGTCCACTCTGGGCAGCAGCACCTCCTCGTCCTCCTCCCCGGGCTCCCTCTCCACAGTCAGCTGGTACACCTTCAGCGAGATCAGGTCATGGTTGTCTACGGCAACAACAAAAGGCAGCAAGTTAAACGTTTTTCAAGTTTCAAGTATGTATCCTTCTACAATTGTCTCTGTTCACAACGGCTCCCGGTAACCGCACTGTCAGCCTCACTACTTCCTGTCCACTTGTGTATTTATGGGAGTCTATGGAGTCGTGCTAAAATGTATAAATATTTAAAGATAAGACAGTGAACAGTAGGGCTGGGTATCATTAAGAAGTTGCCGATATGTTACAAAGGTCACATCTCGATACAGGGAGTTTTCAATTTGATACGATATATTTCAAATTGATTTGATACAGTTCAATAATAAAATAATGTCTAAATCATGGCTGTGATACTAAAAGTCTTTGTTAAATCACTTTTTGTGCAAAGTTCATATGAGACACAAACATTTTAATCATCAAAACAGTGAAAATGTCAAATGTGTCACATGAACGACTTTCCTTCCACTAAACAACTAACAAAACTGTAGTGCTGTAACAAAATAATTTAGTAAAATATACCAAAAAATACTCTTGGTGATATATCGATACAGCAGCCCACGATATCAATACTCATCACATTAAACGGTGCGATATATTGATATTTCGATCTTTTTTGCACACCCCTAGTGAACAGGGAGCTGTGGGTGGATGTGTCATTAAGTATGCAAATAAAATGTATTCTTCAGCGGAGGACACTTCTGCTTTTAAAATGGTAGTACAAAATGTCAGTACTCTATTTAAACTCCCTTGTACCTGTCAGATCTCCAGTGGCAGAGGAGGCTCCAAGGTAGTATCCCAGAGGCAGCCTCAGTCCTGATATAGAGGCACAGTCTTTGAACGTCTGTTTACCGTCAACATCAGTCATCAGCTGCAAAATACAGAGATATAACATAGATGCAACACATACATACATACACATACACACATATTTTATATATATATATATATATATATATATATATATATATATATATATATATTATATATAATGTTCAGTCTATGCCTGGGATAAGGTACTGCTGAAGTTGGACAGCAGACGGCGCTGTTGTCCTACTGCTCCAAGTAGGACAAAAGCATCAAAATCTGTTTAAATCAGCTGAACATACGTGTCACAGCAACATCACTGACATAGCTAGAAGACAAAAAACAGGTCTGATCATAAAAATCTCTAAATCAAACATGCAAATGAGCCAACGAGCCCAGACAGAACTGTAAAAAGGTTAAAAATGCGGTGTCATATTTTTTAAAGGTGCATTTTGTAACTTTTCTGAAGGAGGGTCTGTCAAATGCTTTTCTACATCTACATATTTCACGGTATGGTATTAAACCTTTCTATCTTCATGACCAGAACAAACCAGACCAAGTTACAGGTCAGATCTGTGGAGAGGCGACCCTTTTTGGAGGTATTTTTGGGCTGTAAACTACCTGTAACTGAATAATTGTAAAGTAGAACTGTTTAATGTGATACTGTGGAACATTCCAGGCAGAGCAATGACATATCCAAAGAAAAAAGAAGACGACGGACACCCGACCGAAATGTTACACAGTGCACCTTTAAGCACTACATTTTATAGATAAGAAATAAGTGTAGCTTGTTGCCACATTAGTCTCTTCCACTGCTGAAAACACTGGTGTATAAATACCGTGAGCTGATTGCGCGTGTATCTGATGAGCAGGAAGGAGTCGTGGAGGGAGTTTCGGATCATGGCGGTGCAGCCTCCCAGTTCGGTGGAGCGGCCGTCTTTGTCGTGGTCATACTCCAGGGTACCGTTCCCCAGCATCACCGACACGTACGGGAACGCCCTCTGAGTACGGAAAACAAAAGGATTTCAATTTCAAGTCATCATTCACAGCAGAACCAGAAGCACAATCACAGTTTTACAATGGCGTGATGGGTCAAGCATAACGTCACATACGAGGCTCAGAGGTGACTGGGTAATGATTAGAATTTGCTTTGTGATTAAAAGGAGACATATTATGCAAGAGTCACCTTTTGTGAGCTTTTACAATGTTATAAAAAGGTATGTAGGGTATGTAATTTCAGTCGAGAATCAATAATAATCAATGATCAGCCAATTCTCTGTCAATTTGGAGCAGAGGTCAAACTTTGAAGGACGAAACGTGGGTGTTTTGGGGGTACAATGGCAATAATTAAAAGTCTGTATTAGGGATGGGCGATATATAACGGTTCAAATATCGGTATCAGCTGATATCGATACAGAACTGTCCATATGGCATCATCGGATATTGATATTCAGTACAGATATTGTTTTGGCACTGCCCCGGTCTCTGTGTGCGTTCATGTGTCATTCCCAGATTGACCTCAGAGCATCGGACTCAGGAGGAAACTTGAAAATAAAAGTGTTATATGCAGGAGTGAGCAAAAATATTGAAATATTGATTTATATTGTATTGTTTAATTTGATGATACAGTATTGATATCATGGGCTGCCGTAACGATATAGTGCCAAGAGTATTTTTTTTGTATATTTTACCAAATTATTTTGTGAAAGAGCTATAGTTGTGTTGCTTGTTTGGAGAAAGGAAACTTTTTTATGCAAAACGTTTTCACTTTTTTGGGCAAAATGGGTGTTTTTCAAATTTACTTTGAACAAAATTAGTAGTTTAACAAAGACTTTTTAGTAACATAGCCAAGACATTTAGTATCACAGCCATGATTTAGTCTTTGAAATATATCATCAGGGTATCCCCGGGTTTGACTACCCCAAAATTAAGATATTAAGACCTTTTTAACACCACTTAAATGAATATTTACCCATTACGCGGGCGAAAATAATGACCAAATAACTACCGATACTATACCTAGAATCTAAGGCTACGTTTATATGATGACGGTCTGAACAGAAGACACAAAAGTGGCATTGCGTGTTCACTTTTTATTCCGTGTTTAGACGAGCATTTTCGGGAGGAAATCTGCGTGCATATGGTGACACAAAAGTGTGTGGAATTGAATTGTCAATGTATGTCAGGTGGTGACGCCAGGTTGTGATGTATGTGGCATAAACGCGTACACGACGTGAGCAGATCTGACCAGAGTTTTGCGTCTTTAGCAGTGTAGACGGAACCAAAACCCAAAATATTGTTAGCGCATTCTCCAAATTAGACATTCACGTTGTTGGTTTTTTTTCACCCTCCCTCCATTTAACATTGCACTGCAGCCTGGTTGAGTTTACAAAAAGACAGGCTAATGAAATTTAAGACCTTTGTGAAAAAAATAAGACTTGGACAACAGGATTTAAGGCCTTAATTTAGGAACATGAAATTTAAGACCTTTTTCAGACTTTTAAGACCTCACGGCTACCCTGATCATATTGAATCAAATTGAATCAAAAGTGCACTGTATCGAAAAACATATCGTGGCCTATGTATCGAAGTATGTATTGTCTCGACTTCTTAATGGTATCAAGCCCTAGTTATACATCTACACAATCATGTAACAAATAATTTTATATAAATACATTTTCTTATTGTTTTTAGAAAATTCTATTTGCAATCTTTACCTAAACTTAAAAGGTGCATTGTGTATCTTTTCTGGTGGATGGTCTGTCACCTGCTTGTTTCCATGGAGATGTCATTGTCATCTCTGCCTGAAATGTTCCACAGTATGACATTAAACAGCTCTATTTGGCAAATATTCAATTAGAGGGGATTTTATTGCTCTGAAATAAGAAAAACAGGTATTCTGACTGTGAGTGGGGTCGCATCTCCACAGATCTGACCTGTAACTTGGTCTGGTTTGGTCTCCATGAAGATAGAAAGGTTTAATGCCATACTGTGAAACATTTGACGAACCCTCCACCGCAAAAGTTACACAATGCCCTTTTAAGATAAATTGCTATGGATTTAAAATGTTAAATATTGGAACAGGCAAATATGGGTTATTGGCACAGCAGCAGGCAAAATATCAGATATTGAAGTGACTTCAGAAAAAAAAAAAAAAATCATATTGGTCCATCCCTTGTTCATGTTCAGGGTATTAATATTGTAACTAGTTTATCAGATTTTTTAAAAGGTCCTATACTAATGAACCTTTTACTGTTACCTTGTCAAGAAAACAAACCTGGAGTTGTGTTTTGTTTCATTCACATGTTTGAGTAATCTTTTATTATTAATCTGACATCCCCAAATTTGCTCTGTTCCACTTTGCGATGTCATGTAGTGGCAGTTCTGAAAATAACAGCTACCTTTGACCTTTGGTTCAGTAGAGATTGGCTTTTCCAGAGCTGAAATGAACCAAATGATTCTAGTGAAGGTGTGTGGAGTTTAAAAACACAGTGGAGCACTTCCTGTATCACCACATGACCTCACAAGGTGGAAATGGAGAGTTGTTTTTTTTGTAGTTTGAGAAAAGAACTCAGCCTAAATCTGCAGGGTTTATGTGTTAAACATGTATGAATGAAAGAAAACACAACTCCAGGTCTGTTTTTGATGAGTACAGATTATTACACGGATCAGAAAATAGCGTAATATAGGCCCTTTAAAAAGAAGAAACTGAACATTGAGATCGTTCAGTGAAGGGGATATGACGTTTTGGCACATTGCCCAACCCTAATGGTAAATGATAAAGAGAAACTGCCGCATTTATAGCTCCTTTATCTCCATTATGAGCTTAATCACATTACAGCAAAGAACAGCTATTCATACACCAATAGTCAACACCAGAGACAATGTCGGCTTAGTGTCTTGCCCAAGCAAAACAAACGTCGTTTTCATATAGTCTTATATTTTGAGTGATTCATGTGTGTGTGGGTAGTCTTATATTGTCCTGTATTTGATTACGCATTGATGTAATATTTGTTTGCAATGTTTACACAAAAGTCAATAGAGCGTTATAGTATTTTTAATAAGAGATAAGGGCCTATATTGAACTGTTTTATGATCTGTTTAATCATGTTTCCTCATCAAAAACAGACCTGCAGTTGTGTTTTGTTTCACTCACATGTTTAACACACAAATCTTGTTCTTCTCTCAAACTGAAAACACTCTGTTCCAACTTGTGATGCCATGTGGTGATACAGGAAGAGCGCCACAATGTTTTAAAACTCCATACACCTTCACTAGAATCATTTGGATCATATCAGCCCTGGAATTGCCAACCTCTACTGAACAGTAAAAGTAAAAAGTAGCTGTTAACTTGAAAACTACCGCTTCATGACATCATAAGGTGGAACAAAGAATTTTTAGCTTTAGAAAGGTAGACATCCTAATAATCCAGGATTGTCTAAAAACAGAACTCCCCAAAGAACACTTGGACTCGGACCCCCTCCAACTCAACCCAAAAAAAATGTCTTGTGCCTTGCTCTATATGCACTATATGTAAGGGTGTAACGATATAAGTCTCACAATACGATATCGTCACGGTATGAACCTCATGTTACGATATTTATTGCGATATCATGGGAAAACTCACGATATGGTGGGGAGGCTCACGATTAGAGATGTAACAATATCCAAATCTCTCAGTACGATATTTTCACAATATACATCTCAAGGTAAAACATTTACTGCGATATTTTGTGGAGACTAACAAAACTGTTACTATGCTACTTTTTCCTCTTAAAATGCCTTGACAAAGAACTAAGAAGTGTTATCTCTTCATGTAGTCTACTATTCTGAAATGGAGCAAAGGATCATGGTCTATGTAGTTCCCTCTGTCTTTTTTTTTTAGCTATTGCTGCACCTTAACTATTAATTTAAGCAAAGAGAGTTGTAATTCAATATATTGTGATGGTCCACGATATTATTGTGAGAACTTTGACGATACAATATCACAGTATTTTGGTTATTGTTACATCCCTAACTATATGCCTTTTGCACTATGTATCATTTGCACTATTTACCAATTTTGACTTGATCTGACTTGAACTGCACTGTACTGTACCCTAGTGTTTTTAGCTTAATATTTTTTTTTGTCCACGCATGGGACAGAGAGAAACATAATTTTGATTCCTTTGTATGTCTAGTACAATAAACTGACAATAAAGCGAACTTTAAACTTTACTTAAACGTGTGAATGAAACAAAACAGAACTCCAGGTCTGTTACAACATTAACAACAACATGGCTAAAAGCTCACATAAGTCAATTTTGCATAATATAGGACCTTTAAGACATAGTTTACAAGAAAATAAAACGCAAAAAATAATGATAGACTTTAGTAACAAATTACCATTAAACGAGACAAATGCATATGTCTACTTAAATTGCATGCTTTTTTTTTTTGCACATGTGGAATCAGTCACTTCTTCACAGATAAACATAAAAAAAGAAAGACAGTAAAGAAAAAATATACATAAATGAGATGAACACAAGACAGTGAACATGCTGTGTCCATCCATGTAGTAGTGATTCTACCTGAGCCCCAATCTGAAGCTTCTGCTCAAAAGTCACGATGCAGTAATGAAAATAAAAGTCCAGATGTATGTTTTAACACTATATAACTTTATTTCAATATTTAGATTCTTTGATTGTATTTTTAGAACAAAGTGGCTGCTGATACTCACGTCGTGTTGCTTCTCGGCGTTGGGGTAGGTGTCCACAAAAATACCCAGTCCAGTGAATTTGTTCATGTTGCCAAATACAGGACCTATAGGTAATATATAAAAGAAAATATCTATTAGATAGTATATTTACACATTCATTCGGGCAAGGAAATGTAGGTATATAGTAAGGCTGCATGATTAATCGCAATTAAATCGAAATTGCAGTTTGAATGCACTTTTTCCAGTACCATAATTTCCTTCACAAACAATAAAAGTTATCTTATCTTCCTCCACTGGCTGCCTGTGCACTTTAGGATCTATTTTAAACTGCTTTTATTTGTTTTAAGTGTTTGAAAAGTGCCGCCCCCCTGTATTTGTTCACGTTGGCTTTTGACAAAGTTGGAGATGCTGATATTTTATTAGATTCTGTTTTTATCCATGTGTTGTTTTACTGTTTTTTAGTGATGTTACGAGATGTGCCGAGGCTTTGAAGCGCGTTTCGAGTAATGAAGGGGGTGTTTCCATGAAGCGCGTATTGAGGTTTGCTTCATTTTTTTGGGGGGGGGTCGCTTCAGGAAGTGGTTCAGATTTTGCCATGAGCTCTTACAGCGATATAGACCCTCAGTCTCCATCCAAAATATGGTTGTTTGTAGGAGAGCTGCGGTCAGTTGAGAGTTTGGAGAGAGTTTGGAGAGAGTTTGGAGAGTTTGGATACTAGAGTTTGGATAGAGTTTATATCTCCAAGGTCAGAGAGATTGTGTCAAAAAAAAAAGAAATTGTTCAAAACCAAAAATTATTGAGAAACTCTTGTTTCTGAATAAAAATAAATAAAATTTCCCCAGTCCTGTACATCATCGTGCAAGTTACACAACCATAATCTGTGCCCTTTTCCTATTTCCACAAGCACTTTCACTGTCCTTTACCTGATTACACCCTTGCCATATTATGACATTCTCATTTTGGGAAAATTTACACACACAGAATACAAAATGTATTTAACACATATGTGATCATATATGTAGAGAAATTATTTGGTCATACATTTTTTGTAATTCATAGTCATTCCTAACAGACATAACAGACAGAAACATTCAATGCATCACACATGTTGTGGTTCAGATCCAGCTGCCTGTGATTACACTTTTGGCCAGTAGGTGGTGTCGTGTGCACATGAAGCTTCAAGAAATTAACCCTTTCTAGAACCAATTGGCTCAAGTGGTTCAATGCCTCATGAGGCTTCATCTCTCCATCACTACTGCTTTTACTCCTTTATTTGTGTTCTGTAGCACTTTGGTCAACCTGTCTGGTTTTTTAAAGTGTGTTATAAATAAAGTTGTAGTGCATTCATGTTTTTTTGTTTTTTCTTTTGCATGGAACTCTACCTGAATACCTTTTTCTCTAAACTAATGGTTTGGAGAAAAACATAAAGCACTGATTATAAGAAACAGGCAGTGTGTGTGTGCGTGTGTGTGTGTGTGCGCGTGTGTGTGTACTACATCTTGTCACAGCAGAAGTTTCTTTCCACAGGCACTGATCACTTTAAGACTGCAGCAGGTACTTCATATTTATTTGTTTATGAACTTGTCTCATCTATCTTATCTATTATCTTGACTAAATGATGTTTTAATGGTGTCTTTTGCTTGTGTTCATATTCTGTGGATTGTGTTTTTAATTTGTTTGAATTTGTCTGTTTGCTGTGCACTCCGAGGTTCTTGCACCTCTTTCTCCAGTGTGGTTGCTATACTGTACTGCAAGTGTCAAATAAACTGAACAGAACTGTGTGTGTGTCTGTTTTTGGTGTCTTTGTTTTCAATAACTGTGATACATATATTTTTAGAACTGCATTACATTTATTCAGTTCTATTTTTCATAAGTTGGGCATTTCTGTTGTCTGTAGATAAGATCTGCGGTTACGCTGTTCCCAGCTGCTCAGGGTTGTCTACTTCCTGTTAACCTACTAACATGTAGCACAACTGCAATGATAAGAATGCAAAACATGCAAGATAAGGGTGCACTATGTAACTTTTTGGTTGGGGGCCCATCACCTCAATCAATCAATCAAACTTTATTTATAAAGCGCTTTTCACACAAAAATGTAACACAAAGTGCTTTAAAGTGATTAAAAACGATCCCACATTTCCATCCACCCACCAACCCAACCCCCACAGCTGCCTGACCCCACACTATCAAACAACCCAGACACACACACACACACACGCGCGGTAAAATACATAAAATTCCCTATAGTAATATGTGAGGCTGAATACAGGCAAACTAGTTGAGAAAGCACCATCAGAGGAGCCGTCTACACCAGGAGCAGAGAGACGTCCACCACCACCAGGAACCACCACAGGGTCCAGGGGAGAGATGAAGCCCAAGCACCAACTCTCCACCAGGAGCCCACGGGACAGACCCCGGCAGCCACAGCCGAACTCTGCTCCTGATGCAGAGGCTCCTACCGAGGAAACACTGGAAATCCTAAAAATATGCCTAAAATAAATAAATATAATAAAATGTGTGCAATAAAAACAAGTAAAAGTATAAGATTTTAATCAAAAGCTAAGCTAAAAAGGTGGGTCTTGAGCCTACTCTTAAAAACATGAACGTTCTCTGCAGCCCCGAGGTCCTGCTTGTTTCTATGGACATGCCATTGCTCTACCTAGAATGTTCCACAGTGTGACATTAAACAGCTCTACCTTACATGTATTCAATTACAGGGGTTTTATAGCTCAAAAATACCTAGACAAACAGACTGACTGTGAGCGGGGTCGCCTCTCCACAGATCTGGCTCTGGATTGGTCTCCATGAAGATAGATAGGTTCCAAATCATATTGTGAAACATTCCAGATAAAGCAATATCTCCATACAGAAAAGCATTTGACAGACCCTCCACCAGAAAAGTTACACAATGCACCTTTAACCATCTCTCCTTATTCTGGTTATTAGCTTTAATTCCTGGTTTACTAAAACAAATACTTAAATTCATAAATCTAGATTCTAGGCTTGGAGTTACAATTAGTGCAACTACTAATAATGATATTAGTGGTTTTAGAATGAGCATTTTTTTAATGTATTTATTCACTGGTTGATTAGTCAAACTTTTATTTCTAGTGTACATGCAGTTTTTTGTGAATATGTTTAAATCAGTAAAATGGTAGAATAGCTGTAGCATCACTCACCAGTCAGCATTCGCTCCTTTGTCAACCAAATCGCCAGACCATCACCATTGAAATTCTTCTTTCCTTGTCCATGGACTTTAAAATGCACTTTTAGCTCCCAGTCAGTCAAGTAAAAAGGCTACAAAAAAATAGGGAAAAACTGATTATTTATGTTAAAGAAAAAGGGTTCATATCTCTGAGATTTTAGTGAACTGCCTGAAGCGTACGTGTGAGGCAGATATGTTGGTATGTAGAAAACCAGCATTTCAAAACCAGCATTTCAAAAGGAGAATGCATGATATTTCAGCATTAGTATGTCACGTATGTAGTGCTGTAGTTTCAGTGTCTTTCCATTACACAAATTGAAGGCACCATACCTGATTTTTACTTAAAAAAAACGTGAAAAACAAAAAGTCCAAAGTTATTCCTCACTTAACTTATCCATTCCAAGGCTCCCAATTATTCACCACGATGAATTTAGGAGAGCTTTTCACAACTTTCGAAGGCCAGAGCGGAGTTTGTGTTGAAGTAGTGGACTTATTTTGACCTTTAGACCTGCTTATAAAACTTATTTGTACTGGGGCAAGACAGACTTGGCTGGAATACATGGGAAAAATTGGGTACATGGAGAGCCAACAATCATTAAAAATAGTCTACAATGTCTGCTGCATGGAATTGTGGCACCCTGTCAAATACAGAGGCTTGGTTTATTAAGATTTTGTTGAAAAAAAAACAAAAAAAAAAAAATATTCTGCCTTCCTAATCAAGCTGGTTAAGTACAGAAACAAATAGTATTAAAATCAGTAATAAAGTAGTGTTTGAGTTTAAATTAAAATCATAATTATTTGGGAGACTATTCGTGTGCTGTCAAAAAATTTGCTTTAGACAAAAAAATATGTCCATAAATTTTTGTTTCTTTAGTTAAATGCCCTCTTGAGTTCAAAATATGTCCAGTGTGTACTGTCTCCATCTAATTACAAGGCATTTTATTGTCAGATGATCAGGAAATGTGTGTTAGGATGCTGGTTGTTGCTTTATCGTGATGGCAAAACATGACAGTGCTCTGGTCTTTGAAAGTTGTGAAAAGTGCTTATAAACTCATTGTGGTGGGACGCTCAGAATGCGTAAGTAAAGCGAGGATCAATTTTGGACCACTGCAAACTCTTTAAAATCAACTCGTTCTGTTTTTCACGTTTTTAAGACAGTATAAATCAAGTCTTTAAATTCATTTGTAATAGAGCTTTAAAACGGGATTCTGCAGAGACAGTTCCAATTTACATGTTTGATTTTTATCTTAAAAGGCACACTGCACAACTTTTCCGGTGACGGGTCCGCCACCTCTTTGACTCCATGGAGATGTCATATTGCTTTGTCTGGAATGTTCCATGATGTGACATAAAAAAATTCCATGTAGAATTTATTCATTCAGAAATACAATAATTCCTTCTATGAATGGGGATGACTCTCCACAGATCTGAACTGTAATGTAGCGTAATGCAGTAACCCGTTGTCTCCCTTGTCATAAGATAGACTTACTGTATTTTCTGCACTAAAGGGCGCACTTAAAAGCCTTTAATTTGATTTTTTTTTTAAACTGCGTGTCTTATAATCCAGAGCGCCTTATATATGAATTTATTGGGGTGTCTTAGTATGACTTTAGTAAAACTACAAAGCCGCACTGCAGCATTACGGCTACCGTAGTCAGGAGCATCGTGGAGTAATACAGACTGTGATTCCTTTTAATATCAAAAAAAGGAATGAAAATGCAGACACGCTTACAACGCCCACTTTAAACTCAAGGCTGTTATAAAGTTAAAGTGTGAGCTGCGTGGGATCAGTGGATGAGAGAAGGCGAACACACATTCACCAAGGCAGGCAGACAGCGCTGAGCGACTTACGCCATGATCTGCCAACGGATCGTGGACGCCTGGGCTAAGGATCCGTATCAACTGTGGTCCGAGCTTTCACCAAGACCAGAATCATCACTGAACTGCCAGGGAACATTAACCACACTGACTAGGATAATGACAAGAGGGATGTGGGCGTGCTGGACGCTGTAATCGCCCAACTGTTTGAACAATTATGAGTTATTGTGAATACACTAACAATTTAGTGTCTCAGGACAGGATTTTTATTATGTGTTACAAATGAACAAAGTTGAGTTATTGTGAATGCGTTACATAAAGTTTGATTAACTTATCTAACTGCTGTGTTTCATTTAATGCGCCTTCTTGTCCGGTGTGGTTTATTTGTGAAAAAAGTTTGAAAATAGACCATTCAATGACAGTGCGCCTTATAGTATGGAAAACACGGTAATCTATTATGTGTAACATTCTAGACCAGGTCTGGGCATTGTACAGCTCCTGGGCCACATACGGCCCTTTGGCTTCAACTCTGACTGGCCCCTTCACGCTCATTTGGAATTACAAATTACAATATTTATTTTATTTTTGTTCATCAGCCTCAATTTTTCATTGCTTAACCACAACATGAAATGCTTACCAGTCTGACCAAAACAATGACATTTACTGTTTGTGTGTTTTTTGTTTTTGTTTTTTTTTTAATATAAAGAAATACAATTAATATTACGCAGAATTGAGTTAAGCATTTTGGTCTGACCCTCCACAATATTTTCTGTTTTTCGTGGCCCCACAGAAAAAAGAATTGCCCACCCTTGTTCTAGACAAAGCAATAACATTTCTCTGGAGACAAACAAAGTGGCAGGCCCTCCACTAGAAATGTTACACAGCGCACCTTTACCTTGATGTTATTGACTAAAATGGTTTTATAGTATTTGCCCATTTTCCTAAACACTTACAATTCTGCTCCACACTGCCCCCTGTCTGCTCTGGGAGTCCGGGGTCAGTCTGATATAGTCGGGCGTGACCACTGCAGTCCCCATCAGGTCCCATTGTGAAGAGCTGGAGAAACCTAAACCTGCACAACAACAATACAGTATGGTGCAACGTTATAACATGACTAAACAATGACTAACTTATTTCTTAAGTGAGTCAAGGGAGAAAGATGAGAGGTTGGGAAGGGAAAAAAGAC
This sequence comes from Boleophthalmus pectinirostris, assembly GCF_026225935.1. Taxonomy (NCBI): domain Eukaryota; kingdom Metazoa; phylum Chordata; class Actinopteri; order Gobiiformes; family Gobiidae; genus Boleophthalmus; species Boleophthalmus pectinirostris. The sequence continues at coordinate 6,624,922 of NW_026571353.1, read as the reverse complement.
AGGTGCAATGACGTAAATGTGTAGTACAGTACAGGTATGGGTATTGTTTGTTTATTTTATTTAATGAGACAGGGACAGCGCACAATTTTGACATGAACCTTAACAGGAGAGATACATTGTACCAGGTTGCAGCACCAGTGCTAATTTCCACCTGTAGTCCCTGGGCACGTTCATTGATTGATTGTATTTATCTGACCTTGGCTATCAACTGTTCTTCCTGGAGACCTGTAGCATGGTTTGGGTTCATATCATGAGGTTACTTATGAGGATGACAAATGAAAATACATATACAAAATACACTTGAATTCATAGGTTGCAGGCTGGAGAGTTATTCAGTGTGTTATAATCACGGCTGTAATAAAATATTATTTTATTATTAGACAAATTTATTAAATTTCAAACTCAAAATTCGATACTAAGGAAAAGACTCGATTTCTGATACCATGATGATAGTAAAAAAAAAATAAATTCATTAATTAGACTGTAGAATATAATTTTCAACATAAAATTTTACTTTTCTTTTTATACTTTTTTTTTTTAAGTTTCCAGGTAGGTTCCATAGTGGTCCATGGGCATATACTAGTCTATGTGCTCTTATACTTGTTCTGATACAGCTCAAGATCATTCTAAAGACATTCAGGAAAGGTTCATTTCTGTCCTGTGAGTGCGACCTTTTTAGTATTGATGCTCCGGATCAAAACTCAGAGAGCTCGGACTTCCTTTATTTCACTAGAATGGTGAAATGTGGTTACATTTCCTGTTCCTTTTTGCCTATTTTTAAAGGAATGTTTGTCTGCATTACTGAGCAAAACTTAAGCTGTAATGAATTGTGTTATTGAATTGTATTGTATGTCTACTGTGTGGCTGACACGCTACACAACAATTTCCCTTTGGGACGATAATAAAGTTGAAAGTTGAAAGTTGAAACTTGAAACTTGTTCAAATGAGTATCTAGTTTCAGTACTTATTTTATTATCATTAGTATCAGATTTTGTATTATACTTTGGCCAACCCTAAAAGCGATATTATTAGCGATTAGCGATATATATGTATATTTTTTATACAATTAGTCTAAGAATTTATTTTATTGCACATTGAACTTTTAAAAATAAAATTCTAATCAATTAAAAGTAAAAAATAAAATGGTGATTGAAAGCTTCTAGACACAGAATATTTACAAATGAATAAAAATCACGAATCCTACTGCATGCCATTTTGAATTTAAATTTTATATTACTGCCATATTGTTATAAAAGAGTATTTTGACATGTTTTAGAGTCTGTATAGTCCAGATAACAATTCTGATTATTAAAATAGTCAGTGATCACATCAGTAGTCGAGTAGTCAAGATTATTCCAATTAATTGTTGCAGCTCTAGTTACAATAAAATCAGTGCATCTAAGAGAACAGCTAATTTAAATGGTATAATAAAGTTATAAATGAAACAAAACGAATTACTCATTTTTTTTATTTTTACGAAACTGAGAATATTCACAAATTTGAATATTTAAATTTAAAGGAGCTTTGATTTCTCGTATTGTTTAATTAGCTGGAAAAGGCAAAGTTCCTCGTGGTTAATAATTACCCTACACACTAACAGACAATAGCCTAAATGTAAATATGTGGAAATTATTCGAGCGATCACAATGTATTTCTAACATTAAAAGGGCACAAATGAGGCTAATTACCCAAGTCCCACACAGGTACTTACCTCGATAGGGCTTGATCAGCGAATATTCTCGTTTCAAAAACTCCTCCTGCTCGTATTCGTCCGCTAGCGATGGTCGAGTCGTAATACACACGATAATAAACAGATATGTACATTTACGAAGGATTTCCAGACGCGACATGCTGCTTAAAAACTGTAAACTTGTGATCCGATTCATACAACAGAGTACGGAGGCGTCCATCTTTACGTCTGCAGCTTCAAACCTGTCACGTGACACGGGGCGACAGCTACACTTCCGGTGCAGTGTTTCAAAATAAAACGGCTAAAGTGAAGCTAAAAACAAAAACAAAAAACTAATAAATAAATAAAATCTTTACTCAACTCAAAAAGAATTGGAATTTAAGTACTACTACTACTACTACTACTACTACTACTACTACTACTACTACTACTAATAATAATAATAATAATAATAATAATATACATCCTTATTTATAAAACACTTTTAAAAACAAGGTGTACAAGTAGCAAAGAACAACAAAAATAGCATTCAGAAAGCACACAAAATCAGACAATGAAGCAATCAATTCAGTTAATTATAATAAATAAGTTAATAAAATAGAATAAAAATAAATAAAAGATAAAATCTAGCTAAAACCTGTTAAAGGAAGGCCAACTGATAAAAATAGATTTTAGAACAGTACATAGATGCCTTCTTAATTTTTTTTTATTATTATTTTTTTTTAATCAAAGTGACAAATCAAAGTGACAATACAAATTACTTCACATAATGGAATAATTAAAGCAGCATCATATAAAATAAATAAATTAAATAAAAGAGAAACACTATACAAGGACATCATCCAACGTAAACAAATAATTTTTCAGTTAGTTTGAAGGCACCATTGCATTTAAGTAATTTCAAAGTGTTACACTACTATTACTAGTAGTAACTAATACTTTAAGAAATCTATATTTGTGTATATAAAATTTGCCAGTAAGAATGAAAACTGTCCTATGTAGAATATACAAATGAATAATGCTATATATTTTGGCATGACAGGTTGTTTTTCTTTATATTTTTGATTATAATAAGTCCATGTTTAGAATATTTACAAATTAAACATCTGTGAAAGCTAGTAAATTTATATGATTTATTGTAACAACCAAATTCTAACCATTTTCATCCATATGTTCAATGTTAACAGGAGGGAAAAAGCTGTAGTTTTATTTTGACAAGTTACAGGCTGTACTTCTTTTCTCGCCCAAATGAATGTAACTTTCTGACATCACTTGTTGTCATTCTCTGATTGGTTGAAAGAGGTTGCCAGATTTATCAATATTTACTTGGCCTCTTAGTTCACTGTAGGCTATCCCAGGAAGGACTTTTTTCAGAAATTCAAGGTCAAAAACAAACATTACACTGAGACAACTCACTGCCCCCTGATAGAAATTCACATCCTAGTTATCTCTAATATTAGTACACCACTACAGGCTTCATTTGACTTATTTTTTTGTTAATTTACTATACAGTGTAATACTATTAAAGGTCCTATATCACATAAATTGACTTCTGGGAGCTTTTGGGCTTGTTATAACGTTGTTTCCTCATCACAAACAGACCTGGAGTTGTGTTTTGTTTCATTCACACATGTTTGAGTAACTCTTTATTATTAGATCCCAAATAAATTTCCAAGGCTCAAAATGCTATGTTCCACCTTGTGATGTCATGAAGCAGTAGTTTTCAAGTTAACAGCTCCTCTTATCTTTAGATCAGTAGAGGCTGGCAACTCCAGAGCTGAAATCATTCAAATAATTCTAGTGACAGTGCATGGAGTTTAAAACATGGATCTATTAAATAACTTGATAGCGTATTGCTGCTTGTACCTGCCTTCAGTTGATGTAGTGGCCGCTCATTGGTACTTCAGCAGAAAAAAATCCCCTCGGCTGAGACAAGATTTTTCTCATAGTGCGCAATGTAATCACAAACCGCTTGTGTTCGGCTGACAGGGACCTGCAACTTTCAAAAATATCGTATTTTGTGGCGATTTGTACCTATTTTTAGATCATAAAACCTTTTTCTCAGCTTGAAACCTTTCAGTTGTCTTAAAGGGCCCATCTCATTCAAAATCAACTTTTCAGAGTTTTCTACCTCCTAAGAGTGATGTGTGGGCCAAAGTGGTTTTTAGATTGATCCGGTGTTTTTTTAAACAAATTGTAGCATATTTCCGCGACACTCCCACATGACAACGAACTAAAGCTGCTACAATGATGACGCAGCCAGCTACACCTATGGCATGTTTGACGTAACAGTTATTTTAACAGATCCATGCTTCGCACCCGCACCCCTCCCCAGCTCTACCGCCTCTGCCCCGTCTCCACCCCACATCGTCTGACAATTCCCACATGAACACCTAAACAAAAGCGACAGCATAAGCTAATTATTCTACACTGCAGTGTTCACGATATAATAAATTTATCTACTAGTGTTTATTAATACTTTACCAATCAGTAATGTTCAGCTGATGTCGATGTGGTGCTTGAGCTTCGTGCACCTTAAAGTCCTCGTCTGATTCCAGGTCCAACACATGTGGCTGAACGCGCTGTATCTCCATGATGAATAAAAGTTTATTCCTACCACTATCAGGGTGCACGTCTGTCTCCCCCTCCCTCCATGAGATGGGCGGAGGAAGGGCGGCTCACTCAGAGCCTGCGACACGTTTGGAGGGCGGAACCTGTGCTTTCTCAGGACGGGCGGGGGGATGAGCAATAGTTGGTCTTTCATAGTTCCTGGTCTGTGACTGCCTCCAACAAATCAGATCTGGAGTCATGTGCTATTGAGCTCGGCCCACTGACTTGAATGAGTGGCCATTTTTAGACCCTGTGGCTTGGTTTTAAAACACAGTGGAGCACTTTCTGTATTACCACATGAAATCACAAGGTGGAACAGAGTGTTTTCAGTTTGGCAGAAGAACTCAGCCTAAATATGCAGGGTTTGTCCAACGAGGCTCATTTGGTCTTCCCATAATTTATGTTATTGTTTGTTTGTTTTTCAGACTGAGAGTTTGTTTTCATACCTGACAGTTTGGACTGCTCATTCGCGGTCTTTCTCAGAGTGATCACGTGATGTTGGATTATAAACTGGGATGAGGGGGATTTTTTTACACTCACACACCTGGGATACTGTCCTGAGGAAGTGGGACTGCAGATGGCGCTGTCGTCCTGCCTCCACCGGAAAGAAAACAGCGCCAAAACCTGTTTAAATCAGCTGACCGGACACGTCACAGAAACATCATGTGACCACTCTGAGGAAGACCGCGAGTGAGCAGTCCAAACTGTCAGATATGAAAACAAACTCTTGGTCTGAAGAAAGAACCTACTAACATATATGCAGGGTTTTTGTGTTAATGTGTGAATACAAAACACAACTTCATGTACGTTTTTGATGAGGAAATAACACAAAAACAGCATAATATGGGCCCTTTAACATATATTTTTTCAATTTGTTGTCTCACAAACTAAAGAAAACCACAAAACTCACACTGTATAACATGACAGAGCTGGAAAAATACCACTTTCATATACTACACTTTAGGGACTGGACCAGCGCAAACACAACGGCGTATATGAAAACCCTAAGACCTCTTTAACTCTTTTATTTGTCCCCTGAGAAACATATCACTCACTTACACTCACAAAACCACAAATCTGAGCCGAAACTGGATCCGTCTGGCACCCCTCCGCCCTCGCGTCTGTGCCCAGGCTGGGGGCGCGTTGAGCGGGGCAGGGCTGGCTCTCGCTGGGGCAGATGAGCAGGGTAATCCGGGTTTGCAAGGTCACGGGATATTTTAATAACTACGTTCAACGGGATGGGCGAATAAAGCCGAGCGCACCTGTTTTAGTGTAAACAAGTGGAAAAGTCAGTGCCTCCCCTGGGTAACAGAGGGGGAGGAGGGCTGGGTTTATGCTCAGTGTGGTGCAGTGGGGCTGGGATACTGTATGACTGTGTTTTTTTGGTTTTTGTTTTCTGAAAAATATGGATATATGATAAATTTTTACAGTTAAAGGTGCACTACGCAACTTTCCCAGTGTAGTCTGCAACCTACTTGTTTCCATGGAGATCTTATTGCACATCTCCTCCATTTTTGGCCAGTCAGAAATACAGAAATCAAATGTTTACAGCCAGAAAACACAAACTACCCCAAATCTCTTATTAACATAGACCATCCACACTAGTATGTATTCGAGTAATTTTCGTTGCGGATGCAGTGTTCGTCCACACTTATCCGATGGAAAATAGAGAACGGAGAAATGGAGAACTATGGAGGATAATTTGTTTCATCAGATTTTGAATTTTAAATGCTGTTGAATTTCTCACTTTGAATTTTTAAACTTTTTATTAATTTTTATTATGAATTTTAGTTGCTGAATTTTTAAGTCTACATTGAAGGCTGTAACAAATAATAAAGTGTCGTGAGTGTACTACATGCATATATTAAATACTGAAATCATATATTTGTTTAAATACTGTTAATGAAGTCACACAATTAATAATGCCTAGCCACTGAAATCTGATATATATGTTTAAAGGTACCACTGTGTGAAAACATATATGTTTTTAAGGGATTCCCTTTGCAGAGATGAAGGTTGTGTCTTTTTAAGGACATTCTTTACAGAGCAGCTGATGTGGGGTCATCCTGGCTGGCACCAAACCTAAATAGATCTGGTCATTCCCATAAACAGAGAGGCTTCAAGGAGGATCCAAGGCGTGTACCTGCTCAACATATCATTTGCATATTTCTGTGAATGTGTATATACTGGGTGAAGGGACAGACACAGGCGTCAGAATACCTGATTGTAAGTCCTGTGTAGAATAGGCCATCAGGGACAGTGGTTTGACCCAGAGCTCTGTATTAGAATTGTATTGAATAGGGAATAAATTTTTGTGATTTCAGTCGATCGATTCCAGTCATTATTTTCTACAATTGGAACACGCTGACAACATTTTCAAAGTTTTTAAAATTCAATATATAAAAAAAAAAATCATCTACCACAATATTCAGCACAAATATTTTCAAGCCTTCAAATTCAACAGTCAAAATTCAGAGTGTAAAATTCGCAACAAAAAAATTCACAGGAAAGCTCTAAGATGCCAAGGCCTAAGCAATCGATCCAAAGTGATCCGATCTAACTTAGTAACAAACGGCAAATGTTGCAGTGACGTGATCTGATCGGTCAGAATTAGCCTCATCGAAACCTCATCTCTTTGATTTCTTAATCTAAACCCCGCTCAAAGATGAGAACAGCCTAATTTTTCACTGCAAATTTTACGCTCTGAATTTCGACTGTTGAATTTGAGGGCTTGAAAATATCTGTGGTGATTTTTTTTTATTTTGAATTGAAAGTAATCTTCAAATTTCAGCCACTAAAATTCCGAATAAAAATAATTCAATCATCTTTTTTTAGAGTTAAAAAATTCAAAGTGAGAAATTCAGTGGTATTTAAAATTCAAAATATGATGGAACAAATGATCTTTTATAGAGAACGATGTGGTGCTGCCAGCTCCCATGAATTCATCTAAGTACGGACCTGATCTTGCACTACCCATATGGAAAAAAACAGGGAAAAAAAAAGAATTTACCACTGTCTTTGTAGTAAATCTTTATATACGGTTTATATGTGTCATGTATGATTTACTCCTGAAAGTGGCACCTTTTGCATTTTTCTCATACAACTATATTATGAAAAACATTTTGCATGACATTTACATGTAATGTGCATGGTGAACTACATTTTCTTTATATGTTCCATGTAATGTTTGTATTCTTTAATTATATGTTGCAGTTAAAAAAAACTAGAAATCTGAGTCAGAAGCGGAATCTGAACGCTGGTTGCCCTTGTGAAAGTCCAGCGCCTTACTAGTTGAGCTAATCAACTACAACCTATGGAGGGAACTATAGCAGGTGTAGAGGACAGTTACAAGTACCTTGGTATTCCACAAGTAAATGGCAACCTTGAAGAGGCAACAAGGAAAGCGGCTACAGGATTTTGCAGAGTAAACATCTTTATACAGCATGTATGTTCACTGTAATATCAGTGGAAGAGTGATATGTCTTATGTTTTTTAAGGTTGTAATGCAATATTTGCATTACTGTGTTTACCCCCATGCTGCCCAACACAACCCCACACCCCCACACACAAACACACACACACACGCACACACAAACACACACACACATACAAACACACACACGCACACAGACACACACTGTGATAATTTTCTTTCTCACTCTCATATACACACAACACAGCAATCGAGGAAACAATCATCATTTCACTTGTTTTTCTATGATTCTGTGGTAAAAATGACCTTTGTCCAACACTTGTGAGGATATTGTGTGTGGGATTAGTGTCATATTCAGTCCTTGCAGGTTACAAAGTTTGATATGTTTCATGCTGCACATATTCACCAAAGATCTTATAACTGTTTTCACTGTCATATACAAATCTTTTAGGATTCATATGAAACATGTTAAAATGGTGTATGATTTGTCTATATCTTTTCCATATGGGTGAGCAGAATGTGCAGTCTGAAAACGTCGATCATTGTGACTTGCACCTTCCTGATTCACTGGGTTCGTGTCCACGGTCATCCACACTCTGAGCTGCCACGCTCGTCTTAAAATCCACGCTTGCCATCTTCCTCGGCTCGAAATCGGCTGCTGCAGCTTCAGACACGGTGCTCCACTTCCTTGTTTTACCGCCCATGAGACTGCGTGATGTCGTGACACCAGCCTAGTCATGTGATTAGTGTTTCAGGCAGTTTCGTGTTACTGTGTGGGTAGGGAAGGCTTTGATTGCAACACAGAAACAACACGTCTGGATGCAAATCATTTCCGATACGGTGATTCGTTTCAGTGTATAAACATAAACATTGGCCATTTATTTTCATATTTTCCTTAAAACCTTGAAAAATAAAATTGACAAATTTGCTATAAGGCTGACGATATTATTTCCCCCAATATATTCACAATGATATGACATCCCCTTGGCGTTCACCTGTCTAACTGTCTCCTCGCTCTATGCAGAGTGTAAAACAGTGTATGTTTGAATAATGAGGAGGCCTAATGCTTCCTCTGCAGGACGAGCCGTGTCTGGACAGCACTTAGAGGAGCTCGTAAATGTCTCTGGGATCAGGCGAATAGGACACATAAATATTCACAGTGTTAAAGGCGCCGCAGTGAGACAATACGAGCACAGCCTCACATTCTGTCAGCGACGGTTAGATCCACTACTTTAACAAGCTCTTTCACTGTTTGTGCTGACGCAAGGGAAACACATGAGATGAATTAAAACACTCAAACAATGTGTTAAGTGGACACTTTCAACAGAAAATGGCAAAGACAATGATTTATTAAAGGTGCACTGACTGACTGTTAGCCGCTTGAGTCCATGTTTAGATTTGCCTGCAGTGTTCCAGTATGGGCGCTTTTCACATTCTAAACTGTGATCATGTTATACTCCTGATGGGGGCAAAGGACAGTTTTTTCCTTTTGATGACATTATGCTTTGCCATAAAATATCTAACAGGTGAATTCACAATTGCTGAACCTGATGTTTCTGTTAGTGACTAGACCCAAGAAGTCACTGTATTACAACAAATGTCAGCACTTGAAACTATTAGTTTTAGCTGCCCCACATCTGGGAGTTTAATAATATCATTTCATTTCATAATATTGACCTGTAGAATGTTGGGATGTCATCTGAAACACAGCTATAGCATTATTTATTTATTTGTTTGTTTGTTTGTTTGAGACAGGGACAGTACACAATTTTTTATTTTTTTTTCAATGCATTGTACCAGGTTGAAGTATTAGTGCTAATTTCCACCTGTCGTCCCTGGACAGATTCATTGATTGATTGTATTTAACTGACCTTGACTATCAACTGTTCTGGAGACCTGTAGCATGTTTTGGGTTGACGGGGGAAACTGGAGTACCCGGAGGAAACCCATCCAAACACGGGGAGAAACATGCAAAATCCACATGTTTCTCCCTGTGCAAAATGCACAGCAACCCGGGGATTGAACCCGGAACCTTCTTGCTGTGAGACATGAGTGCTAGCCTCTCAACCACCATGCCACCGAAATATTAAACTTATCGTGCATTTATTCTTTTGAGTTCTGTTGTCCAAAAACCTTGAAAACCAAGATTCATACTGTCAGTGAGGTAGCCTCTCCATGGATCTGATTGGTAACTTCGCATCATCTGCTTTTCTCCTCTAAAGATAGATTATTAATGCCATACTAAACACTCGTCTCCATGGAGACCACTGAGCAGGTGGCACAGTGGCAAAGTGGTTATCATCTTACAGCCCAAAGATTCGAGGTTGGCAATACAGTGTCTGAGAGTGTGGCTACACTTACACTTCAGAGCAAGAAGGTTCTGGGTTCAATTCCTGGGTCACCTGGGACTTTGTTTGGAGTTTGCATGTTCTCCCTGTGTCTGGGTGGGTTTCTTCTGGGCACTCTAGTTTCCTAGTCAGGCTGGCAATTTAATTTCTCTCCAGCAACTAGGTCAGGAATCAGAATAAACTAGACGGTTTGCAAGAATCCCGGAATTGCGAGTCGATGGTCCTGAGACCAATTCTTGATCCCGAGATCAAGAATTTAAAGCTGGAACAAAGAGAATGTTTGGTGAATTTTATCAAGGGGAAAGATGTTATTGGGATTTGGGAAAAGCTTAATAAACCAGTTAGCCCCATTAGTGGCTCATTACGTACATCACGACCAAATAGCAGGTGAAATTTAAAAAAGTACCCGCCTATCGTTGAGTGAACAAATCCTAATGCTGTGAGGTCAGACAGTTTCCACGAAGTGAAACCATGTGATGAATCAGTCTACTGGTTTCCTCCATCAAGCCAAAACATGCACCATAGGTCAAATCGTCCAGCTAAGGTCCTGACCAAGAGTAGCTCGAGATCTGGAGATGAGCCCCTGAGCTCTGCATGGTGATGCCCACTGCTCTTGAGGAGATGCCCCAGTGACACTGAAGGATGGGTCAAATGCAGAGGACAAATTCCTCTACACAATGTGTATATTAACAATCCTCAGACTGGCGCTGAAGACTGCGCTGCATTTCAGTTCATCTTTGTTTAAGTGAAAATTGAAATGACATTTGGGTGCAGATTTGTTGTTCTCCATGAGTCAAAAAATCGTCCTTACTCCTTTACGAAGTGCAGAGTTATGAACGCTCCTGGAAGGATGAGGAATTACAAAGACATATTACAATAGTTTTATATTTTATAGACTGCACCTTGAATAAAAATGTGACAATGTAAATAAATAAAATGAGTTTGCATACTCCCCGTGACAAACAGGCTGGAGATAACAGAGTGTTTGTGCTTGTTTGAAGTGTGAAGCTGATGGATGGATGTCTGTTCTCTAAACTCGTCTTCCTCACTCAGCCCAAACCGCACACAGCACTTTACAGCTAATTTACTGACGCTGGCACAGGTATCTCATTTTCTCAAGTACTTTTTCACTGCTCTAAAAAGTCAATATTTTTAGGAAGTTAAATCAGTCTTTAGAAAATTGTTTACAGTTTTTGGCCAGATACACAGTGGATCAGCGTAAATGCCGTTTGGGCTTGAACAATACGACAATGGATGGATTTCTTGGCCAGCGCACGTAATTTAATCTTGTGCACTGTAAATATCTGTGTCTCTTTCCTACTAGTGTTTTCTCTCGCACCAAGGCCCATGTATTGAGTGTGTGTGTGAGTGTGTGTGTGTGCATGTGAGTGTGAAGCATTGGTAAATCAAACTATGGTACTTAACACCATCAGATGTAATTGTAGGTTTAATGTAATTGTCATGAGCATAAATTGTAGATATATGTATACTCAGTGTTGGGAAGGTGACTTTTAAAATGTAATCCCCTACAGATTACAGATTACATCCCCCAAAATGTAGTTTGTAACGTAATCTATTACATTACTTAAGGTGAGTAACGTAATCTGAATACTTTGGATTACTTGATATTGTCATGCTTTTTAAAACTACATGAATGTAGCAGCCACAACCTTGTTCTCTTCAAATCGGCTGTTGAGCCCAAGTCTCCATGAACAGACTTTTGTTTTACTGTAAAGAAGCAAAGACGAGGAAATCTTAACATAAGAAGTTTTATCTGACAAAAGACAATAAAAAGCCCAGACTTTCCTTAACCAGATTAAAAATATTATTGACAGAGAAATTATTTTTATATGAGATCACTGCTGCCTTAAAGTATGTCCACCTACTGTGAGTGTCACATTGTTTAGACCTGGTCTTAGACTTTGTTTTAGTCCTGGATTTAGTTCTAGTTTAGTCCCGGTTTAGTCCTGGTTTTAGTCCTGGTTTAGTCCTGGTTTTAGTCCTGGTTTAGTCCTGGTTTTAGTCATCTTGGTTTTAGCCCTGGTCTAGTCCTGGGTTTAATCCTGGTTTTAGTTCTAGTTTAGTCCTGGTTTAGCCCAAAATGTAAAAACAGGAAAATATCACTGTGTAAACCATTTATTTCAACAAAGTAACTGTAATCCAATTACCACTCACTGAAACAGTAACTGTAACTGAATACAGTTACTCATAATTTGTACTCTGATTACGTAACTCAGGTACATGTAATCTGTTACTCCCCAACACTGTGTATACTGTATAAGCAGCTGTTGAGGTCAAAATTATAAAGCATTTTATTGTCTGATAATCAGGCAGTGTGTGTTAGCATGCTAGTTGTGGTTTTAACATTACTTTATTTGGAATTTCAAAGTGGAAAAACATATAAAGGCTGGTCCTGGCGCAGATCTGAACTGTACAACCCTCTGCGGAGCTGATCAGGGTCCAGGTGCATCATGGGAATCCAAACTATTTAATTAGCACTCGGTATTTGCTATTTTTTTACTGTGACAATAAACATTCACATGCATCAAATTGCAGACATTTCTGTGCCAGCCTTCATCTGTTCTGAGCAGTTTTTGATCAGTTGTCATTAGACTCAGGCCGGGGGCCAAATTTGGCCGGCAATATAATTATATCTGGCCCACAAGATCATATCAAACATGTATTAGAGCTGCCCACCGGCTACAGATAGACTATAGAGACATTATTTATTTAAAATGTTGTTATTATTTTATATTCTGCTTGTTCTGGATTCAATGTTTAAGCAAAATTATTATTAAACATTTATTTTAATATGAAAAGGTTTAACATTACATATCTCGAAAGACTAGAAAACATGCAGATGTTGTTGAAATTTTTCAATAAATATTTAGTTTGGCCCACGACTTAGGGCCTGTTTACATGAGAACACTTGCGGGTAAAAACAACAAAATATTTTATGGGAAGTGCCTTTCGTTTAAACGGTGAGTGTTTTTTGGGGTTTAAAAACGCAAAAATCTGAAACCACCCTCCAGTCTGGAAAAGTTGAATACACTCCGCCATGGCGTTTCCGTCTACACTGCCCAAGACGTAAAACTCTGGTCAGATCTGCTCATGCACACATTTATGTCACATACATACAGTACACACAAACCTGGCATGCATACACAATCCAATTCCACACACTTTTGCTCGGAATACACGGAATAAAATGTGAAGATGCAACCCCACTTTTGTGTCTTCTGTTCAGATTGTCATCATATGAATGTAGCCTTAGTCCCAGTTTTTATTTTTGTCCTCTGTGAGTTTGACACCCCTGCCATATAGTCTTTGTGGATCAACCAATCACAGCCCTTGCGTTCGGCAGAAACTCAACGTGTAGTAACTTTTTAGGTGAGGAGCACGTACAAGGCACACACCGCCAGCTCCCTGATTGGCTCTCATGTGCATCAGGAAGCTCTGCAGCACATCCACGTAGATTTGACGCTGGACCATAAACCTAAACCCGACTTAATTCAGGTGAAATTTACATTTCACTTGTAGGAAAAATCACTGTTATGTTTGGGAGACGTCAACTGCTCATGTGGCAGACAGACCCCTGAACCTGAAGGTCACCTGTGCCAACTGTGCCAAAGGAAACATGTCTGCTCACTGTGAGTACATAATTTGAATTGGCCGACCTCTAGTTGATGGGCAAACACTCAGCCCACTGCAGTGTAATGCATAACCTACAGTTAAAAGTCCTGTACAGTGGTCTCTCATTTATCACGAGTGTTACGTTCTAAAAATAACCTGTCATTATTATATCTGTTTTAAGTCTGTAAAACCCCTCACCACACATTTTTACACTTTTCTCACACAGGACAGTTACAACTCTTTTTGAATCCTTTTTAAAAACTTATTGCTGCTGTCGTCCTTTTGTTATTTTTCCTCCTTCTTTATGTAACAAACTGAAGATTAATTACCTGGTTCCCAAAGGGTTGACCAGGTTTTGTATTCACCCTGTGTGCGTGTGTCTGTGTGTGTCTGTCCACCCATGATAATTTCCCTATTTATGGACCAATTCTCACCAAATTTAGTATGTGGGTCAAGCCCCCGTGCTCAATGCCACAAAAAAAGTTTAGTGACGATCCAAGGTCATTTGAGGTCACACGGGTCAATTGAAAGGTCACACCATTATAAAGGATCAGCAATTCCTGAACCATCTGTGGCCTAAAATATTCACCCAATCATCACACAAGTTGGCACACACATAACTGGAGTACACTGGATGTAACAGGTTGAAAACAGTCAAGGTCACTTGAAGGTCAAGGTAACCAGGATCAAATATGTGTTTTTGGTCATAACTCCACGAAAGGATTGAGCTGGAGCAACAGGAGTGATCTCAAAATCTCAGAATAAAGTCTGTCTTCTCAATATTCACTTATGATGATATCAGTTAGAAATGGAAATTATAACAGTTCCTTTCTCTTTTAGTGTATCCTGTTAAAATTCTAATTGGAATGAAAATAATTTCCATTTCTTCTTTTTCTGGTGATACACAACACATTGATCTACAGTCACACAACTAACATACACACAACTCATAAAAAATGACATTTTGGTTCCACACTAGTAAACACAGACATTCTCATGTGTGACCAATATCACACTAATGTTCATGGGCCTGTACAGATACACACATTACATTGTGGATATAATGATCATGTAATATGGGCTGGACTCCTCATAAACTGCTTCTGTGGTGATGAAATGACCCCACTGACGCCTCATGGGGACCAGGTTGCTGTCTTTGACTGCGCTTGTTGCTACTTATGTTATTTTCCTCCTTCTTTATGTAATGAACCAAAGATTAATTAAAGATTAATTTATTCTGTAACGGCGCTCTACAGCCGTGTAACTTCTCCCTTCATTCAGCTTGTCGAGAAGTCCAACTTTTTGTGCGATGGTTAGCATCTTTTTCTGCCTTTTGGGTGTGACTACAGGAGTCTTTGTCGGTGTAGAACGTTTCGTCAACATTGTGAGTTTTGTCGGGGAGAAAACTTGCAAACATACAGCACTTCGGAATCACACTGCTAGAGATCCAACATTTATGTAAATTTGGCAGCTGAACACATTCTGTACTGTACAAGAGACACGACAAGGGTCTACAGTCCCTTAGCCAATCAGGATGCAGGAACGGAGGGCGGAGGAACACAACACACGTTTAGACACTGTAAAAAACAAAACAAAAAAACATGCAAAATTTCACACACACACACACACACACACACAAAAAAATCTGCGAAACAGTGATGCTACAAAAGGTGAACCGCGTTATAGCGAGGGACGACTGTATTACACAAAATAGACTTGTTACCTCATCAAAATAATACCTGGAGTTGTGTTTTGTTTCATTCACACTTTTGAGTAACATTGTCCAAATGATTCTAGTGAAGGTTTTTGGAATTTAAGAACACAGGGGAGCACTTCCTGTATTACCGTGGACATCACAAGGTGGAGCAGAGCGTTTTTCAAAACACAACTCCAGGCATGTTTTTGATGAGGAAACAACATCAGAACATAGATCAGGAAACGGTGTATTATGGGCCCTTTTAATGGAAGTACGTGTTGGAGCGTGAGAACAAATGAGCGTCACATTTAAGTGCATCTCCTCTTCTTCTCCACTCTGCTCTGTCCATCCGTCTCCTCCTCTCAATAACTAATACTTCTAATGTGTCACCATTGATTTCCAGCTCCTCCGGCGTGCGCTCCGTCATCCCTCGCTCCTCTCACCTGCACATTCTCCTGACTTGTGCTTTTACTGGAACTGTGAAGGCCATTCTTCTCTGTTGTAGAAAGCTTTGTTTTGCTTCTCCTCGTGCTGTGTGAGCAAAACAAGCTCTGCAAAGCGAGAACTAAGAAGCTGACACCAGGGGAGATTTTTCATCCCCATCGCCGGCTGTTCTAAGTTAGAGTAGTTTAATAAAGGGGACCA
The DNA here is from genome assembly GCF_026225935.1 of Boleophthalmus pectinirostris. Taxonomy (NCBI): domain Eukaryota; kingdom Metazoa; phylum Chordata; class Actinopteri; order Gobiiformes; family Gobiidae; genus Boleophthalmus; species Boleophthalmus pectinirostris. Next base: position 6,608,867 of record NW_026571353.1, on the reverse strand, counting down.
GATAGCAAAGGTCGATAGAGTAGCCAACATTTTTTACGAGTTAGTGGTTACTTCAAAATGGTCTTCCTCATGCAGAAGTAGTGGTCCAAGAAATGAATGAAACAAAAAAGTGTTTGGGGAATAGAAACTTTGTGTTTTCGTCTAACAGGACAAATTTGTAAAAAATTAAATATCTTATTTACCTGACATGTTTCGGTAGTAGCACTTCCGCTTTCGTCACCTGTGTCAAAAGCAGAAGTCACAGCTCTTAAAAAGGCTTTAACACAACTCTTGAAGTGTTATAAATGAGCGTTTAATTTACAGAACTTACAGAAGAACTTACAGAACTAAGGCTATGTTCAGACTGCAGCCTGAAGTGACCCAAATCCGATTTTTTGGCCCCTATGTGACCTGTATCTGATCTTTTAATGACAGTCTGAACAACACAGATCAGATTTTTTCAAATGCAACCCAGGCCACTTCATTACTTCACTAAAAGCGATACATATCTGATCTTTTGACATGCGACTTCAGTCTGAACGGCCAAAGCGCATTCACCCGACCTACACGTTATTAACAAGCCACAAACGTCACTATTCTGCGCTGAAGTAGGCGAAAATTGTTAATGAACTTCGTGTCACTGAAGCAAAGCACATCACCACTCACCACTCTTGGCTACGTCTCCACATCCACATGTTCCTTTCAACGGACGTTGCTGCCACTGCCCCAGAAAATGCCACAGCCAAAAACCTCGTCCTTCTCCTTCTCCGTCTCCTCCTTAAAAGTTGTTAAGTTGTTCATGTTCTGGCTCTGGTACAAGAGAAACTTTAAAATCTCCAGGTGCTCAATGCTGCATCCATGTTTGGACAACTTCCGTAAACACAGAGACGCTCACTGCGGTTGACGTCGTCGTGTCTCCAGTGCACATGTGGGACACTTTTGGGCCGTTTAATGTTCACACTGGAGTCACATACAAGTCACATTTAATTGGAAATATGAAGGACCTCGCAAAAACATCGGATTTTACAAAAAAATCTAAATTGAGCGTTAAGACCTGCAGTCTGAACGTAGTCTAAGATGAGCGACACGGTGTCTCTCCCTCAGTGCGATTTATATATTAAAATGTATTATTATATATAATTTCACATGTTCGCTATTTTCACACTGACAGCCTCGAGAGGTTCGAGTCTTGAGTGTCAGTATCTGCTGCTCCTATTACTCCTGTACCACCGTCACTTCACTCTACTGTGCATGTCTCCTGCAGAAAGAGCCGCTGTCGTGTCATGTCTGTGTCTTGTAGGATTTCAGTAGATTTCAGACTCTCCAGGGGGCGGGGATAGGTGTATTGATCAGGTATGAGTGGATGTCCGGCTACCGAAGTTTGAGAAGTTTCGTCTCATCATTTACGCACTTACCTGCATTTAAACACATACGGATCATTAAGACGTATCCCACTCACTAATGTTTATTTAGCATCATAACTTATTTTTTACTTAATTATGAACTTATATCACACCATGATAAACTGTTAATCATATTCTGCAGGTTATAAACTGCAAGTAGTGAAATATGCAGCCAAAAACAGTAATCAAGCAACAGGAAGAAAGCTTGGAGTGAGCGAGAGGATGAGGATTTAGTGATTTGGAGTGAGATGGAGAGTTTGTTAAACTTGTTCTGTTCGGATGTTTCTGCTATAGTTAATCTAAAGAACTGTTCATATGTGACGTTAACAGTCTGTTATTCTCTATTCTATTGTTATTACTAGGACTTGACTTTCAAGATGAAATGTCTGTTCTTGGTCTCTGACATTATAAAATAAATAGTCCATTTTTTCTTCTTTTTCATGATGCATTATTGGCTGATGCAACTTATACATCATGGAGCATACATCCCGGAAAATATGGTATTTTATATATCAATAATTATCAAAGATGACCACAATTCAAGAGCATTTTTCAAATCCCTTTGTGTAAACATTATATTCAAATGAGACTCTCCGTTGCCATGGCGAGAATGATGATCAAAGTTCTTGAATTCCGCAGAAGTGAATATAAGGCCAGCACTTTCCAGGTCAGTTTTACCACTGGTTCACTGGTTGGAAACACACTCTAGAGAGCTCAGAGCGTATTTTGTTGTACATCTGTTGTTGGATCCAGGTTTGATTATAGGAGCAACTATGTCATCTTGGAACACCTATGAGACGTCTGGTGCAGCAGGTAGATACACAAGAACCACACCGAACTCACTCAACACACAACTCCAACACAACCATTTCAAGTGACTCTCAATCCCCTTTTTTTGGGAAATATTTAGGTTTTCATGTAAGAAACAAGCACTCACTTGTGTACACGTACATGTAGTAGTAGGACGTAAGTGATTTTAAAGGTAAAGGTAGTTTGGAATTGGGCAACAACAATACAAGAACCAACAAAGACAATCCCGTCTAACTGTCCAGTGCATTTGACCCTGATGAAGTCTTGTCTTGTCTTTCTTGTCTAGCACCTCAGTACGGGTCAGAGATGATCCTGCAGGGTCTGACCCACACTTACTGGTTCCACGAGTGGCTTGGCGAGGGCCACTTCGGCTGCGTAGCCAAGTGCCAGACTCTGGACACAAACCAGACTGTGGCTGTGAAGATCCTCAAAGCCCAGCAGTTCAAAAAGATGGAGCGCGAGGTGAGTCGGGTTTGTCATGTTAAAGTGGCTACTCAGAAACAGTCACACACACTTCTGTCCTGATTCTAAGGGGTTTTGTTGAAAAGATTTGGTTTTGGATTGACAGAGGTGGTAGAGTAACCAAACTGAATTGAAAGGATAAAACATGACTTTACATAAACCTGACCAGTCACTATTTGTTTAGTTCAATCCAGGTAGTGACTTCTGGATCAGTTTTATTTGATACATTTAATATGATACTATTTGAGTCCACAGTTGCAACTCAAATGTTTGTGTCCTTAGGTGTCCATGTTGGAGGAGCTGCGTGTGCTGGACCCCGTGCACACTAATATAGTGCACTTTGTGGAGCATTTTCACTTCATGGGCCATCATTGTCTGGCCTTTGAAATGCTCCAGGTCGACCTATTTTCTTTCATGTTGAGCAGGAACTATGTGCCACTCCAGCTCAGTGAGATCCGCCCTATTGCTCACCAGGTACTGAAGGATTCACCAGAAATATTATGTTGCAATATAAAGGCCCTGCACCAAATGTGGATTGTTTCAAACACATCCACTTCATATTCAGCTCTTAGATTCACTTCCTCACTTTTTCACACATTTCTTACATCACAGTTCTTAACAAAGTTCAATCTCTTTTATCACACTTTTTAACAGTTTGAACTTTTGATCAATTCAAATCACACAACTTAAAATGACTCACTTTTCCCTCTTGCGTGTGTGCAGTTGTTGGTGGCTTTAGACGCGCTCAAAGGACTCGGTATTATACACACGGACATAAAACCTGACAATGTCATGTTCGTCGACCTGGAGGAGCAGCCTCTAAGGCTCAAATTAATCGACTTTGGACTGGCCAGGAAGACCTCCCAAGTCCAGCTGGGGACCACATTCCAGCCGTGTGGCTACAGGTACGAGGCCCCTCCCACTAATATCACGAGGCAGATTCTCATTTTGACAGCATTATTTCAGCCTCATAATATATCTCCTTTAAAATGTGACCATGGACCAGGACTAAACCAGGACTAAACCAGGACCAAACCAGGACTAAACCAGGACTAAACCAGGACCAAACCAGGACCAAACCAGGACCAAATCAGGACTAGTTTGAACTTGATCTGGTTGTTTTCCAGAGCTCCTGAGGTCACACTTGGTCTGCCGTGCACTGAGGCCATAGATGTGTGGGGGGTTGGCTGTTTGCTGGCCTTTTTGTACCTGGCTGATCACCTGTTCTCGGTGAAATGTGAGCACCAAGTCCTAAAGCGCCTGGTGGCCTTGCTGGGCATGCCCCCAGACCACCTGCTACAGGCTGGACGCCACAGCACAAACTTCTTCACTCAAGTGGAGTCTTCTAACGGCGCAGCATGGAGACTTCTGGTACTTATTCACTTTGTTTGTTATGAATATGACATTGTTTTACTTTGAAATGTCTAAAACTAATCTTATCATTTCACTCACACACTTGTCAATGTACAGACCTCAGAAGAATACGCTGCAAAACATAAAACCATCACTCAAGAGCAGCCTGCCTACTTTGAGGTCCCCAGCTGCCTGGACGGCCTTTTCAGTGTAAGTGTCCAACATCATCGTGTCATAATGTAGGTGTGTGTTTCACCCAGTCTAAACACTGTTTGTTTTGTCATGTGCAGCCACTTCCTGAAAACTCCACTGCCAAAGTGGAGGACAGAAAGGCCTTCATCGACCTCCTGAAGGGGCTGCTGAGTGTGACTGGAGACCAGAGACTGACTCCCAGCCAGGCCCTCCAGCACACCTACATCACCATGGGTCACCTGAGAGATGAGAAAGTCCAGGGATAGTAAGTGTCCACACCTCAAGCTCACAATGATGGAAAGACTCAACGAGTGTGTGGGACTGATTTGTGTGTGTGTTTTTTAGCTTCATGATCTCAGAGATGCTGATGTACATCTGTAAACCGGTGGACTCCTCCCCCTGTCCCCTGGAGGAGCAAACATGTGTCTCCAGTGTGACAGTGGACTCCTCTTCCTGTCCCCTGGAGAAGGAACCATATGTCTCCAGTATAATGGTGGACTCCTCTTCCTGTCCACTGGAGGATCAGACGTGTCTCTCTGAAGGTGAAGTCCAAAATGATGCTCCACAATCACTGTCATCTGTTGGCCAAGACTCTGGCGTCTCTTCGTCCCTTTGTGGACAATCGTCTTCAGCTGGTTCACGTACAGCGCCCCCCAGCTGCTGCGATGAGCTGGAGCCCGTTGACGCTTCACACGGCTCTGACCTCAAAGTCCTCCACGACCATCTGACCACAGACGCTGCTCCAGACACCAAACCTCCGAAGAGGTCCTTTTTCCAGAGTGTTCGTAGAGTCCTCCACAGGGTCAGAGATGTGCTGCTGTGTACGTCCACAAAAAGACCAAGAAGACCACTGAGTCTTCTTTCATTTTAATGTATTGTATAAATGTTGTAGAAATTGTTAAATAAATTGTATATATTGTTGTATTGTATAAATTGTTGAATAAATGTATTATCATCACACCATTCACTCGTTCTGCTCTCATTTGGACTGGGGAGGGAGAGAGGTGTAGGAAGGAGAGAGAGAGAGAGAGAGAGAGAGAGAGAGAGAGAGAGAGAGAGAGAGAAGGGAGGGAGAGAGGTGTGTGAATTCCCACCATTTTAATCTGGATAAAGTCATATTATTATGGAGCGAATGAGAGAAAGAGACAGAGGAGGAAGGAAAGAGCAAGAGAGTGAGTGAGAGAGGGAAAGAGACAGAGAGAAAGCGAAAGAGAGGGTGACAGGAGGGAGAGAGGTGTATGAATTCCCACCATTTTACTCTGGAATGAGAGTGAGACAAGGAATGACAGAAAGAGAGAGGGAGAGAGAAGGACGGAGAGAGAGACAGAAAGAGTGTGTGAGAGAGACTGAAGGGAGAGGTGTGTGAATTCACACCACTTTAATCTGGACCAAATCATGTGATTATGGAAGGAATAAGAGAGAGAAAGAGAGAGAGAGGTGGGGGCATTTAAACACATACGGATCATTAAGACGTATCCCACTCACTAATGTTTATTTAGCATCATAACTTATTTTTTACTTAATTATGAACTTATATCACACCATGATAAACTGTTAATCATATTCTGCAGGTTATAAACTGCAAGTAGTGAAATATGCAGCCAAAAACAGTAATCAAGCAACAGGAAGAAAGCTTGGAGTGAGCGAGAGGATGAGGATTTAGTGATTTGGAGTGAGATGGAGAGTTTGTTAAACTTGTTCTGTTCGGATGTTTCTGCTATAGTTAATCTAAAGAACTGTTCATATGTGACGTTAACAGTCTGTTATTCTCTATTCTATTGTTATTACTAGGACTTGACTTTCAAGATGAAATGTCTGTTCTTGGTCTCTGACATTATAAAATAAATAGTCCATTTTTTCTTCTTTTTCATGATGCATTATTGGCTGATGCAACTTATACATCATGGAGCATACATCCCGGAAAATATGGTATTTTATATATCAATAATTATCAAAGATGACCACAATTCAAGAGCATTTTTCAATTTTTCAAATCCCTTTGTGTAAACATTATATTCAAATGAGACTCTCCGTTGCCATGGCGAGAATGATGATCAAAGTTCTTGAATTCCGCAGAAGTGAATATAAGGCCAGCACTTTCCAGGTCAGTTTTACCACTGGTTCACTGGTTGGAAACACACTCTAGAGAGCTCAGAGCGTATTTTGTTGTACATCTGTTGTTGGATCCAGGTTTGATTATAGGAGCAACTATGTCATCTTGGAACACCTATGAGACGTCTGGTGCAGCAGGTAGATACACAAGAACCACACCGAACTCACTCAACACACAACTCCAACACAACCATTTCAAGTGACTCTCAATCCCCTTTTTTGGGAAATATTTAGGTTTTCATGTAAGAAACAAGCACTCACTTGTGTACACGTACATGTAGTAGTAGGACGTAAGTGATTTTAAAGGTAAAGGTAGTTTGGAATTGGGCAACAACAATACAAGAACCAACAAAGACAATCCCGTCTAACTGTCCAGTGCATTTGACCCTGATGAAGTCTTGTCTTGTCTTTCTTGTCTAGCACCTCAGTACGGGTCAGAGATGATCCTGCAGGGTCTGACCCACATTTACTGGTTCCACGAGTGGCTTGGCGAGGGCCGCTTCGGCTGCGTAGCCAAGTGCCAGACTCTGGACACAAACCAGACTGTGGCTGTGAAGATCCTCAAAGCCCAGCAGTTCAAAAAGATGGAGCGCGAGGTGAGTCGGGTTTGTCATGTTAAAGTGGCTACTCAGAAACAGTCACACACACTTCTGTCCTGATTCTAAGGGGTTTTGTTGAAAAGATTTGGTTTTGGATTGACAGAGGTGGTAGAGTAACCAAACTGAATTGAAAGGATAAAACATGACTTTACATAAACCTGACCAGTCACTATTTGTTTAGTTCAATCCAGGTAGTGACTTCTGGATCAGTTTTATTTGATACATTTAATATGATACTATTTGAGTCCACAGTTGCAACTCAAATGTTTGTGTCCTTAGGTGTCCATGTTGGAGGAGCTGCGTGTGCTGGACCCCGTGCACACTAATATAGTGCACTTTGTGGAGCATTTTCACTTCATGGGCCATCATTGTCTGGCCTTTGAAATGCTCCAGGTCGACCTATTTTCTTTCATGTTGAGCAGGAACTATGTGCCACTCCAGCTCAGTGAGATCCGCCCTATTGCTCACCAGGTACTGAAGGATTCACCAGAAATATTATGTTGCAATATAAAGGCCCTGCACCAAATGTGGATTGTTTCAAACACATCCACTTCATATTCAGCTCTTAGATTCACTTCCTCACTTTTTCACACATTTCTTACATCACAGTTCTTAACAAAGTTCAATCTCTTTTATCACACTTTTTAACAGTTTGAACTTTTGATCAATTCAAATCACACAACTTAAAATGACTCACTTTTCCCTCTTGCGTGTGTGCAGTTGTTGGTGGCTTTAGACGCGCTCAAAGGACTCGGTATTATACACACGGACATAAAACCTGACAATGTCATGTTCGTCGACCTGGAGGAGCAGCCTCTAAGGCTCAAATTAATCGACTTTGGACTGGCCAGGAAGACCTCCCAAGTCCAGCTGGGGACCACATTCCAGCCGTGTGGCTACAGGTACGAGGCCCCTCCCACTAATATCACGAGGCAGATTCTCATTTTGACAGCATTATTTCAGCCTCATAATATATCTCCTTTAAAATGTGACCATGGACCAGGACTAAACCAGGACTAAACCAGGACCAAACCAGGACTAAACCAGGACTAAACCAGGACCAAACCAGGACCAAACCAGGACCAAATCAGGACTAGTTTGAACTTGATCTGGTTGTTTTCCAGAGCTCCTGAGGTCACACTTGGTCTGCCGTGCACTGAGGCCATAGATGTGTGGGGGGTTGGCTGTTTGCTGGCCTTTTTGTACCTGGCTGATCACCTGTTCTCGGTGAAATGTGAGCACCAAGTCCTAAAGCGCCTGGTGGCCTTGCTGGGCATGCCCCCAGACCACCTGCTACAGGCTGGACGCCACAGCACAAACTTCTTCACTCAAGTGGAGTCTTCTAACGGCGCAGCATGGAGACTTCTGGTACTTATTCACTTTGTTTGTTATGAATATGACATTGTTTTACTTTGAAATGTCTAAAACTAATCTTATCATTTCACTCACACACTTGTCAATGTACAGACCTCAGAAGAATACGCTGCAAAACATAAAACCATCACTCAAGAGCAGCCTGCCTACTTTGAGGTCCCCAGCTGCCTGGACGGCCTTTTCAGTGTAAGTGTCCAACATCATCGTGTCATAATGTAGGTGTGTGTTTCACCCAGTCTAAACACTGTTTGTTTTGTCATGTGCAGCCACTTCCTGAAAACTCCACTGCCAAAGTGGAGGACAGAAAGGCCTTCATCGACCTCCTGAAGGGGCTGCTGAGTGTGACTGGAGACCAGAGACTGACTCCCAGCCAGGCCCTCCAGCACACCTACATCACCATGGGTCACCTGAGAGATGAGAAAGTCCAGGGATAGTAAGTGTCCACACCTCAAGCTCACAATGATGGAAAGACTCAACGAGTGTGTGGGACTGATTTGTGTGTGTGTTTTTTTTAGCTTCATGATCTCAGAGATGCTGATGTACATCTGTAAACCGGTGGACTCCTCCCCCTGTCCCCTGGAGGAGCAAACATGTGTCTCCAGTGTGACAGTGGACTCCTCTTCCTGTCCCCTGGAGAAGGAACCATATGTCTCCAGTATAATGGTGGACTCCTCTTCCTGTCCACTGGAGGATCAGACGTGTCTCTCTGAAGGTGAAGTCCAAAATGATGCTCCACAATCACTGTCATCTGTTGGCCAAGACTCTGGCGTCTCTTCGTCCCTTTGTGGACAATCGTCTTCAGCTGGTTCACGTACAGCGCCCCCCAGCTGCTGCGATGAGCTGGAGCCCGTTGACGCTTCACACGGCTCTGACCTCAAAGTCCTCCACGACCATCTGACCACAGACGCTGCTCCAGACACCAAACCTCCGAAGAGGTCCTTTTTCCAGAGTGTTCGTAGAGTCCTCCACAGGGTCAGAGATGCTCTGTGTACGTCCACAAAAAGACCAAGAAGACCACTGAGTCTTCTTTCATTTTAATGTATTGTATAAATGTTGTAGAAATTGTTAAATAAATTGTATATATTGTTGTATTGTATAAATTGTTGAATAAATGTATTATCATCACACCATTCACTCGTTCTGCTCTCATTTGGACTGGGGAGGGAGAGAGGTGTAGGAAGGAGAGAGAGAGAGAGAGAGAGAGAGAGAGAGAAGGGAGGGAGAGAGGTGTGTGAATTCCCACCATTTTAATCTGGATAAAGTCATATTATTATGGAGCGAATGAGAGAAAGAGACAGAGGAGGAAGGAAAGAGCAAGAGAGTGAGTGAGAGAGGGAAAGAGACAGAGAGAAAGCGAAAGAGAGGGTGACAGGAGGGAGAGAGGTGTATGAATTCCCACCATTTTACTCTGGAATGAGAGTGAGACAAGGAATGACAGAAAGAGGGAGAGGAGAGAGAGGGAAGGAGAGGAAGAGAAAGAGTGAACGGAGGGAGGTGTGTGAATTCCCACCATTTTAATCTGGACCAAATCATGTGATTACGGAAAGAATGAGAGAAAGAGAGGGGGAATGTCAGAAAGAGAGAGAGGAGGAAGGAAAGAGCGAGAGAGTGAGTGTGTGGGACAGACAGAGGTGTATGAATTCCCACCATTTTAAATCATGTTATTATTATTAGAAAGAGAGAAGGAAAAGAGAAGGAAGGAGAGAGAGAAAGAGACTGAGAGAGAGTGAAGGGAGGGAGGTGTATGAATTCCCACCATGATCAAATTATGTTATTATGGAGAGAATGACAGAAAGAGAGAGAGGAGGAAGGAAAGTGTGTGTGTGTGTGTTACAGAGAGAGAGAGAGAGAGAGAGAGAGAGAGAGAGAGAGAGAGAGAGAGAGAGAGAGAGGCACAGAGGTGTACAAATTCCCACCATTTCAATCTGGACCAAATGATGCAATTATGAAGAGAATGAGAGAAAGTGAAAGAGAGAGGGAATGACAAAAAGAGAGAGGAGGAAGGAAAGTGCAAGAGAGAGAGTGTGTGTGTGTCAGAGAGAGAGAGAGAGAGAGAGAGAGACAGAGAGAGAGAGAGAGAGAGAGAGAAAGAGAAAGTGAAGGGGAGGGAGAGAGGTGTATGAATTCCCACCATTTTACTCTGGATCATGTCATGTTATTATCGAGAGAAAGAGAGAGGGAATGACAAAGAGAGAGAGAGAGAGAGAGAGAGAGAGAGAGAGAGAGGGTGTGCAAATTCCCACCGTTTTAATCTAGACAGTATCACACTGTTATGAAGGGGCACTGTATTGGTACATGAAGGCCGATCATTGCCGCTTGCAGCTACATTTATTATCATCATCATTATCATTATCATTATTATTATTATTATTATTCTGTACATAAGTAGGCTAAATGTGAGTAATACCCACGTCTGTAGAAGGAGGAAACAGCTTAAATGAGGCTAACAACAACAACAGCCGTGAAAACTGTTCCCACACTATGTTGACGTACGTTTAGTTTTTGGTTTCCATAACTGTGCTGCACTATGAGGTGTCCCGCGCCTCCCCTTTCACCATCTAGACTTATAAACTGGCCCCATCTCAAACCATGAAAGCTTCCCACTCTTTTACTATCTCTTCTTCTTCTTCTTCTTCTTCTGCTTCGAGAGAGAGAGAGAGAGAGAGAGAGAGAGGTGTGTGAATCCCCCCATTTTAATCTGGACCAAATCATGTCATTATGGACAGAATGAGAGAGAAAGAGAGAGGGAATGACAGAAAGAGAGAGAGACAAGAGGAAAGAAAGAGCAAGAGCGTGAATGAAAAAGAGAGAGAATGAAGGGAGGGAGAGAGGTGTGTGAATTCCCACCATCTTAATCTAAACCAAATCATGTCATTATGGAAGGAATGAGAGAGAGAGAGAGAGAGAGAGAGAGAGAGAGAGAGAGAGAGAGAATGACAGAAAGAGAGACAAGAGAGAGAGGGAAGGAGACAGAGAGAAAGAGAGTGAGAGAGAGTGAAGGGAGGGAGAGAGGTGTGTGAATTCCCCCCATTTTAAATCATGTTATTATGGAAAGAATGAGAGAAAGAGAGAGGGAAATGACAAAACGAGAGAGAGGAAGGAGAGGAAGAGAAAGAGTGAACGGAGGGAGGGAGGTGTATGAATTCCCACCATTCTGATCTAGATCAAGCCATGTCATTATGGAGAGAAAGAGAGAGGGAATGACAAAAAGAGAGAGAGGAGAGAGAAGGAAGGAGAGAGAGAAAGAGACAGAGACAGAGAGAGTGAAGGGAGGGAGGTGTGTGAATTCCCACCATTTGAATCTGGATCAAGTCATGTTATTATGGAGGGAATGAGAGAAAGAAAGAGAGAAGGAAGGAAAGAGCGAGAGTTTGTGTGCGTGTGTGTGTGAGAGAGAGAGAGAGAGAGAAAGTGTGTGAGAGAGTGTGAATTTACACCACTTTAATCTGGACCAAATCATGTGATTATGGAGAGAGAGAGAGAGAGAGAGAGAGAGAGAGAGAGAGAGAGAGAGAGAGAGAGAGAAAGGAGAGAGAGAGGTGTATGAATTTTACCAATTTTACCACCATTTTACTCTAGGATCATGTCATGTTATTGTCGAGAGAAAGAGAGAGGGAATGAGAGAAAGCGAGAGGGAATGACAAAAGAGAGAGAGAGAGTGAAGGGAGGGAGAGGGGTGTGCAAATTCCCACCATTTTAATCTGAATAGTATCACACTGTTCTGAAGGGGATAAGACATTTGCGGGGCACGACATAGGGCGTGAGGTCCGATCATTGTCGCTTGCGGCTATACTTATTGTTACCCACGTCTATAGAAGGAGGAAACAGCTTAAATGAGGCTAACAACAACAACAACAGCCATGAAAACTGTTCCCACACTATGTTGACGTACGTTTAGTTTTTGGTTTCCATAACTGTGCTGCACTATGAGGTGTCCCGCGCCTCCCCTTTCACCATCTAGACTTATAAACTGGCCCCATCTCAAACCATGAAAGCTTCCCACTCTTTTACTATCTCCGCTCCGCTGCTGTGTGTGGCATTTGAAGTTTATCCGTAGCGTGCCACCATTTTGAATTTCTCCGGCCGCATTGTTCCGGGAGCGTTCCACCGCCGGGGGCTAAAGTTTCAATGAGGACCGTGCTGTGAAATCGCTAAAGACTTCACACCAGGGCTCTTTGTTGGGGCTGTCTGATCGGAAGCCTAAGTAAGCAGTAAGTTTGGAGAGGGCGCTGGAGATATGGCGTGGGTGACAGAGCTGTAGATGACCCAATGTTTTCTGGCAGAGGATCGGGGATGACCATACAAAGCTTCAAAGAGCGCGGTAATCTGAAACAGGACAGCGGTGGTAAACAAGACGCCGGGGGGTATTTGTGGTTTGGACTCGCGCTGCTGCACTGTTGTCAGGATACAGCCGCCATGTCAGCTTTACCGGGCAGAGCTGGAGCAGATGATGGAGTTAATGACTTTGTTTACGTTTTACTTGGAGGAACAAAATACATGAAGTCTTAAAGGTGTCTCTTGTGAGGTTTTAGTCATGTTAGAATTCTGTTAATTCATCAAAAACATATCTGGAGTTGTGTTTTGTTTTGTTTCATTTGCGTGTGTTTCAGTATTCCTGCATGATTAGTCTGTCTCTGTTCCACCTTGTGATGTCATGTAGTGGTATTTTTCAAGTTAACGGCTACATTTTAGCTTGAAGACAACGGATTCCAGGCACTTCAAAAAAGTAGAAAAAGTAAAAAATCGCAGTAGGAAAAATATAGTTAAAAGGCCTTTATTTGAATGGACAAAGCCAACTTGTTTCGACCTTAACTGGTCTTCATCAGGGCTTAATTAAAACAGAATATTGGTTGATGTGTTTTCCTTGAAGACCACGCCCATGTTCTGTTTTAATTGAACCCTAATGAAGACCAGTTAAGGTCGAAACATGTTGGCTTTGGCCATTCAAATAAAGGCCTTTTAACTATATTTTTCCTCGTGCAATTTTTTACTTTTTCTACTTTTTTTGGAGTGCCTGGAGTCCGTTGTGTTTAAGTTTTGATCCTTTTTCCAAGAGCACCCTCTACCTGCTCCTACTGATTGGAACACCTACAGCAAACAGCCACATTTTTGTTCTTTCTACCTTTTAGCTTTAGTTTAGTAGAGAATTTCTCCTTAAAGCGCCCATATTACACCACAAACGTACCAGGAGTTGTGTTTTGTTTCATTCAAACATGTTTAACACACAAACCCACATATTTAGGCTGAGTTCTTCTCTCTAACCAAAAACATTGTTCCACCTTGTGATGTCATGTGGTAATACAGGAAGAGATCCACTGTGTTTTTAAACCTTCACTAGAATCATTTGGATTACTGCAGCCCCGGAATTGCCAATCTCTACTGAACTAAAAGTACACAGCAAAAACTGGAGGGTTAAAATGTCAAGGTGAAATATTTCAAAGTTGTTTCTAATACAAAAAGTGTTATTTTAGCTATTTGAAAGTGAAATAGGGGTTTGAGTTTTTTGGCCCCTCCCACCCACCACGTCAAACTCCTGTGAGAGAAGACCAGTTTGAACCAGTTTTGTACATAATTTTAGTTAATTTAAGATGAAATTAAGTGTAAAAATAAATCACCTCTGTGTGTTGTTTAGCTAAATCAGGATAACCTTACTAAGTGTTATGAGTTTTACTCTAAAAACAGTAATATACTTTGGTCCAGAGTTACTTAAGTCACATTTTCAAAAATGTTAAAGGGCCCATCTCATGCACAATCAACTTTTCAGAGCTTTCTACCTTCTAAGAGTGATGTGTGGGCCTTGTATATATGTCGCTGGTTTTTAGATTAGTTTTTAAAATTAAATTAGATTAGATTTAGTGTTTTTTAGTAGGGGTGTGCTGAAATATTGAAATATCGATATATCGTATCATTTAATTTAATGTGATGATACAATATCGATATTGTGGGCTGCTGTATCGATATATATCACCAAGATAATTTTTTTTTTGTATATTTTACTAAATTCTTTTGTTACAGCTACAGTTTTGTTGCTTGTTTAGAGGAAGCAAACTTGTTTATGCAACACATTTGACATTTTCACTGTTTTGATGATCAAAATGTTTGTGTTTCATTTGAACTTTGCACAAGAAGTGGTTTAACAAAGACTTTTAGTATCACAGCCATGATTTAGACATTATTTTTTATTGGACCATATCGAACTGATTTGAAATATATCGTATTGAATTATATTGAATTGTAAGCTCACTGTATCGAAATATGTATTGTATCGTGGCCTATGTATCACGATACGTATCGTATTGGCAAATAATGAATGATACCCAGCCCAAGTATTTTGACTGATTCTGTGTTGTTGTTTTTTTAAACAAATTGAAGCGTATTTCTGCCACCCTCCCACGTGACAACGAACTAAAGCTGCTACAACGATGACGCGGCAGATACACCTGAGGCGTTTGACGTAGCAGAGCGCTTCACACCCACCCCCGTGCCTCCACCCCACCAGTGAACACGATATAATATGTTTATCTACTAGTGTTTATTAATACTTTACCAATCAGCAATGTTCAGCTGATGTCGACGCTGTGCTTGAGCTTCGTGTGCCTCAAAGTCCTCGTCTGATTCCGAGTCCAACACATGCGGCTGAACGCGCTGTATCTCCATGATGAATAAAAGTTTATTCCTACCACTATCAGGGCATACGCCTGTCTCCCCCTCCCTCCCTGAGATGGGCGGAGGAAGGGCGGCTCACTCAGAGCCTACGTCACGTTTGGAGGGCGGAGCCTGTGTTTTCTCAGGACGGCGGGGGGGATGAGCAATAGTCGGTCTTTCATAGTTCCTGGTCTATGACGCCTCCAAGAAATCAGTAAGATATCAGAACTATTGTGTAATGGATGTTCCAAAACCCAAATTGTGCTTGAATATGTGCAGAAGATACAATGTGAAAAATGAACTCTAGAACAGATTGGACTCATACAAACCCTGAGAAAGTGTTCATACTGATTCTAAGAGAATCAGTTTTCACACTCCACTTTTTGCTGTGTAAAAGATCGCTGTTAACCTGAAAACTACAACTACATGACATCGCAAGGTGGAACAGAGCATTTTGAACTTTGGAGATGTAGACAGACTAATAATAAAGTGTTACTAAAACATGTGTAAATGAAACAAAACACAACTCCAGGTCTGTTTTTGATGAGGTCACAGCATTATAACACACCTTAAAGTTCACAAGAGAATACATTTTGCATGATATAGGAGCTTTAAATGAAGCACACTCAACTGTTTGAGGGGTCTGAAGTGGATCACTTGTGGTACTAGCTTCCATAATGTTTATTTTTAGATTTGGGTTTATTTTTATTTTCGGAGACACATACAATTCCATACATGCCACAATCACCAACACATAAAACACTGCATTTAAAGACACTCAAATTTTTCCAGTTATTTACTGCAGTTCAAGTCATGAAAGTCCACTGAAGAGCTTGAAATGGTACAAAGGTAAAAACTAAACAAAAAAAAGACAAAAAAGAGAACAAAACACAAGTCCAAGCTCTGCCAAAACTACCTCAGGAAAAAAGAACAAGATGGTAAAGCGTGAAAACATGGAATGTCCAGCAGCACAGTGTCCAGACTTGAAGCCCATCGAGCTGGTTTGGGATGAACTGGACTGAAGAGTGAAGCAACCTACAAGTGCCACACATTTATTAGAACTTCTGCAACAGACTTGGGAAGAACTTTCTAAAGAATATTTGATTTCTATTGTAAAAAAAAAAGAACGAGCCACAAGTGTGTTCAGCTGTTAAATCTGCCAAAGGTGGACACTTTCAGGAATCAAAAGTTTAGAATATGTTTTGGTCGAGAGTAAACAGTAAAGAATACAAAACTGGAAGAAGTGTGGTGTTCTAAAACTTCTGACCAGTAGTGTACACTGTGTAAGTTTTTGGTTGTGGGTCCTGGAATGTTCCACAGTATGACATTAAACAGCTCTACCTTACGTTTGTTCAATTACAGGTGGTTTTATAGCTCAAAAATACCTACAAAAACAGAGATTCTGACTGTGAGCGGGGTCGCCTCTCCACAGATCTGACCTGTAACTTGGTTTTGTTAGATTTCCATGAAGATCGAAAGGTTTAATACGACACTGTGAAAAATCTGTGTATCATTCGTTTTCAATAAAAAAAACAAAAATAAGAAAATGAAAAAAAAAAACTAATTTTCTTCATTATTTGTCTCCAAAACCAAAATGAAAAAAATGAATAACAATTAGTTTTTTCAGTTTTCGATTTTGTGTTTTAAATGAAAAATGGAAAAAAACAGGATAATGGGCGTTTACCCTTTATGTGACTTCCATGACTTCCATGACTTCCGACTGCGATGTGATGGACTTTTGCGCTGCATACGGACTGAACCAGGACTCATCCAGGTCCATGACCAGACCAGGACCAGAGCGGACTGAGACCAGGACCAGTCTCAGTCCTGGTCTCAGTCTCGGTCTGGTCCCGGCCTGGTCTCGGTCTCAGTCCCGGTCTGGTCTGGTCCTGGCCTGGTCCCAGTCTGTCTCGGTCTCAGTCCCGCTCTGGTTCCAGTCTCGGTTCTAATTTCAGTCCGGTCTGGTCCCGGTCTGGTCTTGGTCTCAGTCATGCTCTGGTCCCGGTGTGTGGTCCTGGTCTGGTCTCAGTCTCGGTCTGGTCCCGCTCTGGTCCCACTCTGGTCCCGGTCTCAGTCCCGCTCTGGTCCTGGTCTCAGTCCTGGTCTGAATCCAGGGCTGGTCCCGGACCTGGTTCTGTCCTGCTTAGGTCCTGGTTCAGTTGGTATGCGGCGCAAAAGTCCGGCATCGCAGTCACAGAAGTCACGTAAACGGTCCGTTATCCGTTTTTTCCATTATTCATTTAAACACAAAATCAAAAACTGAAAAAACAAATAGTTATCTGTTTTTTCATTTTGGTTTTGGAGACAAATAATGAAGAAAATAGTTGTTTTTTCGTTTTCTTATTTTTGGTTTTATATTGAAAAAGAATTAACAAATGATACACTGATTGTGAAACATTCCAGACAAAGCAAAAGCAATAACATGTCCACGAAGAAAACATTTTGACAGACACTCCACCAGAAAAGTTCCACAATGCACCTTTAAGTAACAGCGTAAACGTTTAAGTCCCAGGTTATTTTGGAGCATCTGTGTAGAAAACCAACTGTGCAAAAAAAGAAAGACACTGACCTAAAGTTAATTCTCCTTGGAAACATTGGCTCTTTTTTTTTTATAAATATAGGCACAGTGCACTTTATTTTCCCGGTTGAAGGCACGCGAAAATAAATATAGCATGTTTCTCATTCAAATGTCAAACAGCTCAAACTAATTATCCCGTATAAGTCAGCTAGTCCAGTGTCTATTCAAACTCTTCCAAATAGAGTGTGTGGCGCCTGGGTCACTGGTGCTGTCTCTCTCACACCTCAGGGCCTGATGGATGAGCCAGTGGTAACAGCCCAGTGTCAAAGAACATATTTGGCTTCTGGAGGTGGGAGGAATGTAGTTTAGCTCAACAAACTCTAGAGGTGCTATGCTAAATGAGCCAAAGCTAATATCAAACTGTGAAGAAAGTCTGTGCAGAATGCTTGGCCCGTCCAGTGGTCACCCAGAAGTGCTCCTTGTTGTTTTGAAAGGGCATTGACCTCATCTTAAGATTTCACTGTAATTTCATTGTAACTGTCCCTTCTACAGTCTGTTCACATCCAGAAGGGACTGGAACCGTGCCGAAGCTGGCGCCACCTAGTGCCTCCGCTCAATTTCATTTCTCTCCAGCGACTAGGTCACGCAGCTGTGAAGCCATGACGTCAAACTCAAGAGCCTGTCTGGGTCCCTTTTGTGGTGCAACTCAACAGTAAACAAAGCGGTCGAGATGGATGTAGACGAAGACAGACATTCTGTGTTGACAACGATTCCCGAGATCGAGGATTTAAAGCTGGAACAAAGAGAATGTTTGGTGAATTTTATCAAGGGGAAAGACGTTATTGCCCTTCTTCCTACGGGATTTGGTGCATTACATACATCACGACCAAATAGGAGCAATTGGTTAAATA